>NC_046161.1:106758458-107090678 GCF_011064425.1 Rattus rattus
TCCCCTTTACACAGGGCTCATTGCCACCCCTTGTGTCTCCCTCCCAGAGCCGTGCTAGACGGGAAGGAGAACGAGCTGAAGGTCGTCCTGGAAGAGCTGGAGTGTGAGCGTGGAAAGGGGCAGGTCCTCCAGGCCCAGCAGGAGGAGCAGCAGCTGCGGCACATGCAGAGGGAGGGCCAGAGCTCAAGGGCCCTGGAGGTGACTGCTTTTCTTGTTCCTCTGAATGGTGGGCAGCCCAGTCGAAAGGACTTTAAGATAAAATAAGGCTGTGTAATCATTTATTTTGTTTTTGACTTTATAAAATCATTACATCATTTACCCCTCCCCTTCCCTTGAAAGCTTTCTGTGTATCTGGATATGCTTGCTCTCTTTTAAATCTGTGGCCTGAATTCAACCTGCTTGATCTGTAAGGTGTTACTTGAATGTATATTATTATATATTGAATGTATATTGAATGGCTGACCATTTGGTAGTGCTCTTTGTGTAAGGTCAAGGCCTCATGGTCTATCCTTGTCCACCTCATGGTCTATCCCTATCCACCTCATGGTCTATCCCTATCCATCTCATGGTCTATCCCTATCCATCTCATGGTCTATCCCTATCCATCTCATGGTCTATCCCTATCCATCTCATGGTCTATCCCTATCCATCTCATGGTCTATCCCTATCCACCTCATGGTCTATCCCTATCCATCTCATGGTCTATCCCTATCCATCTCATGGTCTATCCCTATCCATCTCATGGTCTATCCCTATCCATCTCATGGTCTATCCCTATCCATCTCATGGTCTATCCCTATCTACCTCATGGTCTATCCCTATCCATCTCATGGTCTATCCCTATCCATCTCATGGTCTATCCCTATCCATCTCATGGTCTATCCCTATCCACCTCATGGTCTATCCCTATCCACCTCATGGTCTATCCCTATCTACCTCATGGTCTATCCCTATCCACCTTGCCATGACTGCTGTTGTCCTTCCTCAGCTCATGTTTAGGCGGCCATGTTGGTAAGGCTTTATAGGTGTAGCTTCCAAGGTCGCTCCGAGACACAGTCTCACAGGAAACTCTGATCTCTGGCTCAGACAGTCTTTGTGCGCCCTCTCACCCAACGTTTTCTGAGCCTTGGGTGGGGGAGTAGTTTTAAGAATGGACCCATTGGGACCGGGTTCCATTGCCCTCACGTGGATGGCTTTTCTCCATGTGTTACAAATAGTGGTTTCCTTGAGGTCGGGAGGCTGCACGCTCACCTGTGGGTTTAAGGACGTATATTTAGAGCATGGTGCCAGAGATGCTCCCGATAGCGTAGAGCAGAGGGGACCGTGCTGGTTCTGTCTCCTTGAAGATCCACAACCTCACTGCCCCGGGAAATTGGTTAGGGTTCCAGTACCAGGCGAGATATCCCTCTTCCCGCATGGACCTTAAGACCAGTGAGAGGGAAGCTCTTGGATGCCATGAGGTATATGTCACTACTGCACCCTTCTAGCACTTGTGCCAACCAACATGGTTGTCACCGTAGTTCACAGTCATCGTAGTTGGCCAGGACTCTCAGTGCTCCTGTCATTGGGAACCTGCATAATGCCTCTGCTAGGATTAAAGCTAGTTCTCAAGGAGGAGACATTCAGGTCAGTTCCAGCTCAGTGGCCACTGAGGCCACGTATGTGAAGCATGCAGTGTTTTAGCCATAGGACTTAGCTTGGTCCCTTTGAGGAACAGCCAAGGGCATTGGCAGTAGCCGGTAGTGTTTTGGGGTCGCTTGGACAACCCTGAGTGTCTTAGGGTCACTGTTGCTGTGATAAACACCAAGACTTAAGCAACTTGGGGAGGAGAGGGTTTATTTCGCTTCTAACATCACTGTTCATCACTGAAGGAAGTCAGGGCAGGAACTCAAACCCGCAGGAACCCGGAGGCAGGAGCTGATGTGAGAGGCCATGGAGGGTGCTGCTGCTAGCTTGTTCCTCATGCCTTGTTCAGCCTCCTTTCTTGTCCCACCTAGGGCCGCTAGTAAAGGGGTGGCACTGACCGACCATAATGATCTGGGGACTTCCATACCAATTACTAATTAAGAAAATTCCCCACTGGCTTCTCTACAGCCCTGTTTTTTTGGTTTTTTGTTTTGTTTTGTTTTGTTTTGTTTGTTTTGTTTGAGACAGTTTCTCTGAATAGCCTTGGCTGTCCTGGAATTCACTCTGTGGACCAGGCTGGCCTTGAACTCAGAGATCTACCTGCCTCTGCCCCCCAGAGTCTGGGATTAATGGTGTGCACAACTACACCTGACTTAGAACCCTCATCTGAAGGAGGCATTAACTCAAGTTTCCTCCTCTCTCAGATGACTTATCTCGTGTCAAGTTGACATAAAACTAGCTAGCACATTTACCAGCAACTCAGAAGAGGGCTTTTCCTACCTGGGTTTGGGGTTGCTGTGAGGTAGTCTTTGGCTATTGGAGGGAGTGTTGGCAACCAAATGAGAACATTTCATGTAGGCTGTATGGGTCTGTGTGCTTATATACAGACTTACATGTATTAGAGTGTTTTTCTCTAGCTAGGTAGTTAATAGCTTGACTCTTTGTGACTTTTCCAGACATCCTTACTGTTATTTTCCTTCCTTCTATATTTTTCTCCCTTCCCCTCCCCTAATTATAGCCCCTCCCTGCACAGTGGTGGTGGTGCACACCTTTAATCCCAGCAGTTGGGAGGTGGAGGCAGGGGGATCTCTGAGTTCCAGGTCAGCCAGGCTACATAAGGAGAAACTATCTTGAAAAACAATAACCAGAAAAGCCCTTGATGTGTGTCACCTCCTCTGGGTCCATGCATCCCTGCAGTGCTCACGATATTTTATTCCATGGTGTGTACACTCCACATTTCATTCTCCGTTAGTCGGTTGAAGGACACAGAGGTGGTTTCTGTTCTGAATGGAGCAGCAGTGGGCGTGGCTGAACACGAGTCTGTGGAGTAGGGCGCTGGGGCCTGGGGCCTGGGCCTGGGAGTGGCACGACTGGGTCCCATGGCCAGTTTACTGTTAGCCTTTCTAGACTTTCCTACGCTGATATCCGTAGTGGCTGGACCAGTTTCCAGGCTGAGGCATTGGGTTTCAGTTCCATCTCTATTTCGGTTTGCGTCCTCTGTGGTGTTTCTGTCTCCCTTGTGGATTCTGTTCCGGGCTTGCACTGTCATTTCCAGCAGCCAACGGACATGTCTTCCTGGGTGTCACTCAGCATTTCCTCTCCTCAAGTTCTTTCTCCTTCATTTCATTGAGTTGTGTCTTCCAACTCTTTGGCGTCTCAGATGAAGTTAATGATTGTCTTTGAAAGCATGTTCTGTGCTTCCTCTGGTAATTCTCATTGGCAAACATGTCTGCGACTAATAGAATTTGGAGAGAAGACACTGGCTTGACCTTTTCCACTGTCGTTAGTCCTGTGACGAGACCAGACCTGTCTCGTTTTCTTAGCCTAGTCTGACACGGATAAAGCAGGTAGAGGACAAGGTGCACAGGCAGGTTGGGCCTAGAGGTTGGAAATGGCTGGGGTGCTGTGAAGTCAGATGGGCACAGGGGATGGGTTGCTGGACAGTTGTGCCCCTGGGTCTAATTCTGCACTGTGGGGTACATCTCTGGCTGGTGCAAAAAGTTGGAAGTGGTGTGGGGGGGACCTGTGGGTTTGGGACTAGAGAAACATAGAGATTGGTGGCTGTGCAGGCCGCTCAGCCTGGTTCAGGACAATCAGTGTGGGACCTGGGCATAATCTTGCAGGTTGGCTAGAGCGGATGAATGGGGAGGGCTAGGGAGACTCATGGATCTAGGCCTTGGTGAAGGCTGTGAGTGGACCATTGGAATTCAGTGCAGAAGGGAGCTGCGTGGTGGCAGGGAGGAGGGGTCCTGATGGAATCCTAGATCTGGGTTATAGCTCAGGCAGGAGGAAAAGGACACTGGATGTAGGACATGGGCTATACCTGGGAGTCTGGAGAGGAGTTGTGCTTGGCGATGCTGAGAGAGACTCATGGGTTCAGCCCTAGAGATGTGTGAGACCCGCCTGAGTGGAGAGGATGTGGGTGCTGGCAGGTAAGGTAGCTCCTTGAAGAACCTATAGATAGCTTGCAACAGGGGCAGGGGTGGGCAGACAAGGCCAGGACACTGTAAGTAGGACCAAGGCAATATTTGAGAAAAACAGTACCTGGCGTCTGTGACTTATGCCAGCCCTGTTGGTTGTTCCCAGCATTGTTCTTGGCCATTTCTGTTGCTTGTTTTGTTGTTGTTTTGTTTGTTTGTTTTGTTGTTTTTACTTTCTAAAGTGTTTTTATTTAACTTTTGAGAACTTGATACAATGTTTGCTTAGATTTTCCCACTGATCCAACCTCATATTCTTTCTCTAAAGAAGAAATAAAAAGCACAATAAAACATGGAGTCTGATTTGTTTTGGTCAACTACTCCTGTGCATGAGATCTGCCTTGGAGTGCCAGTATTCATTGAAGCTTTTCCTCCTGGTCACTTAATAACAACTCTGAGGCTAATTATTTATTAATACATTCTTAGGCTGTAATTTTTCCTGTGTTCGCCAAGTAGCTGTAACTTATTACCTCTTTTATTCTCCTCTGAGATCAGCAACATGACTGCTTTCCTTGCCTTGTCTTCTGACATGTGTCTCTTCAGCATTCTCGGGCGAATCTCCTGCTTTCCTGACCCTTTCCCAGAATCCTTTCTCATTCCAGGATGTCCCACCCCCTATTTCCTGCCTCAGCTCATTGGCCATAGGCTTTTTTATTGACAGATGATACTTAGAGGTTCTCTCTACAAGTGCGGTTGTTATACCCAGTGTCACACAACCTCCTTGTAGCTATCTGGATGATGCTTAGCATGTAAGGGCTTCATAATGCAGATGTGGTAAACACATGGCATCTGCGTGCCTCATCTTCAGCAGTGTCCTTTAGCTCATGGTCTTCAGTGCATGACTTTAGACACCACATCTTTGAGCATCCTGGTACTTCTAAGAAAGGGAGAAAGATGTGTGCATGGAATACTAATTCTACACAGTATTTCATCTATGCAGTCCTGAGAATAGTGTTACCTATAGGACAGTTTTCAAAGGTTGTGATTTCTGAATTAAAAGTGTAAATAAGAAAACCATCTAGATCCTTGCCCATTTGGTATTAATTATTATTATCTTGTTTATTCCACCCATGCAGGAGTTGAAAATAACCTTGGAGAAGCAGCTGGCTCAAAACAATCAACTGTGCGTGGCCTTAAAACACGAGCGGGTGGCCAAGGACAACCTGCAGAAGGAGCTGCAGATCGAGGCCTCGCGCTGCGAAGCCTTGCTGGCCCAGGAGAAGGGCCAACTCTCCGAGCTGCAGAAGAGCCTAGAGGCCGAGCGGAACCGCTCGCTGGAGCTCTCTGAGGCCTTACAGCACGAGCGGCTCTTGACGGAGCAGCTGAGCCGCAACGCGCAGGAGGCCTGCGCCCGCCAAGATACCCAAGCGCAGCACGCTTTACTGCGCAAGCTGAAGGCAGAGAAGGCCCGCGCGTTAGAGCTGGAGGCCATGCTTGAGAAGGTGCAGAAGCAGGCCGCCCACACACAGCAGCAGCTGGAGGCTCAGGCTCAGGAGCGCTGCCTGGAGCTCCGGAGAGAGAAGGAGGTAAGTGGCAACCTGAGGTCAGCCGTGGACGCCTTGCAGACCCACAAACAGGAGCTGGGATGCTGTCTGGAGAGAGAGAGGGAGAAGGCAGCGTGGTTACAGGCAGAGTTAGAACAGTTGTCCGCCAGAGTGAAACAGCAAGAGGCACGCCAGGACGAGAAGAGGATGGACAGGAGGTCGAGCCGCGAAGACCTGGACAAGAGGAAGTGGCAGAGAGTCAAGGAGAAGCTGGTGAGAGCAATCTCCAGCAGCCGAGCCTCCGCGTTTACCGCCCCGAATGACTGGAGGTGGTGACAGTTCTCAGGGACTTGTCCTGGCCTCTGTTCTGTTCTTTGTGGTGACACCACACTGTGTCTCACTCACCCTAGCTCTGTAACAGGCTTCGAGGTAAAGGCTCGAGTGGCCTGTGCTCGGCTCTGCGGGCTCCCGGGAAGTCTTTGTGAATTTGAAACATTTACTTTGTTTTTTTAATTTTCACCAAATTTTCAAGTTAACGGACTACGTGGTGTCATTCTGGCATTTTCACACAGTGTGCGTTTTATTTTGCACCCACTCATTCTCCCTCTGTCTCTCTTTGCTCAGGGCCTTTCCTCCCCAGGACCCCCGCCTCCCCCACACAGTCAACTTTGGTGTCACACGGATCCCCTTACACCTTCAGTTCCTTAGACTACACGCGTACATATAAATACATATGTTTATATGTACACATGCAGACAGCCATATCTGTAAATTTAATTTTCCACTGTGTCTTACTTCTAATATGATGACCTACTATGATGACCTCCAGTTTCGACCGTTTCCTTCAGATGCCATGGTTTCATTTTTGGACGAAACGGACGCCATTTCCTTTGTCTTGTAGCTGAGACTGAGGCACCTATTGGATGAGGAGAGAGAGTGGGCACTCTTACCTCGCTCTAGCTTGTAGAAGAAACACTCTGATGTTCCTATTCAGTACAGTGCTGACTCTGTATGGATCTGTCATATATAGCCATTTCTGTGTTAAAGATTGGCCACTGAGTGAGACATGACAGGAACTGCATTGAACTGTGGAGGCTGCGTTGCATAGCTTGGTGTCTCAACAGGTCCTCTCCTGAACACATGTCCAGTGTTCTACGTATGGTTGTTTTGCTTTTATTTGTGTCTGTGCGCATGCGCGTGCAGTGCCTGTGGAGGTAGAAGAGGCCATCCTGGAACTGGAGTTACAGCGGGTCTTAAGCCATTGTGAAGACGCTGGTCCTATAACCTGGGTCCTCTAGAGGATCTGCCGGTGCTCTTGACCCCTGAGCCCTCTCTGCAGTCCTCAAGTCTTTCTGCTGTATTGTGTGGCTTGGGTGTGGAGGCGAGAGCGTTGGGAGTCGGTCGTCCTCCCTCAGCAAGGCTTCTAACACCCAGATCCAGGTCATCAGACTGGCGTGGCAGGTGCTTTGCCCGCCGAGGCGTTTGACCAGCCCCGGTCTTTCACTCCTCATCTTGCTGCTTGTCCTGGCGGACACTTGGCAGCCCAGAGTGGGCAGAGTGGGAGCATCTGTCTCCCCTCCTGTGTGGGGAAGATCCAGCCTTCCGCTGTTGGTTGTGATAGGTTCAGGAAGCTTGGATCACTCCTGTGGAACCTACTTTGTGTGTGTGCGTGTGCGTGCGTGCGCGCGTGCACGCGCACTTGGTGAGAGGCAATTCTCTTTAATCTCTGGCTATTTAGTCTTTTAAAATCTGTTTTAAATTGCAAAAGAAGATTAGACTTAGGGAGTGGGCTAGAACATAGCTGGGCAGGGAGTGTTTTGCCTTGTAAATATTTCTAGCGCTGCTCCCTCCCCTACAAAAAGGCATTAAGGCTTTTGTTAGGTGCTTTTTCATTATTCATGTCTGCAGGTTTTGTAATAGAAAATTTCAGCAACGGGTTTGCGACAGAGCCAGCCTTTGATTCCGGCCATGGTGAACACTTCTGTTTAACTGCTGCGCTCAGTTTGTGATTATGTGGTTGAGCGTCTTTGTCTCTGTGTTCAGAAGGGGTATTAGCCTGAAGCTCTCTTATAGCTCCAGTTTTAGGTCAGCGTGGTAATGCCCGTATGGGTCAGGCTGGGCTGAGAAGTGTTCTTCCTTTCATTTTATTTTTCCTGAAATAGGGTCTCTCAGTATAAACCCTGGCTGTCCTGGAACTTATGCTTTAGACCAGGCTGGCCTCAAACTCAGAGACCTGCCTGTCTCTGCCTCCCAAATGCCTGTAATCCCAGCACTCAGGAGGCTGTTAGTAGATCACAAGTTCAAAACCAGCCTAGGTGATAACAGCAAGGTCCTTTGGGTTTTTGTTTGTTTGCTTGTTGGGGTCTTTTTGACACAGGGCCTCACTAGGTAGCCTTTGCTGGTCTGGAACCTGCTGGGTAGACTAGGCTGGCACTGAACTCACAGAGATCCTAGCAAGGCCCTTTTGGTTTTGATTGTTTTGGCACACCAGCTTAGCCTGAAGAAAGGACCATTCTGTCTCCTTCATGCACATCCATGCCGCCGTGGTCACATGGAGGTCAAAGGATAAACTTGTGGCTTCAGTTCTCTCAGTCTACCTTAACCCTCTAAGCCTTCTTGGCCTCCCCTCTGTTCCCTCTCACGTGACCTGGTGAGGTGACTCCACCTCCATGTCAGGGGAGGGTCCAGGCCTGTTGGTTGCTTTTGCCCTGTACCTAGTCCTGGGCTAGCAGCTCTTCAGCGCCTTGGCACTCACAGGTGAGCTCACTTCTGTCTGTAGGGCTAGGCTGCTGATCAGTTAGGCCACCGGACTACCAGTGGCATTTGTCGTTTGCCTCTGGTCATCCTGCGCTTGGGATGTGTGTATAAATGAGGTTCAGCCCCTGTCAGCCTCACAGGCTTCGCTACTGCTTACTCCATGGGCTCGACTTGGGCTTGGTTGAAACCTAAGATGAGACTCCAGTGTGGACTCTGCTGTGGGGGGTTTGCCTGACTGTGTTGACGGTGCTAAACCCCTTCTTCCCAGATGCTGGGGTTGGTTTTGGAAGCCGGGGTGCATGTGTGTGCGCGCGTGTGTGTGTGCGTGTGTGCGTGTGTGCGTGTGTGTGTGTGTGTGTGTGTGTGTGTGTGTGTGTGTGTTCGTTCCCCTGTGTGGGGCTGGTCTTTTGGTCTTTGGCACTGTAATTGTTTAGGACTTGTTTTGAGGTGAGATCTTGGCCTTAGTGAGACTTACTGTGTACATCCAGGCTGCCCATCAACTCACGATCCCCTGCTTCCCCCTCCAAGTGCTGGTTGTGGGCAGGCCCCACTATGCCTAGCGTCAAACAGGGAAAAAAGAATTCTTTTTTAAAGCTGTAATGGTCTCTTCTGTTGCTCTTGCCGTTGTGACAGCGAGAACTGGAGTTGCAGCGCCAACGTGATGAACACAAGATTGAGCAGCTTCAGCGGTTAGTGAGAGAGCTGAGGTGGAAAGAGGAGGCGCCTGGAGGAAACGGCCCTTGCCGGGGCTCCCCCTGCCTCGGTTCTCTGGAGAGAGACCAGTTCCAGGAGCAGCAACAGGAACTGGAGAAGATACGGCAACAGCTACTGTGTGCAGCCGGGTTCCTTACAAGCTTTACTAACCACACAGTAGACAGGTATGCTCGCACGAACTCAGGGTAGCGGGACAGCCAGCGGCCACCGCTACCCCGCCCCCACCCATCCAACTCACGCACCTGTAGTTCCCACACCAGGTAGGCAGGGACATCACCGCAAGTTCAAGACTGGCTTAGTCTGCACAGTGAATTCCAAGCCAACAAGGTCTATATAGCAAGTCTAGTTAAGGGGGATAAAAAAACTGAAATGTTGGCCACCTTTGATCTCAGGACCATGTCTTACAGGTGTCCTACAATTTTCTCACTCCATGAGTTTAGTTGAACCAATGGGCAAGGTGTTCTGAAGGATTCGATAAAACCATATTTTTACATTCTAATGTTACAAAAATCTTGTTATTCATAGTTTCTGTGCTGAGATTGTTTTTTCTTTTCTTTTCTTTTCTTTTCTTTTTTTACATGCACCTAGCTGTGTAGCATCCGGCCCGGATGCTTCCTCAACTTGTCCTCCGACGTCCTCCATGCCCACTGGGGGTGGTGTGGTAGGGGGTGCTGTTACCAGCTAGGATAGCTCCTTGTTCATACCCAGATTTGATCTGCTGAACAGCACGGTTTCATTTAGGACAGCGCTTAGACATCTTTGATTGTCATATTTATTTATTTCGCACATTTGTATCTCTGTGGGTGAATGCATAGAGGTCACTGCTGTCTCTTTCCACCAAGTGGAAGGTCAAACACAGGCAGTCAGGCTTGGCAGCAAGCGACGACATCCTGGTACCCAGGAAAACGCTTTAGTTATCAGTACGACAGGAAGCGGTGGGATGCGGGGATGCGGGGATGTTGGGGTGGTGGGGATGCAGGGGATGCTGGGGATGCGGGATGCTGGGGATGCGGGATGCTGGGGGGGTGGGGATGTGGGATGCGGGATGCGGGATGTTGGGGTGGTGGGATGCTGGGATGCTGGGGGGTGGGGATGCGGGGTGGTGGGGATGTGGGGATGCGGGATGGGGGATGCTGGGGTGGTGGGGATGGGATGGGGATGCTGGGGTGGTGGGATGCTGGGGTGGTGGGATGCTGGGATGCTGGGGTGGTGGGGATGTGGGGATCAGGGGGATGCTGGCACCGCCGCTAGCCCAGGTTTGGAGGTTTCTGACTCTCATCTGTGTCTGTCTGCTGATGCAGTCAGCCTTCCACCATAGCATCCTGGGCCGAAGCGCTGCCTAGGCCCCTGTCACAGGCAGACTCTGAAGTGATGCACCAGCCTGGCAAGTCACCCGTGCAGACGTGCAGAGCTGGACCCCTGGTTTCTCAGGGAAAATGCTGCGTAAATGTACTTCCTTTGTGCCACTAACAGAGGGTTCTTGAATAGTTGAGGATTGTGATCATTGGGGTCTACATGAGCCTTTTAAACACCTGCTTGTTTTCCTAGGACAATTAAAGATTGGACATCATCAAATGAGAAGGCGGTGTCATCCTTAATGCGCACGCTGGAGGAGCTGAAGTCCGAACTGAGCATGCCCACCTCCTTCCAGGTACAGCCGGGCTTCCCCGTGCGGCAGCACGCTCTCTCTTCCTTCTTCCGTTGGGGTGTCCTGGTGCCTACACTGCCTACTCTTCTCTACAACTGAGCATCTGATTCTGAAACCTTGGAGTCTCGGCTGCACCACTGCACAGACTGTGTAGCCATTTACACGCGATGCTCGCTGCTCCTGGCCCGGGCTCATCCCGAGAGCTAGAGACTGAGCAGAGGGCAGTGGGTTCTGCGGGGTGGGGCACCTGCCCACAGCAGCCTGCTTCTGGTCTGCTTCTGCGGAATGAAGTCGCAGCTCTAGGCTCCCTGCAGGTAGCAGCCTTTGAGGTTGCTCACAGGTCCTATATGTCCTAGATACCGACATTGTTGCTGTCACCACATGTCACCAATGTCCTGTGGTAGATCCGATTGTAGCATGCTGTCAGATAATAGAGAAGCCGTGCCACCCACTGTGATCCTCTTCAGCGAGTGCCACAGGGAGATGTGGGGTGTCCCACCCCACTCCTCTGTGTCCAAGTTCTAAAATTCCTCCACAGAGGTTCCAATTGTAAGTGCACAGACAGGTCCATTACATGGGTGCACGTAGGATGAACAGCAGCCTTCCCTGTTCAATTCACCACCTCATTACGGGACTCTTGAAACACTCAAATCAGGATTACACTTGCAACAGACCTGCACCACTCTGTGTGCCGGAATAGTCCAGCTTTGTGTGGGCTATTTTATAAAAGATGGGGAAAACGGTGATTTGCTGGCCTATTGTTTCCAGTCGCATTTGTTTTGCCCAGCCCCACAAGCCTGGTATGAGACACCAAAACTTCTGAAACTTAGTCCCCGAAGCAATCAGTAATAATAATTCTTCTGACTCTGTTTACTCCTCTTCAAGAAAAAAATGGCTGCAGAACTACAAGTCCAGCTCATGAATGAACTGCTGAGCGACAACGATGCCCTCACAAAAGCCGTGGGCATGGCCACCCGAGAGAAAGCTGAGCTGTGCAAGACCATCTCCCGGCTCGAGAAGACCCTGAAGCATCACACGCAGAAGGGCTGCATTCTTAATGTACGCATCTCTGCCTCTTCCTGGCATAGCGCCTGCCCGCTTTCTCTTTACCGTAGGGTCTGTCAGATCTGTCCATTCTGCTGGTCAGGGAACAACCGGGCTTCTTCCTAGATCTGGGCCTGGACACCACTTCTCCTGGTCGGTCCTGGGGCTCCATCCCTGCTTGTGTATCGCCTGACTAGTAGTTCCGGGGTCTTGCTATGCTGCCCAGGCTGGTCTCAAGCTCCTAGCTAGTTGCTCCTCCCAACTCAGTCACCCAGCTTCGTTTTGTTTGGTTTGCTTGTATTTTGCGGGGAATTGGGGGCTGAGGAGGAATCCTAGGTAGTTCAGGCTTCCAATCCCCATATAGCTATAGCTGGCCTCGAACTTCTGATGCTTCTATCTCCACATTCCAAATGCTGGCAGTACAGCCGTGTGCCATCATGCCCAGTGTTCAGTCTGTGTGCCTGCGTGCCAAGTTCAGGTCCATGGCGGAAGTCCACGTTGGGTGTCTTCCTCACTTGTTCTCCACCTTATCTTTTGAAAGCCCACAGGCCCCAGAAACTCTCCTGTCTCCACCTCCTCAGTGGAAATTACAGATCCCCACTCGCTGCCGAGAATCCAAACTCGGGTCCTCGTGTTCGTATGGCAGGCCCGTTAGCAGCCGAGTCATGTACCCAGTGACAGCAAGCTGAAACAGGAAACTGAAAGGAACTCCTGAGAGTGGGAGGGCTTCCCTAGAGTGGACAAGGCCTTTCAACTTTTAGTCTAGAAAAGTCTTATACCGAGCGACAGCTGAAACTGGAGAATCTGGACTGCCATGGACCAAGCCAGTGAGAGGCAGTTAGACACTGTGCCCTCTCCCCTTGGCCATCTCTAGCTCTTGGTTATGGTTGACCTTGGCTCTCTGCTAGCTGTTTGTCACTAAGCGTTCCTTCCTCTGGCCCTGGGGATGTCTCAAGGGCTGCTAATTAAACCACACTCTTCATTGTCAGGGTTACTAAGAAGTAGGTGTAATTGTTTGCAGTTAACTATCTATGGGGATGGTCCAGCATCTCTTTCTTGAAGTAGATAGAAGCAGACACCACGTTTATTTATGGTGTATTTATTATGTTGATGTGTTTGGGTGTTTTGCCTGCATATACGTCTGCGAACCACATGTGTGCTTGGTGACCTTGGAGGCCTAGAGGTGACTAGATCTCCTGCAACTGGAGTTATGGACGGGTGTGAGCTACCAAATGGACGCTGGACATCCTTCGGGGAAGCAGCCTAGCAGTGTTCTTTACTGCCAAGCCATCGCTCAGCTCCCCTCACAGTTTAATCCGTTACTGTTTTCTACATTAGAAGTTAGACTATTGGGGCCGGGGATTTAGCTCAGTGGTAGAGCGCTTACCTAGGGGAAGCGCAAAGGCCCTGGGTTCGGTCCCCCAGCTCCGGAAAAAAAGAACCAAAAAAAAAAAAAAAAAAAAAGAAGTTAGACTATTGTGTATTAGGTTCCCCAGACAAGGGAGTTTCGTGGAGAGCCCTGACCTGCATCACTTCCCCAGAACCTTAACCTGTTGAGTTTGGTGGTCTCGGAATCATCCAACAGACGAGGACAGTCAAACTGTAGTGGCACATGTACCTATAATCTCTGTGCTGGAGACTAGTGGACCTCTGGGGCTAACTAGCCAACTAGCCTAGCCTAATGGTAAATCCAAGGCCCCCGTTAGAGCCCCAATCCGGAGGAATAGCACACCTGGCCTCAGGCTTCCCTCCGACCTGCACCTGCAGGTATATACACCTGTAACCCTCCCCCGTGGAAGAGCAAAGGCTCCATCGAGTCGCCGCTGTGTTTTTATTTCTAACAGAGGCAAAGCAAGACTTCATTGAAGCAAGATGGGACGGACCTGCAGAGCTCCCTACCGCACTCAGACCCAGAGTGGCACCCGCAGACTACAGGCGGGGACACAAATACCTGCAATATCAAAGTAAGACTTGCAGGAAGGGCGCCAGAGTGCCAGCCACGTCCCAGGCCAGGGCTAGTTCACTGCAGGAGCAAGGCCTCCTCAACTACCACAAGGTTCTTGTTTGCTTGGTGTGTCTGTCGACACGTAGTTCAGACACCCTTCTTTACAGTTGACCCACTGCCCCAGTGGTCCTATCACTGTGAATGAGAAAGGAAGCCGGCATAAACTGGCTCAAGACTTGGTTTGGTTGTGTGCAGTTGCCGTGTTTGCTCTGGTAGTGGACAAATCATCAGGAGGCCGTTTCTATAGGCGAAGACAGTCTTTCTTACCCTTGCGTCTGAGGGAAAAGTGCTTCTCAGGGTTCGGACCCAGGCTCCGTGGTTTCAGTTTTTCCCTTCACCCATATCAGTCTGTGGAACCTGTGAGGATATCCCCTCAGAGCCCCTCAGAGTCTTCGTGGGCTCGCTTGCGAGTGCTGTGGAGAGCTTTTTCTGTCATGTGCCACTGTGGTGCGTCAGTGTGCACGGATGACTGATAATTTGTGAGGAGCAACCCAGTTCAATTTCCTTATTTTGTAATGAATGACGTTGAACAGGATTATATGTGCTTCCTCCGATTCTCTCTGTCTTCCTCTTAGATGGAGAAGCTGTACCTGCACTATCTGAGGGCAGAGAGCTTTAGGAAAGCTCTGATCTATCAGAAGAAGTACCTCTTGCTGCTGATTGGTGGATTCCAGGACTCTGAGCAGGAGACCCTCTCCATGATCGCCCATTTGGGGGTCTTCCCTTCCAAAGCCGATAAGAAAGTCACCGCATCACGCCCCTTCACCAGGTTCCGCACCGCTGTTCGGGTGGTCATCGCAGTTCTGAGGTAAATGTCCCGCCCCAAGCCAGTTGGCAGTGGACAGCATATGCTTACGTCAGTGGTGGCTTTAGTCCTTAAAACTACAGGGCTTTGTCCTTCGGTATCAGTGGCTGGAGGGATGGCTACCAAACCCACATGGTCATTCACAGCCATTCATCACTAGTTCCTGGGCATGTCACTCATTCTGACCTTCCTGGTGTCAGGCATTCATGTGCTGTGCATACATATGTGCAGGCAAAATATGCATACAAATAAACAAACAGATTCATGTGCCTGGTATGGTGGCACAGCCTCGTGATCCAGCACTCAGGAGGCTGAGACGGGAGGGTCAAAAGTTGTAGGGTAGCCTGAACTATATTATACAGGGGACCCAGTACCAGAATGCCTGAAAAGTCTCCAGAGCCTGGTAGTCCTTTTTGGAATAATCTTTGGTTGGTCACATCACAAAGAGTCATGCCACTTGTCAGGAAACCATGCTAAAAGGAGTGTCAAGCACCCGTGTATTGTCACCCTGTCTGCCACCTTCCCGACACAGTTAGTATAGTCCTGCTGATGGGGCCTCTCTGGGTTAGTCAGAAGCAACCAGAAAGAAGGGATGAGTTTTTCCCAATTTCCGGTGATAACGGTCAGGCTGGAATTTTGGAGTGTGATGGGCTGTGGGTGAGCCGTGGTGGACAGGGTCAGATCGAGCTGATTTACAAGGGCATGGCCAAAGGGGGCTTCTTTAGAAGGCGGAAGGTTCCTAGGCAGCATGAAGGTACCACCAGCTCCATGTCCATAGCTAGTAGGCAGCTTGCCGGTGGCCCCACACAGCTGTGACCCAAAGGGCACCTTCTGGCGTCTGGTCACACACAGCAGGAGTGCTGCTGCCTCCTTCCTTCCTGTTTGCTTTGGGTTAAATGTGTTTTGTCCCCTTTCTGTGCAGGTTACGATTTCTGGTTAAGAAATGGCAGGAAGTGGATCGGAAGGGAGCGCTGATACACCACGGCAGAAGCACCCGCCACGGTAGGTCTCCAGTCATTGTCCTTCCTGCTGCTTGCGGCATTTTCTTGAGCGCTATGGCATGGGAATGTAATAACGCACAGAAAGGAAACTGGGAATCTCAGTCGGTAGCCACCCCATAGCATTGGGAACAGCGCTGGTGGACCAGTGCCTGTCTGGGAGCTGAGCACTGATTCTGGAGTGTTGACCACTGGTCCTTGTCGCTCTCCAGAGCCGACTAGCGCTCTCCTTTATGCTGCTGCACTCCTGTGTGAGCATTCATGCTCATGTTTAGCTCAGTGGCACCTTGTCCCTGGAGCTCTCTTCCTCTTCATGTGAAGCGTTAACAGTGGCTTCAGGGACTCCAGAGGGGCCAGTGACACAAGCATGATTCTTTGCTGGGTCTTTGCCTAGTGTCTAGGGGTGGCAGATATAAATGTCCTTCCTACTTAGAGGACATGGAAGGCCTAGGCTACTGAGCCACCACTGGCTGCCCAACATCCTGATAGTTCAGGCCAACAGGCGTTGGTCCCTAAAGATCTCCTAAAGGTTCCCAGTCATGGGCTGCCCATGTCCTGCTGGCAATCGGGGCCAGAGTCATTCGAGCAGAATGTAGGTCATCAAAACTTCCAACTATCACAACTTGGTATGTTTTGAAATCACCTTACAGGATCTTAAAATTGTTTGTATAAGCTTAAATTTTTGCAAAGGGACCCTTCTACTAAAGTGTGAATTTCTTTTCCTAATGGTTTGGTGTTTGCTCATTCTTGGGAAGGACATCGAACCTCCCAGAGACAACATTCTCCGTCAGGAACTAGAGCATCTCTGCCAACTCGAGACGTTTCCTCAGGGCACACCAAGGACTCTCGGCACAGCCCGAAGTGTTCAGCCACCTCGCTGGGCAAGGGAAGGTCAGTTTGGCTGCCCCAGCCATTTCACCTAGAAATCACACTGCAAGCTTCAGAAGCCTGTATGGCTACCCAGAGACATGCAGTTTGAAAATTGTGTCTTTGACTGACTCAGATCGAGGTAGGGGACACAGCAGAGACAGACCGCAAGAGCCTAGGATCTTGATGTTGTTCAGGAAGGGCTAATACGTCTGTGTTGCCAAGTGGTAGTGGTTATTCGTTTAAGCCCAGCATTCAGACTGGCCTCTGTGTTTGAGGCCAGTCTGCACTATGGAGTGGGCTCTGGGATAGCCAGGGCTACAGAGAGAAAAACCAACAAGCTCACCTGGGCTCAGTAAGTAAGGCGTAAACCCTGAAGAGGTTTGGGAGCTTAGCTCATTGAAAGAAAAAGGAACATGGTGTTCCCTGGGGACTTGGAGCCTGCCAGGAAGGGTGGTCACGATGGGAATTAGACAAGGGTGGGTTTTGCCCTGGGAAGCGTAGGCCTATAGGCGGGCCATCTCAGTCACAGGGGAAGGGTACTGAGGCATCCAGTTGGGGTAACAAGTATAACCTCAAAAGTTGGTGAACGAAACAGTACATGATTGTTGCAACTGGGGCCAGCCACTCTGACTGCCCGCAGAGTGTGGTATAGACGTTGATTTGGGGCGTTTATTTTGTTTTGAGACAGTCTCATTATGTAGCCCTAGCTGACCTGGAACTTGCTGTGTAGACCATGCTAGCCTTGAACTCACAGAGGTCCGATCTCATTCTTACCTCTGTCTCCCAAATCCTGAAGTTCCAGGAGTGTGCCACCACACCCATGGAGTGCACTATATTGGGGGGGGGGGTATATCGTTCAGTTGGTACAGTGCTTATCTAGCATTCCTGAGCCTCTGGATTCTAGACTAAGAAAAACCACTTTTTTTTTGAGGTAAAGAACAGGCATGAAGAGAAGAGCCCTGGTGGAGACCTGTTCATATTGGTCACTGACCCCAGCTCCTCCTCTGGGCACCCTTGACGACAGCATCACCTGTTAATGTCTGCCTTCCTTCCTGATATGGTTCTTTGTTTACAGATCAACTTCGTCAACAAGTTCAAGGCTCGAAAGATCCCCGACTGCTTCTCAAGATCCCGAGCAGTCCTTGACAGAATACATTCATCTTTTAGAAATGACCCAGCAAAGACTTGCGGGACTGCCACCAGGTAAAAACGCCTGGCAGTGCTTGTCACAAACACATTACTGCCCCTTAGAGACCTAACGACATAGCAGAGACTTCTAGTGAATTGAGACGACAGTACTCCTGAGTAATCCCAGCACTGGATGGGCCCTGGCAGGAGGGTTGCAAGCAGTTTGAAACCAGACTGGTATACACAGTGAATACCAGGCTAGCCAGGTACAGGCAGAGTGAGTGCTGGGCTAGCTAGGGCTGCACAGTAATATGGCATCTCAAAAAGAAACAACAGACCCTCTAACATGAGCTTAGCAATGGTTAGGCTGAGTGAATGTACAGCTGTGTGAACAGTGCCCTTAGCAGTGTGTGGTGGGTAAGTCTGGGTCAGTCACTGGTGGGGTCTTTCCGCCCTCTGACGCTGATTGGGAAGGTGAAGGCAATCACTTTTCTCTTCACTGTGAGCAAGAATCTGGGGAGCCTCTCTAGCCTGTAGCTCCACGCGTTTCCAAATTCATCAGGCAAAGACTTTAGCCAAAGGCCTTACAAACCACACGGCTGAGGTTATCCTAACAAGGGCCCCGCTCTCTAGCACCAGTTTTCTGTTAGAAAATTGGTCACAAGCATCTGACAAGAGGCAACTAAAGAACGATTTGTTTTGGTTCCCGGTTTGAGAAAATAGTATTGTTGTGTCAGGGTGTCAGGGTTTGCCTGCTGCCGGGCGTAGTTTCTGCTGGAAGCTGACGTGATGTGTGTGGCTGCTTGAATGTGTGCAGATTAGGAAGCAGCGGAGGGACAGGAAGTGAGGCCAGGCTGTTAAAAGAAAACACCTCACATCCTGCTTCCAGTAAGTCACTTCCTTCGGCGAGGCTTCCTATCCTAAATGGTGCACAGCCTCCTGAAACAGGGTTACCATCTGAAGGCTGAGAGTTAAAACGCTCTTGTGAGGAAAGTTCACATTCAAATCATTCCCAATTACGCTTTGACCTGTATATAGCTTATGTAATAGTTTCTTAAACCTCACCTCCTATTTTATTAGAAAAGTTTCATGATAACTCACACCCTTACCAAAGCCTAATTCAGTGATGGTATTTTGAAGTTATAAAAATTGTTTTGGAAAGTTTTATAACAAATTTCTATTGTATTTTAATTTTAGATGCTCCTCAGAAAGCCTGCCCCCAGAAGATTAAACAATGAATAAAGTTCTTCTGGCTATTAACCTTTGACATTTCTATTTGAGGAAAGATGGTTTTTTTTCCTAAGGAAAGCTCATGATATGGCCTGGGACACACACTTCGAGAGTGGTGACGCCAGCCTCTAGGAGCCCCCGAGAGCTCCTACCTCCACACCCTGCTGAATGGCGGGGAGAGCCCGCTGTGCTCCTTCCCACCCAGTAAGCAGTGTCCATGCTGGGTCCTGTGTCTGATGATGGAGCCACCTGCGTCCTCTGTGGCGGAAGATGCTTATTTTCTTAGCATGTCAGGGTGGGCAGGTCAGTGGAATGAACACATAGGAAGGAAGGAATAAATTTTAAAGACTGTTCCCTGATGAAATGATGGATGGATGGATGGACGCTCTGGTGTTTTTTGTTTTTTTAAATCCATTCAGTTTATTCTTTTTGTTGGCAAAACAAATAAAATGATGTCACACTTGCTTCCCACGGCTACAACCATTCTATGACTCCTTCATATTTATACCATGCGGTGAATCTGGTTCAGAACCCTTCACCCCTCAATGAATGTATGAAACTGTCTTTGGACTCAGAACCAGTCCTCTGTGGTAAAAGATAAGTCCTGATGAGGCAGATCAGCTGCCAGAGGCATGCATACACATACACGCGCAACATGCACACATACACATGCACGCATACACAAACGCACACACACATGCACACAACATGCATACATCATGTCAATAGCCCGACAGCTGTAGGCCTGTTGTCAACAATTCTACCTCAGCAGACTGCATGGTATCTTGCAACACTACAAAGTCAGCACACATAGGAGGAGGGGCCTCCCAGTACTGTCCTACAGAAGGAATTCCAGCTTGCCAGGGGCCATGGTGGCACATGCCTTTAATCCCAGCGCTCAGGTCTGCCTGGGCTACACAGTGAGTTCCAGGAATACATAAACCCTGTCTCAAAACCAGTAAATAAATAAATCTTGTCGTATTTGTCTTTGAGTGACTGGATAAGCCCCCTTCGTCTGCTTTCTTCCTCATCTGCCGGTTGCTTTAGCACTGTATGGATTGGTTTATATGCTGGTCTCAGTCACCGGGATCCACCAGGGCCTCTCCTATCTCATCTTGGCCATGCTCTACCCTGGGGTGCCCTACCAGTCCAGGGGTACCTTCTGGATTAACTTCCTCCTTTCCTGTGAGCCCAGTCCTCTCAGGCCCAGTGAGCTGGCTTAAGACAGCACATCTCCCTGTTCTCGGTTCCCTACCTAATACCCGTCCTCTCTACTGTCTTCCGGTCTCTGATATCCATGGAGACCTCAGATGATAAGCAAGTGTCCCTAATGGGCTGTTTGGGCTGAGCCTCAGGATTTCTCTTCTCATAGTACAACACCATCTGTCGACGGAGGTGTACGTAGTTACGTCACTCAATTTCTCCGTTCTTCCGTCATTCAGACTAACCCCGTCTTACAAACCAGACTGTGCAGTGGTCTCTTGCCTCCTGCTTTAAAGATCCCCTGACTCACATAGTTCAGATGTAGTCTGTTCCCTGTCGTGGTTTCACGCACAGTGTGGATTTTTCCTCTCTGTATCAAAGGTTTGACGTGAGGGGCATCTCTTGCTACAGCTCCATCTTCCTTCCCTTTGGTAATTTTCGTCTTTTCCTGCGCCCTAACGTTTGGCTCTCAGTAGTCACTCTTCAACACAGATATAATTTTTGCTGTCTCCCCTTTGGTATCCCAGCCATAAAGAGCAAGCTCACACCTCCATATTTGCTCTCTTACCCAACTGTCCTAAGATTCTTGTCTGCGGCATGCCAAGATGTTGGCTACACCTGAGGTTCCCAGGAAGAAGTTTGTCAGGCCAGACAACCAGCCGTGTCAGGCCGTGTCTCCTGCTGCTTCTGATGGTTAAGGAGGGCAAGGTATGGTAAGTTTGTTATTTCCGGGATGTCCTAGAACACACCCTACCACTAGACCCTAAAAACAATCAGGGTACAGCGAGTCCTTGAGTTCTTGCAGGGGTTCTGTCTCCCTCTCGCCAGCCTCCAGTCTCTTCCTTGTGACCCACCTGACTGATTAATCCTACAGGTCTTCAGATATGAAGGCATTCACTGCCAGGGTATTGAGTCTCTTGAGAGATTCCTCACAGGACCATGAACCCTGCTGATACCCAGTTTTACATTCTAGCTTGCTTCATTGAGCACTGCAGTCTTCCTGCCTCAGGCAGCCCCCACAGCTCCCGCCGGTATACACTCGTTGGCTGTGCATTATGATTTATGGGCTGAACTGTCCCCTCACCCCAACCAAAGGGCTATCAAAGTCCTCACCTCGAGTACATGTGACTATGACCTTAGTCGAAATTGGGTTTTTACAGATGATCAAGTTAACATGAGCTAATTAAGAGTGTTCTCACATTAGGCATGAATGGTGTCTACACATAAGAACATCCTATGAACTTGAGGGCAGGGATTGGAGTGGGAGGGACATCCGGAAGGCAAGACACATCAAGGATTAGCAGCAGTCGCTAGAGGCCAGGAGACGGCTCTAGATCAGATCATCCCGCCTGACACCTCGCCTTAGACTTCGAGCCCCCAGAATCCTGGTGTGGCAAACTGTTGAGCCAGTTCCAAGTTTCCAGTCCTTTGTTAGCATTGTGCTAGCACATGAACACGACACAGCTTTTTGGAGAGAGAGGTGGGGACTTCAGGGCCCTAGCCCTTTTTTAATCTCATTAGTTTCTCTGAGCTATGCTCAGAAGCAACCATAATTCTATGTCTAGTATCCAGCAGGTGGGGTATTAGTGGGGATTATCTAGAGGGACAGACCCGGTAGAATGCACACTGGAAAGGGATTTACTAGCATCGCCTTTACAATACAATCACTCAGGCGGCCAAATAGTGGCTATCCGCCAGGGAGATCAAGAGCCAATGGCTGCTCAGTCCACAACGCTCCGGTATTCCTGACCCGGTGCTAAAGGCTCGGAGGATTCCTGACCAGTCGCCGGTCTCTAGTCCATATTGGAAGAAGGACCTAGGTTCTGATGTCGGCGAAGGATGAGAGGAGCTGCAGCGACAAAAGCTACATGCAATCGCAAGCCTGAAGGCAGGCAGGCATAGCCGATCTGATTCATCTCCTTCTTCATGCCTGAGGCACCACCGTGAGGTGGAGCCCGCTCTGGAGTTTCCTGAAAATGCCCTCACAGACTCACTCACGGTTGCTTCTAGTTTCTGCCAAGTGGAGGAGGAGGCTGCATGCTAGGTTTCGTCAGGACACTAGTCTGTGGACAGGAGAAAGGTATCCAGACCGTTTAAGGGGTCAAAATCTTTGAAAACAGATACACGGGCATCTCCAAGCCATGTCTCACAGGCCCAGTGTCCCCCCCCCCCAAGGCTCCAAACTTAGCATTCGAAAATTGCACGGATAATCTCTTGAAAACCGTGTGGAAGCACCACTGGTCATAAAAAGCTGAGAACCCATTAGCGAAAGGCAGGAAGTGGGAGTTCCATGCGAGAGAGATTAGAACTCTGGGAGAGGCGGGAGATGCACAGCAGACTTGGAGGACGTCGGATATGTATGAAACCAAGGAGAGGTTAACTAGCTGTGTGGCAGATTAAGATTAGTATCCACGGGATGATTGAGTTGTGAGCCAGTTGGGGAACAAGCCTAGTCTAAGGAAGGCCTAGCATTAATTCATAAATAAGCCTCCGGGGCTGGAGAAATGGCTCAGCGGTTAAGAGCACTGACTGCTCTTGCAGAGGTCCTGAGTTCAAATCCCAGCAACCACATGGTGTCTCACAACCATCTGTAATGAGATCTGATGCCCTCTTCTGGAGTGTCTGAAGACAGCTACAGGGTACTTATATAGGATAAATAAATAAATCTTTAAAAATAAATAAATAAATAAGCCTCCCGGCCATCATTAGGAAATTGTGGCGACCACAGAGAAGACCAAATGGCTACAGAGAATTGTTTCTTTTGAGCATTTTACTGTGTTTGGAGTCACCCAGGATCTTCCTGGTGCTTGCTGCATACTGACTTTTTTTCCTTTTTTTTGCATGCGTTTCATAGGGTTTGTCACTTGATCGCCCGTTGTTTGCCAGGAGCTGCCAACTGTTTCGTATTAAAAGGCTCCATTTTACCCGCTGTGTATTTCGTTTCACTGGGTCACCTCGCCGGGTCTATACTGATGACTGAGTCCGCCTTTACCCCTGTTCAGCCAGTTGAGCTGTAGAGATAAACAGAAGGATCCAACTCTCCCTAGAGCCCTAAAGCAGTGGCTAAATACTTACAAAAAGACTGGACTGGAGAGACAGTTCACCAGTCAAGAGTACTTGTTGCCTTTGAAGAAACCTCCGCTTCTAGCACGCACGCGGTGGCTAAGGGTAGTCTTAGAGTTGAAGGACATCTGGCGCCCTCTCTGGTCTCCTTTGGCACTGCATGCATGTGGTGCACAGGTATTTTTGCACGAGGTGAACAGGTACATTTGCCTGCAAAACTCACACATAAAATAAGCCTTAAAAACTGTTTAGAATGCTCTAAAGTGTTGTTAAATGCTGCTTAGAATGTTTTGTGTTGAGTGTATAAGTCTTTATTGTAAACACTTGTTCTTTTGTCCCAATGTCAATAGGTAAAAATTCAGCTCTTCGAAGGACAAGTTAGACCATTCCCTTATTCCTGGCAGTCTAGAGTGAGAGGGACTGTCAGCTAAGCTGCCCCTTCCCCCCAGCAACCTGCCTGCTGGAATGCCTTCAAGTCTGGCTGTTTTGCATACTTTACAATCAGTGTGAAAATACTCCAGCAGTGGGATAACGTACTGCAACTGAATCCAGGATACCTGATCCAGGAAGCCTTGCCCTGGCCACACCCACCCCAGAGAGTCTGCAAAGCACCCGCCTCGAAAGGCCCGAAGCCCAGTTGCCTTTTCACAACCAGTGACATTTCAACAGCTATTCTCCATTCAAGGCGACAGGGAACACCTCCTTTAGAGGAAACCAGTGATTGGAGAAAGGTGAAAAGGTGACCAGTTTTCACGCAAAGCTTGTGACTGCTTCCTACCTGAGCTTGCCACCTGCGGAAATAAATAGTCCTTCGTTTGCATACCACACACCCTGGCTGTAGAACCAGATTAGTCGGCTCGGATGTTTTAAAATCAGCTGGGGACACCTTCCTATGCTGTTTCTTGTGGATGTAATATTAGGCTCACTAAAAGCCTCCAAAATGGTCTTTTTGTTGCCTACCTGGGATTTTTAATGTATGTAGAGAGGGATGGATGATATGGTAATAGACAGTGGCAAGGGGGGGGCTAAAAAGTACTAGAAGTAAAAAAATGTGTGTGTGTGTGTGCGCGCGCGCTCGCGTATATGTATGTATGTGTGTATATATGTATGTTTATACATATATGGAATATATGTGTATATATATACACACATACACACACAAATATATATATGTATATATGCCCCCACTCTGGGAATAGCTCCTTCAAAAATTCTACTACGGTTCCCAACATGTCATAGCTATGCTTCCACGCCCAAGGTCATCTCAAGGACTGAGAAACTGCCAGAGCTCCTTCTTGGTCAATGTCAGAGTGCTTCCAGGGTCATTGGGTAAAGCAATAAGCAAACACACTTTAAGGCCGGCGAAAAATGCCAGAGTTTGCTGACACCAGAGCAAGAACGCCGACAGGAGAGTTAAGCGTGCCAGCAAGCCTGAGGAAGAAGAAGCTGGGGATCCGGGAGGCGGGTCACCTGGGCGACATTGAAGCCAGCTCACAGAGGTGGTCGCTCGTATCCGAGGGGCGCCTCTGTCCAGCTCCCCCCGCCCGCCGCTCCTCTCGAGCCCCCAAGGCGAGGAAAGCTCCAGGTTTCTCCGACGTGGCTCATTGGCCAATGGGAGCGAGCCTTTAAAGTTGCTGGGCGGGGCCGGCCCGGCGTACCCGCGCAAACGTTGCCCCGCCCCTCAGCCGCGCACGCGCGCGCATTCCCGGCGCGCTCCCAGAGCCGGAGCCGGAGCCGCCCGCGCTCGTGCCCGCGCCCGAGCGAAGCAGCCCTGGCCGCGCCCTGCCGCTGCCGGCTGCGGGCGGCCGCTGCGGGTCTGCAAGGCCCCGGTGAGGGGAACGCCTGAGCCACCGGCCATGGCCGACCGCGGATGCCCTCTGGAGGCAGCGCCGCTGCCCGCCGAGGTGCTCGAGAGCCTGGCGGAGCTGGAGCTGGAGCTGTCCGAAGGTGAGAGCCGCGGGATAACCCGCAACCCGGACAGGGACCCTCGCCCGAGACCTCTCCCAGGGACCTTCGGGAGCGTCACCCCCGGAACCTGCTGGGTACTCGCATGCGGGTTCCCCGCCGGCCTTCCCTCCTCATCCCTGCCTGGGCCGCTCGCCGGAGAGCCCGCCAGCTTCTGCAGTCTGGCGGGTGCCCGGCCTCCGAAGGACACCGGGAGGGACTGGCTGGGAGGTGGGCCTAGGCGCACTCTCGTTGCCCGAGCGTGGTCTGGGCTTCAGAAGCGTCAAGGCCACGGTCCGGGCTTCCAGAGTCTGCCTTGCAGCCTGTCGGCCGGCAGGAAGCCCGGGATGCAGAAGCCCAGCCCCACCCCTGGAACCTCAGACTGCCTCGTGAGCCTCAGTTTCCTCATCTACAAAACGAGGCAAAAGAACACGCACTCGCCGGGTGGATTATGAGGCTGAAGTGCGTTAGTCTAGCAGATGTAAAACGTGTTAACACTTAAGAGGAGGTTTATTCCTTTATGGAATTTTGATACGAGTGTTTTACACTGGGAGGGTGGTGGGGGCGAGCCAGGGTCACGGTGCCTGCGTGGGGAGGTCAGAGGTCAGTTTGCACAGAGCCAGTGCACTCCTACCACCTTGTGAGTTCAGGGAATGAACTCAGGTTGTCAGATTAGAGGGCAAGTGCCCCGCCGGGCCACCCCATCAGCTTCCCCACTCTACGTGAGAATTTTAAAAAGTTAAAAAGTCAAATAAGTGGTTGTTAGAAACAGACGAGGGAAATAATAGGACTTCAGGGATGGTGAGTGGCGCCCTCAATTTGGATGTTGTGCCTCTTGGGATGCCTAGGAAAAGAGTTCTGTTCTCCATAAACTGACCCCCCCCGCCTACCCCCACCGCCCAACAAAAAAACCCTGGAGGAAAAAGCATCTATGCTTGTTAACTCTGCATTTGAGACTTGAATGCAAATTGAACTTGTTAGAATCCATTTTTCCCCACTTAGATTATTACACTCTGCTGTAGTTGGTTTAGTGATTTTTTTTTTTGAGAATTCTCTTTTGCTTTTTATGTATATGGGCATTTTCTCCGAATGTTTGTGTATCCTATGCATGCCTGATGCCCCTGGAGACCAGGAGAGGGTTTTAGATCCTTGTTGGTGCTGTGACTTGAACCCAGGTCCTCTGGAAGAACCAACGGCCAGTGTGCTTACCTCCCCCCCAGCCATCTCTCTAGCTCTGCTTTTCGAGTTCTTGATTCTCTTCGGAGGCGTGGTTGGGAATGACTCCGAGAAAAGTCTATTGTGCTGGATTTGATATGGCCCCTCGGGGAAAATCGCATAGTTGTAGTTTGGCTTTTGCATATCAAGTGTGCTTTTGCAGATTGCTCCTCATTCCGGCTCCAGAAATATCTGTTATTTCAGTTCCTTGGGGTTATACGTCTTAATGCTCGCCAGGAGTTTATAGTCCATTGAATGATTTCCTCAAAGCCAAAACTTCCTAACTTGTGGCAGGACCAGAGTTATACCAGCTAAAGAAATACCTTAATTAAGTCTTCTTATTCTGATACCGTTCTAGACATACATAGGGGAATACGTAGGGAAAGGGTATACGGTTGTGTGCAATGGGGAGGAGCTGAAGAGATAGCTTACGTGAAGAAAGGGGGCAGACAGTGCAGAGTTAATAGCAGGAGATTGCAGAGTGCGCTGGCAACCCCAGACTCAGTAACCATAGTTACTTGCCCTCTCCTAGACCGGCGCACTTCATTTTGCCACATAGGTTAAGTGATTACCTTGGCAGAGTCGCCCTTGGCCCTGCTCACAGAGAACATCCACACCTTAATGCCAGACCCTAAAGCTCGGGTTTATTGTTGAGATGTGGCCTTTCCCTTCGGCCTCAGCGATGCCTTGTCATACAGGCTGTGTTTTAGGTAGACTTTTGGAGTTTTCACACAGAGGCTGACATCTTATAAGTGTCCTCTGGCAAGTCACTAATGTCTAACATGTCTAAACTTGGGCTTGGCCAGCCGTAAAAGGAGGCAAACGTTTTACTGACATTTTCAAGGTTCTTCCCGGAGCTGGGGACCGAACCCCGGGCCTTGCCCTTGCTAGGCAAGCGCTCTACCACTGAGCTAAATCCCCAATCCCTCAAGGTTCTTAAGAAGTAAAGGTTTACTCAGTGTGTGTAAGTGGTTTGAAACAGTCAAGGTGTTTTGTTTATAAACGAAAGGAATGTGTCACTACTGTGTGGTAGTCCTAAAACTAGTATTTCAGTATTTAACTTTTATTATTATTATTATTATTATTATTATTATTATTATTATTACTACTACTACTACTATTATTGGTGTACAGAATAGTTTGATCGTGACCTTCTCTTACATGGACGTTATACTCTGCCTCTACTCCCCCATTGTCCTCTCTTGTCTCCCAACTTCTGTTTCCTTTTCTCTTCCCGAACAGCCCCCCTTCTGTATTCAGTGACACATAAGTTTGTATATGTAGAGAATTAGATCTGGAACCCACATATAGGAGGAAACATAAACATTTGTCTCTCTGTAAGTTCCTAACATGTAGATTTTTGTTGCTTAGTTCCCCTCTATATCTCGTGTGTGTGGACATACACAGTTTCCACATTTGTCATTATTATTTTTATATTTTACTTAACTGAAGTTTGTAAAAAAAAAATTTGTTTTTGAGATATGGTTTCTCTGTGTAGCTCTGGGTGTCCTGGAACTCACCTTGTAGACCAGATTGGCCTTGAACTCACAGAGGTCTGCCTACCTTTGCCTCTCTCAAATGCTTGGCTTAAAAGGATGCACCACTATGGGATTCTCTCCTTCCTGGGGCTTTCTTTTTTCCCATACTCAGGGCAGAGAGAAAAGCACTGAACAGAGTAATGTCAGTTTCATAATACCCACATTTGTCTAAGTGAAGAATTCCTTAAAACAGGTTTGCCGTTGGGGGGTACATTGGAAGGAACGGGAAGAACTCAATACAGATAAGCTTTGTGGGAAATAGGACTGAGGGAGATCGTACCCGGATGGTCTAGAAAGCTGTGTGCCTCCCTCAGCTGCACATAAGCAGGAAGAGTTGGTGTCACCCGGACAATCTGGAAAATCCTGCAGGCCTCCCCTCAGCTGAACGTCAGCAGTGCCCAGACAGAAGAAGAAACACCTCTCTGTCTTTGTTCATAAAACATGGTCTCCTTCCCCAACATTATCACAGGTTTTATCATCTACCATGCTGATAAGGGTTGGCTCTCGGAGAAGGTTCTCTGTGGGTTTGTTTGAGAATGTTGTTTGTGTGTTGGGGGCGGGCTATGACTGTACACGTACTGCGGCCTGCATTTAGAGGTCAGAGGACATTTGGGGACCCGTTCTTGTTCCACCGTGGGTTTCAGGGTTGAACTCAGATCATCGAGCTTGGTTGATCAGCACTTTTTACCCGCTGAGCCATCTTAAGAAACGTGAACAGGTTGAAGTAAACCGTAACGCCTTTTGAAGTTATTTTAGGTATTTGCCACAGCAGCAGCTGCAATAGCAAAGCCATGCCAGCAGCAGTTAAGAGCTCTGTGGAGGACCATGGTCCCGTTTCCAGCACCCCCACATGGTGGCTCACAACCACCCGTACCTCCAGTTCCAGGGCATCGAACACCCTTCTGACCTCCATGGGCACCAGGCACACACGTGGTAGGCAAACATACATGCAGGCAAGACACTCAACACGTAAATTTAATACGAAAAACCAAGGAACAGGGTGGAACAAAAGCCACAGAAACCACCCCACCAACACCCAATTATATACACTTGAGCCATTGTCCTATTCTTTTGCCTTCTCTTGTTTGGTAGGGAGGGAGGGACTATGGGAGATTGCCACAGTGGACAGCTTGGGTGACAAGAAAGGCATCCTAAGTAGGTGGGCTGGCTACCATCATTGTCATGAGAGGAACGGGGTAAATGGACCTTTTAATGATCAGCTGCTTAAGGGCAATGAGGTTGGAGCGGCTTCCCAACGGAAAAAAGCCCAAGTCACCGCAGAACTCGACCAGAACGTTGAGTAGCCGATTCCAGTGCCGTGAAGTAGAAGAGGAGGGGAAGCTGCCCAGCTCTTACCAAGTCAGTATGACCCTGACAGCGAAAACCACATAAAGCCATCGCACGAACAAGAAAATCGGGGACCTACCTCCCTGATGAGGAAAGACCCAGAATCCTCAGGAAAGTTCTCAAAAATGAAATTCAGCATCACGTCGGAAAGACCGTTTATGTGACTAAATTGACTTTATCCTAGCACTGTAGAGATAGCTCAGTGTACGTGTAATTCAATACAGTAATGGACTAAGAGACAGATCGCATGACCACCTCTAGTTGTAGAGAAAAACTGTAAAAACCCATCAACCCTTTCTGATAAAAGTCACGGAGAGTCTAGGGATGGAGGGTTCATACCCCAATATGATGAAGTTTGTGTATGGCAAGCCTATAGCAAACCTCATACTCCAAGTGTCCCTGTAACAAGGTAAGAAACAGGTAAGGGAGGCTTCTCTCACTACGTTTACTCAATACAGTGCTTGGTGTCTGGCTAGGACAATGTACTAAGGGACACAGATAACAGGGCTACAAGTAGGAAAAGAAGGTAACATACTCCCTTTTTTTCAGAAGATATGTCTCTATAGGTAAGAGACCCATATAGATAGGAGACCCAATGACACTTCACCAGGAAACCCTTAAGAGCTCATAAAGACTCTCATCAAAGTGGCAGGGCACAAAATCAACATACAAAAATCAGTAGCCGGGGTTGGGGATTTAGCTCAACGGTAGAGCACTTGCCTAGCAAGCGCAAGGCCCTGGGTTCGGGTCCCCAGCTCCGGAAAAAAAAAAAGAGAACCGAGCTTTCTTCAAAAAAATCAGTAGCCTTCTCGAATACCAACGACTGACGGAGATCATTGAAACAGTCGCATCCGTAGTAGCTGCACAAAAGATGAAGGACCTGTGGGAGAGCTGGCCAGCGAAACAGAGGTCTACAGTGAACAACTGGAGACCTAAAGGGAGGTGGGAACACACTAGGACATGGAAAGGAGAGCCCACGCTTGTGGATTGGGAGAATTAACATAGTGAAAAGGACCGTCCAACCAAAAGCACTGTACAGCCACAGCGCAACCCTAACAAATGAACCACTTACAGGCACAGGTAATGGCTGAGTCAGACTCTAGGAGCACAGGAGACCCACAGTCAACAAGTGGGACCTCATGAAGCACAGCTAAGGCAGCCAAGGTGACAGAAGAGGCAGCCACAGAACGGGGAAAACTTCTGCCAGCTAGGTCATTCAACAGAGGGCTCGCGTCTAGAATGTGGTTTGTGTGGAACTAAAAAGCTAAGCATTAAGAGTATAACTAACCAGCCTGGTTTAAAAAGGGGCCAAGGAACCGAACAGACATTCTCACAAAGTAGAAGAATGCAAACGGCCAGGCAAGACTTAAAAGCATTCTCGTTCTTAGCCATCAGGGAGATGGAAATTGTCTGGCCTCAGTGGGAGAGAGGGTGCACCTCGCCTCACAGAGACTTGAAGTACTGTGGGGAGGGGGGCATCCACTCACTCAGAGGAGAAGGGGGGATGGGGGGAAGAATTGTGGGAGGAGATGACAGGAGGTGGGCAGTGAGTAGGATATAAAGTGAATAAAATAATAATTAAAAAAAAGTTATTTGAATCCAAAACAAAAAAAATCCCTACTTAAAATTCTATGTTACCCCAGTCAGACGGTCGTCATCAGGAACACAAATGCCAGCAAATGCCAGTGTGTATGTGGGAAATCAGTCTGGAGTTTTCTTTTTTTTTTTTTTTTTTTTTTTTTTGGGGGGTTCTTTTTTCAGAACCGGGGACCGAACCCAGGGCCTTGCACTTCCTAGGCAAGCACTCTACCACTGAGCTAAATCCCCAACCCCAGTCTGGAGTTTTCTTAACAAAGAAGGATGGAATCGGGGGGAGAGAGAGAGAGAGAGAGAGAGAGAGAGAGAGAGAGAGAGAGAGAGACAGAGACAGAGAGACAGAGAGAGAGAGAGAGAGAGAGAGAGAGAGACAGAGACAGACAGAGAGACAAAGAAAGAGAGAGGGAGAGAGAGGGAGAGAGAGCTATGGATGGATACCCTGTAACCCAGCTATACCACTCCTGAGCATGCACCCAGTAGGTCTTATGCCTTATGCACCCAGTAGGTCTTATGCCTTCTCAGAGATACCTACTCACCCATGTTCACTGTTGCTGCATTCACGTCAGTTAGGAAAGGGAACCAACTGAAATGTCCATATCCAGGAAAAAATGTGGTAATGTGCACGATGGGACATTACTCAGCCGCAAGGAAAAGTGAAACATCCCAATTTAAAGCTAAGTGGATGAAGCTTGGGGGAAAAGTCATGCAGAGTGAGAGCTGAGGTTCAGAAAGACAAAGGCCATGTGTTTGCTCGTGTGCAGAGCTTAGCTTCAAATCTTTCTTTAACTTGGTGCACAACCAGAAGCCAGGAGACTGACTAGAAAGCAGCCCTTTCTGGAGAAGGTGCACCTTAAGGAAGGGAGTTCAGTGGGTTAGAGGGAGAAGGAAGGTAGAGGAATGGAATTCTGGGACTGGAAAGACGTAAGCAAGGGTGAGCCTGGGAATGTGGGGGATCCAGGGAGCGGAAAGGAAGTGTATACAGAAGCCGGTGTGGAAGGCTACTTTCTAACAACGTAACTAAAAAGTAGTTGGAGAGTTAGAAGGATACATGAAGTGGAAGGAGAGGAGGGGATATTGAGGTGAAAAGATTAAATGGGGATCAAGGTGGGTGGATGAAGGAGAGGGACAGTAGCCGTGGGCTAAGCAAAACTAAGGAGGAGTGAAATGCCCCAGGGAACCAATTACTAAGCTAATTTTAAAATACAGCTTTAAGAAAGGTTTGAGTAGAGTTGCCCTGTGTGGGTGGGTGGACAATGTTACTCCTGGAATACATGAATTATTAAATAAAAATCATGGTGTAAGGCTTGGGAAACCTCCCTACAAGGTACTGATGAAGAATGTCCCAGAGGTCTCCAAGGTGACATAGGTTATTTTCATTGTCCTTGGTCACCCATTGTAACTACACGTAAGACCACATTGCTAAAGACACCATATATTTTGGTTGTAGGACATAGAGAAGTCAATTTCAAACTGACCAGGAAACTTTCTCCCTACTGGCTGGCTTTCATAGTTCCAGAAGGTTCTATGCAGACTACTGAGGGGAAAAAAACATCAGTGGACTTACCCAGTGCTGTACCCTGCAGGACCAACTGACCAGTCACGATGTGCCCGCTGGGTGTGATAGTCTCGTGACTATCTGCAATCCTGATCAGCCCATGGCTGATGAGGTCACAGATCCTAGGGCTATTGATAATTGCTGACCAGTCATGCTCCTAAAGCGTCCCTTAAATATGTGTGTTTATAGCCGTAGACACATTGCTCTTAGCTGGTCAGAGATGCTTCCTTTTGCACTGGGTAGCAGTCAGTGGAGAGAGTGCATGACACTCATGCACAAGCCCTGTAGAAGAGTTAGCCAGTCAAAGTTCTGGCGTAGATGGGGTGGGTGATCTCTAGGCCACACGGCTGCCACTACTGACATGCTGATGGCAGTTGGCAGTTTCTGGGTGAGGAGAATCCTTCCTTTTCAATATGTGAACTGTTTTCACAGCAAGGCAGCAGTGATTGGGCTTAGTGGGTTATTAAAAAAAAAAAAAGGACAAAGTTGGGGTGGGGAATGGCAGCAGTAATGATTATACTTTACTGTATGTATGATTGTCAAGAATAAAGGAAAAACTTATAAGTCTTATGGCTGAACTGCTGTTGAAAAGTAGGTACCCACCCAGCAGTTTTCATTTTCCATCGTTTGTTTTAGACTGAGACTTCCTGTGTAGCCCTGGCGGGCCTGAAATTCACTGTGTAGAACAGACTGCCTCCCAGTTCAGAGACTGACCTGCCTCTGCCTCTGGGATTAAAGGTGTGAACCACCACACCCGGCTTCATCTCCAAAAGTAAAACGGGAAAAACCAGCCGGGAAGCCGTGTTTCCAGAAAGGCTGCTTAGACGGAGCGGTGGCTGCAGAGGAAGCAGGAAGAATCGAAAGGACCTCGGTGACTTCTGACAGTGGGGGTTGAGGGAGGGTGGGAGAGTGAGAAATGAAGGCTTTGGGCTTTGCAGTGCTGGCGTGTAATCATGAAGCGGAGAGAGGCACAGACAGCAGTATTTGAGGGGAGAGACAGACAGCAGTATTTGAGGGGAGAGGCAGACAGCAGTATTTGAGGGGAGAGGCATGCGAAGACATTAAGGTTCTCAAGAAAGAACCTGTCTGAACAGAGCCCTGGGGAAGGGCTGTGAGTTACACTGTGCGAGTCCTCGCTCTGCAGCGAGGTTTGAGCCGCAGATGGGCGCTCCGTTCACTGTTGCCACCACTATGTGCTGAACGATTGGATGGATGTAGACTTGGGGGACTGTAATATTAATAAAAGCGAGTGGGGGCCTTAGGACCTGGTCGGTGTTGACAGCTGATGGGAGCCAGTGTGGTGAGAGTGAATGTGAGTGTTCAGGACCAGGCTTCCTTGAGGCTAAACAGGAATGGCATTTAAGGAGGGTGGATGACATGGAAACTGGGAGGTTTTTGTTTAGGACTCGACAGATGGGAAGTCCGTGGAGGTGAGGGCCTGTTCCGTAGGAGGACCGTGTTCATGGAGCACAGGAAAACAGACAGGGCTGAAGACTCTTCCACAGCCCCTCTTACCCCATTAGGACTGACATTTACTTTAAGAAGAGGACAGTTAAGTTCTCTAGTATGTGCTTGTGTAGAAACCATGTTCCCATGATGAGATTGGCTGAGCAGAAGAGGCCGGAGGCCGAGAGTGGGGGTTCAGTTACTATGGATGCACCAAGACGACTGGATGGCTTTGGTGTATGAATGCTCGCCTATTACCATTTCCAGTGTGTTAGCCGAATGCCCTTTGTGTGAGAGACATGTCAGTAAGGTTAGGAAATTGCCAGCCTCACCTAAGGTCGCTTGTGGCTGGTAGTTTTGAAGGTGTTTGTACCTGGACTGGCTCCCGCATGCGGGTTACAAAGCTTCCCACTGGAGTGACTAGTAGAACTGAGAGACCGACCGTCTAGCTACCATCAGCTCCCTGAGTCTTCCTGTGTGACAGAGAGCACCCTCTCTTTATCCCTTGTCTTCAGGAGCAAGCACCTGTGTTTATTTTTCCCTCAGGGCAGCCCTTGGACTTGGAAGAGTTGAAATCCTCTTCTGATGGTGTTGGCTGGGCCCGTAGATGGCCTTGGTGTTGCCCTTGCTGGCAGAGAGAAAGGAGTGTGTTCTTTCAGGGGCTTCTCTCTTGTGCAGGCCAGGCTGTCAGCCCTGGCAGTGGAGTGCGGATCAGGCTGTGTGCCCCGAGGGCTTCTGTCATCTGTTAGGTTCCCTTTATCCTGAAGGTCAAGCTTTAGTTCTCTAAAGAGAGGTGGCATGCGCCTAGGTCTCAGAAGTTTGAAAGGAGACTCAAGGGCAGAGTGCTGGTGTGCTGGAGTGAGGAGACTTTGCCAGATGAAGCGTCCTCACGGAAACAGCATGAGGGGTAGAGTCACCCTGAGCTGGTTGGCTGGCCCGCCTCTCCTGTAGTGTATCCTCAGTGAGCAGTAGCCGTGTGCTGCTGCTGTGATCCCACCTCTCATCCCGCAGTGTGGCTGGGTCTCTCAGGTATGCGTGACAGCATCTAGCCTCCTGAGTGCATTCCAAGACAAACAGAAGACGGTCTGCTGAGTTTCCCACTACATTTTTTCCACAGTCCACTCAGAGTGGTTAGCCTTGAACTCACTAAGTGACTGAGGCAGGTGCTGACTTGTGGCCGCCTTACTCCAGCTTCTGAAATAGCTAGTGTTAAAGGCATTGTCTGTCTCTGCAGGTCTGATGCACATCTGTATACGTCCTGGGTCATCTTTAATTTATCTTTGTAATGTTTTTGATTTATGGCTTTACACATACATCAGTTACTAAATTTATTCTTGGATTTAAGATGGCATCTTTAGATTCTAGGTTTTAGCCATATAAATTTATCTTCTTGCTTTTTAATTACTCAAAATATATCGGCCATGGCTGTATTCAAATTTCATGGTTTTTAGCTGTAGTTTCATATTGCCCTATATGTGTAATCATTTCTGATCAAATGTTAGACCTTGTATCTGTGGTGTGAATTTTGCTTCTAGTTAATACCATGTTCTCTGCATAGTGGGTTTATCTCTCCCTTGGCATGTGGATAGGGCACATGCCAGCTAAGATCCCATTGTCTGCTCACGGCAATGGGAGTTAAAACTGTCACCAGACCCTGAAAGCGGCCTTATTTAAAAAAAAATCCAAACCTTCTCTCTGTCTCTCTCTGTCTGTCTCAGTCTCTGTCTCTCTCTGTCTCTCTCTGTCTCTCTCTCTGTCTCTGTCTCTCTCTGTCTCTCTCTCTCTGTCTCTTTCTGTCTCTGTCTCTCTCTCTCTCTCTCTCTCTCTCTCTCTCTCTCTCTCTCTCTCTCTCTCTCTCTCTCTCTCTCTCTCTCTCTCTCTCTCTCTGTCTCTCTCTCTCTCTCTCTCTCTCTCTCTCTGTCTCTCTCTCTCTGTCTCTCTCTCTCTCTCTCTCTCTCTCTCTCTCTCTCTCTCTCTCTCTCTCTGTCTCTCTCTCTCTCTCTCTCTCTCTCTGTCTCTCTCTCTCTCTCTCTCTCTCTCTCTCTCTCGATCTCTCTCTCTCTCTCTCCCTCTCTCCTTGTATGTATATGCATCTGTGCCATGGAATGCATGCATATGGAGGTCAGGGGTAGAAGTCTGTGTGGCTTCCAGGGATCAAATTCAAGCCACCAGGTTCAGTGGCAAGTGCTCTTACCCACGGAACCATTTTTCGGGCTCGGGTCCCCTCTTTTCCGTGTGTGTCTGACGTGTGGTTACTCAGCAGAGGCCTGCGTACTTCCCAGGGCTCCTTTCCTTTGAACTCGGAGTGCTCTGTGTGTCTGTTACAGCTCTGCTTGGCCCAGTGACCTGCTTTTTACTTTGTCTTTGGCAGACTCACAGCAGAAAATTAACCTCTGCTTCTTCACTTCTTTTCTGGTTTCATAATGTCTTCAGGTTAAAAAACAAAAAACAATTAAGAATCCAGGCTTCCCAGTTGTTTCAGTGAGGCAGGAGGTCTTTTAGGTCCCCACACTCCTATTACCATAAGTGGAACTCTCCTGCGTGAACATTCAGTTTAGCGAATACATCTCCCCGTGTCTTTAAAAACTTGGAGATAAAAGAAGATAATGACTAACCTTAACGTGTACGACGTCTGCTTTTAATTAAAAACGTATGACATGGACCTGCAGACACTTAAGAAGCATACTTAATATTTGCTTTTTAGTGTTAACTATAAATAACTTAAGCTGTGCAGTAAGGTGGTTTCTGTTTTTGTGTTTTATGTCTTTATATTTAGAACCTTGTATTTAGAACCAGCCTTCAGGCCACCTTCTATGGTCCCGACCCACAACCCAAAACACCAGCAACTGTGTGTGTTTTCTCGTTCTTACCAATTTTTTTTAATATCACAAAGATACACTTTTTGAGAATGGGTTCTTTTATTTAGTGTACTATCTCATATGTATATGTATATATACATATACATATATATACATACATATACATATATATGACACACACACATTAACTGTCTGTAACCCATTCCTTTTATTGCTCAGTCATCTTCTATAGTGTAGCTTTACCAATTAGCAGTATCAGGAAGAGAAGAGCAGTGTTGCTGTGGGCCCAGCGAGTGTTAGGAGGATGAGAGACTGAGCATGCTCCGTGTGTTCAATACTCAGCTAAAGAGAATCAATTTCCTCTATCCAACAACCACTCCAACTCAGCGAGATGAAGCAGGTAACTTGACTAGTCGCATAACTAGTAAAGAGATTGCATTTATGATTTAAGTGTCTTCTGGAAAATAAGCCTTCCAGATGAGAAGGTGTCGTGGCAGGTCTCAGCAAGGACCGTGGGGCTGCAGAGGTGGCTCAGTGGTTAAGAGTCCTTGCTGCTCTTGCAGAGGGTCTGGGTTTGATTCTCTGCATCCACATGGTGGCTCACAAATGCTTATAACTCCAGTTTCGGGGGATACAATGGCCTCTTCTGCAGGCATCACACACACATATGGCACACATGTATACAAGCAGGCAGACATTCATGTACCTAAAGTCAAAGTAAATGTTAAAAAGAAATAACACTACTTCTATACAGTTTTCTGCAAATATTTTTAAACTTTTCTTTTGAAATAATTTTAGGCTCATAAGAAGTTTCAGAAGTAACAGAGAATGTATCTAGTTTTCTTCACTCACGTCTTGTATAAACACAGCCTTGCCAGATCCTCTTCCACACATTCGCACATACTGAAGGGCACGTGGAGATTATGCTAAAGAGTATGCTCAGAAGTGTGTGAAGTGAGAATAGAAATCTGTCTGACACCTTACCTGAAGCTAAGTAAGCAGGACTAATGGTGTGTTGTTCCTCCCTGCAATCTTCTGCACCTGCAGGTAATTCACATTGATGTGAGTGTGTGCATGTAGGTATGTGTGCATGTATGTATGTGGGCATGTGTGCATGTGTGTATGTATTTGTGTGCATGTATGTATATGTGCATGTGTATACATGTATGTGTGCATGCATGTATATATTTGTGGGCATGCATATATGCATGTATGTATGTATGTGTGCATACATGTATGTGTATGTATGTATTTGTGTGCATATATGTGTGCATGTATGTATGTGTATATGCATGCATGCGTGTTCATGTATGTATATGTGCATGTGTGTATGTATGTGTGTATGTATATGTGTGCATGCATGTATGTGTGCATGTGTGTATGCATGTATATATGTGTGTATGTGTGTGCATGCATGTATATGTACATGTATGCATGTATGTGTGTATGTACGTACCTTTACTTTTAACAAAGCAAGCTCATTCTATATTGTGGATGGCTTGCTCTTTTACTTGGTAGGAGTTCATGAATCATGAGCACAGCCAACAGAGCCTGTAGAAAGATGCGTGATAGGCTATTTTTCTGATGGACAGTTAGGCCCTAGACAGTCATTGGCTGTCACCCACGGTGTTTGCTCCTTACCTTTGTAGAGTAGTTCAGTGCTTTTGACACTCAGTTTTTAGTCATTATTGGTGAGTGAGTGCCTTCATGGGCGCTGGACTCCTAAGTCTGTTTCTGTAGCAGCGGCGATCAGCTTCGTGCTGTACCTCCCTGGGAGTGTGGAAGAGCAGCTGCCTGCCCTGCAACCACCAGATAAGTCTGTACAGGGGTAGCCACGAGCCTTTCCAGAGAGCACAGATGCCTGGATGTTCGGGCATAAACAGCTCTCTCTCTGCCTCCTGCCAGGGCCTCACCAGTTCTGGGTAGTGGTCGGGAACAAGGCTCTGTTGTTTGTCTCTTTGTTTGTGTTTTATTGTTCTCCATGAAAGAATTGATCTTGGGTTTAGAAAGCTTGCATTTGAGTCCCCTCTTCCCTGGCGTACCAGCTCTGTGCCAGGACTCCATTATGGGATCCAACCTGCTCCACGTGGCTGCATTCTGTGCGGTGTGTGCCTGGGGCCAATGTCCGTCACGTTGGGCACATGATGATGATGGCAGCGGTTACGTATGAACGCAGAATGCACGTGACCACTGACATCTTTAAGCTTTAGGTTGGCTTAGGAGTGATACATGTTCAGCAGCCACAGACCTCATACTCTGCAGTTCCACCTTTTCCCATGCCAGGGATTGGCCATTTGTGACGTTCATTTACAGAGCCCTGTTGAAAGCCACTGTGCTTAAAGCCCAGGCTAGGGTATGGTGCTGGACATCTCTGTACTAAATGCAGTTTACAGTCAGGACTCAGTAACTTAGAATGGGCTCAGGGGATGTATACCCACTGTATACCCACTGTATACCCACTGTATACCCACTGTATACCCACTGTATACCCAGTGTAACGTGAGAACATCCGTCGGTGGCTGGCTATGTCTCAGGTGACAGAAATGAGATTGCTTTTATCTTGTGCTGAACATCAAGCAGGCAGCTGACATATTTAATATCTCAGTAGCTTTGGTCCCTTCACCCTCATAAAATGTACTGGAGACAGGACCGTAGCTGGGCGTGGTGATGTGGGACCATGAGGTAGGCATGCAGAGGCATAGGCACACATCTCAAGGCCAGCCTGGTCTTCTTAGTGAGTACCAGGGCTGCGTCATGAAACCCTGCCTCAGCCTTCTAAATTTTCGATTGAAATTAGTCACATTTGAGTATATCTAGGGTAAACAGTATTAATGTAGGCTGCTTTAAAAGAGTTATGCTTTAGCCTTGTGCATAAGTTGCAGTGTTAATCAGTGAAGTCATGCAGTATTACCTTGAACCTGATGAGAGTAGTCCTCGGGACCCCGTGCCTGCTGCAGTGGTGGTAGCGATGAGTCTGAGTATCCAGTGAGTGGACAGTGCCCTTCCAGAAGAATGTCGTGGTGTATTTAGGGCCCAGAGAGCCGAGGACGGTGCCTCTCCAGTGTCCTACAGTAGAGCAGCGAATCAGACTCGCTCATTGATGTGGATGCGTTGGTGTGAAAATGGAGTATTTAGTGGGAAAAACCAACATCAAAAGGAGAAACAGATTTATATGTGGGTTAATGCCAGTTCAGGTCAGGTGAAACATATAGACACAAAGCTGTACACACACACATATGCACATATACATACACATACACACATAAACACAAACATACATACATAGACCCACATACACACATATACACAAATATAAATACATATACCCACATATAAATACAGACTCATATACACACAAACACATACCCACATACACCCACATACTCACATACACACTCATACTCATGTACACAGATATTCATATACACACATACACACACCCACATACTCATATACACACACACTCATACACACATACACACGCATTCATACATACATACCCACATACTCATATACACACATACACACACACATACCCACGCATACACACACGGCAGGAGAGACTCTGTTACAGACCCTCTAAATGCTACAGAACAGCTGCTTGTGAGGGCTGGGGCAGAGCCGCATGAGGACAGTGAGATGGATGAAGGACAGGACTGCCTGACTCCTTGGTCTGTTACCCAGCAGGCTCCAGACAACGCGCAGGCTAGGGGGAAGGGCTTTGCGGTAGCCCTGCTCATACTCTGGAAACTGCTTGTCTGTCCCACAGACCTTTCCCCACCTACGGACCAGTGAACACCCAGAACGTGTGTGAGGCTCAGTCTAAATGTCAGACACTCCAAAGAGTCTGTTTCTACCTGCAAACCCTAGCCAAGATGGCTTCTTCTGAAGGAAGTACTTGGCTGTGCACTCAACAGCAGTGTTTCCTGACACTGCAGCCTTCTGCTTTTTTGTCTGGAAGAAAGATAAAGGAGGACTTAGAAAACACCAAAAATGGAAAAAATAAAAAAGGTGGTAGTGAAAACTGTATTAGTACACATTTGTACTAAAAACGAGTAATAAAACTTGTTGTAGTGTACATTCGTGGTTGAAGATCTTTGTGAAAACGTTAAGATCCACTGACAGCACCCCTAGTTTTGTGTAAGAACCAGAACCAGGTAGAAAGTGTGAAGTGATTTCCTCTTTCATTGCTGAGTGGGTTTAGCTTGCGTCCAGTTTCTATGTATGATAGCATTTATACATAGGGGGCTGCGGGCCTTTTCCCGAGTCCTCGTCTAGGGCACGATGGCTGGGAGGTCTGGGCCTCTGGGTCCCTTTTACTGTTGTTTCTGATGCTTCACCCTGCACACGTATCACTTAAGGGTCTTGTAAATAGATGTGGATTCTGCTGATCCGAGGTGCGACCTCAGAGCCTTTGGTAAGATTGAATAAAAATTCACGTGTGTCTGTCTGTGTGAGTGTGCACTACAACGGTGCGCCCGTGGAGGCCGGAAGACGGTATGGGGTCCGTTGGAGCAGGACTTGCAATCAGTTCTGAGCTCGTCACATGGTTTCTGGGGACCAAACTCAGGTCCCCTGGAAGAGCAGGACATATTCATTAACTGCTGAGCCGTCTCTCCAGCTCCAGAGTCTACATTTTGACAAGTTTCTAGGAGATGTTGATCACCTTTCTTTAAAAAAAAAAATTAAAGTATTACATACAGTAAGAGTCTATTTCCCAGTGTGGAGTTCTGTAAGCTTTTGACAGGTGAACACAGTTGTGTAATTCCTGCTAGATTTGAGTCATGCAAGTTCTTACACCATCCCAGACTCCTTGTCCCCTCTGACAGTCCCCTCCCTGTCTGCTGACAACCATGTTCTATTTTGGTTCTGTGGTTTTACTTCCTCTAGAGTGCCATTATGTAGTTTAATGTATATATAGTATACAGCCTTTGAACCAGGCTTCCTTCACTGAGCGACGTGTACGTGAGATCCGCCTACACCACACGGTGGTAGTCTGCTCCTTTCTGCTGCCTTCCATACCGGGTTCATCCCAGCTTGCTTACCCAGTAACTCTCTTGAAAGGCATCAGTGATTAGTTTTAGGTTGTGCCAGGGAGTGGGACACGGTGGCGTGTGTAGAGGTCTAGGCCAGTCCCAGGTGTCAGTCCTCACTGTGATCTCCGAGACAAGGTCTCTTGCTTGCTGCAGCATACTCCAGACTGGCCAGCCTGCGAGCTTCAGGGACCGCCCTGTCTCCGACCCCATTTCACCATCGGAGCGCTGGGATTAGAGGTGTGCACTACCACACTCAGCTTCGTGTGGGTTCTGGGGACCCAGGAGCACTGGGATTAGAGGTGTGCACTACCACACTCAGCTTTGTGTGGGTTCTGGGGACCCAGGAGCACTGGGATTAGAGGTGTGCACTACCACACTCAGCTTTGTGTGGGTTCTGGGGACCCAGGTTCGGGTTCTCGGCATCACTCACAAAAACTTTACTCACTGGGGTTGGGGATTTAGCTCAGTGGTAGAGCGCTTGCCTAGGAAGCGCAAGGCCCTGGGTTCGGTCCCCAGCTCCGAAAAAAAGAAAAGAAAAAAAAAAAAAACTACTCACTGAGCCATTCACCCCAAGATTTTTATTTTTTTCCCATTAAAAATCATAAAACTGGCTAGAGAGATAGTTTAATTGTTTTACAAGCATGATCTCAGGGTCACTGAGTTGAATTCTGAGAACATACATTAAAAAGGCAGGTGTGGGTGGAGCTGGGGAGATGGCTCAGTGTTAAGAGCACTGACTGCTCTTTCAGAGGTCCTGAGTTCAAGTCCCAGCAACTACATGGTGGCTCACAGCCATCTTTAAGGGGATCTGATGCCCTCTTCTGACCTGCAGGTGTACATGCAGGCAGAAAGCTGTATACATAATAAATTCTTTAAAAAAAAAAAAAAAGACAGATGTGGGGGTACATGCTTAAATTCCAGTGTGGGAGAGGCAGAGAAGAAAATATTCCCTGGGATCTCTGGGGTTTACTGCAAGTCAACCCACCTGTGCTTATTAGTTCCAGGCTAAGACACAGACCCCTCTCATAAAACAAGAGAATGCTTACAAGCCCTACGATTGCCCTCTGAGCCCCATGTGTACATGTGTGCATGCCATGCACACACACACACACACACACACACACACACACACACACCCTCCCACATACACACAGATGTTTTTGGAACTTTACAAGTGATGAAATTCTCTTTTTCCACTGTTGTAGGTGACATCACTCAGAAAGGATATGAGAAGAAGAGGGCGAAGCTGCTGGCTCGTTACATCCCCCTCATTCAAGGTACGGGTCTTGTAGAGCTTGATACTGGGGTGCCGGTGTGGCTCAGTGGTGGAACACTTGCCCAGCATGTGATAGGTCTTGGGTCCAGTCCCCAACTCTGCAGGGGATTTTAAAAACTGGTAGATGTTTCATATTTTATTAAGGGCTGAGTAATTTGTCAGTTTTTAGATAACAAAATCCAAAGGCATAGATTATGATTTACAGCTTTGGCTTGATACAGATCTCACTCCCAAATATGACTTACTCTATTTCTGCGGTCACAGAGTGGCTATAGATTTCCTTAGTAGGCAAGGACACGTTATAAATTTTTGGATTCTTTGCACATTAATTTGCAGATTTGGCCAATTCATTATCTTGATATTTTTTAATAGAACTTTATGACCTAATTCTAAAATGTATGTCTTAAGTACAAAAGGTCAAGAGATCCAAAGTGTGATGGGGGAGTTGTCTGGCTAGTTATTAAGAATTATTATGTAAATGATTTAATTAATTAAAGTAAAGAGATCTAAAAAGAGAGAGTTATTCTAGGGCCATCATCCCTGAGAGTAGGTCACTTTGCAAGGACAGGTGGATAGTGGGACAGAAAGGCTGGCCCAGATGCACACACACACATACATATGGTCTTGGTTTAGGAGATATAGCATGTGGCTAGGGTGTTGGCATACCCCCAGAACCTACATAAAATATATAAAGTGAGAGACCAAAGTTAGCTTCAGGTGTGTTAGGCCCAAGGGCGAGAGGCTGAAACCATAGAGTAGTGGGAAGATCTTAGAGGGGAGTGTCATCATCTCAAGGTAGGAAGGGTTTCTTCAGTTGCTGGAGATGCTGCTGGTATAACAGCAGCCATAAGAGAAAAGGTGTACACGTTGAGATGCATTAAACCTAACAGCTTCTCTGTAAGATCAAGAGGTACCTCAAAGAGAATGAGAAGTCCAGCTGCAGGCTGTGGGAGGATGGTCGCAGCGTAAGTGATAGAACAAACAGCTCCAGAGTGTACAGGCACCACTGCCTGGTGGCTCTCTCTGCAGTTGCAGACAGGCGTCTGAATGCCCAGGGGGCTATCATGAGGCATGGGGACAACTGAGTGCTAGGAGGCTATCTTGTGCTACTAAGAGGCCATGTTTCTTAATGTGATAAGAAGAATGGGTGAAGATTTAAATAAGTTCTTCTCCTATTTTCATAATGATGATGATGACGATGATGATGGTGATGATATTGATAATGGTGGTGATGGTGGTGGTGGTGGTGATGATGGTGGTGGTGGTGGTGATGATGGTGATGGTGGTGGTGGTGGTGATGATGGTGATGGTGATGATGATGGTGGTGATGCCACCTAACTTCTCAGATAGTCAGAGAAGTACAGATTAAAACCTGACATCCCTGTTAGAGCCAGTGTGGATGCATCTGTGTCACCTGATGCCACAAGAATGTCCATCATGACCCAAAACTACCAAGATTTCCAACGAGCCTTGCTCAGAAGAACCCAGACATAGAATGCCCGAGCATCTGGACACCACCAGTGGTGACCCTCACTGAGATGATGGTTTTGAAGACAAAGTAGTGTGGCCAGCATGAGCTCTGGAAACAGACACTGGGGAGGCAGAGGCAGGGGGATCTCTGTAAGTTCTAGGACAGTCTCATCTACATAGTGAGTTATAGCCAGGGCTATACAGAGAGACCTGTCTGAAGTAGCAGTAATGATAATAATAAAACAAGTAATCAAATGATGAGAAATAGAGCATAAATCGCTGTGAAGTAATAAAGGAGGAAAGGGAAGGGGCTTCTAGAATGGAGCACATTGTTCCCCGGTAGACGTGAACCTGGACAGGGCAGGGCACGTCATCTTCAGCTGCCTGAAAGCTCTGATTCTTTTTCTTTCTTCAGACTTTAGTGTGTGTGTGTGTGTGTGTGTGTGTGTGTGTGTGTGTGTGTGTGTGTGTGTGTCTGTGTGTCTGTGTGTCTGTGTGTGTGTCTCTGTCTGTGTGTGTCTGTGTCTGTGTGTATGTGTGTATATCTGTGTGTGTGTGTCTGTGTGTGTGTGTGTGTCTGTGTGTGTGTCTGTGTGTGTGTGTGTGTGTGTGTGTGTATGTGTGTGTGCATGTGTCTCTGTGTGTGTGTGTCTGTCTGTGTGTGTGTGTATATCTGTGTGCATGTGTCTCTGTGTGTGTGTGTGTGTGTGTGTGTGTATGTCTGTGTGTGTGTGTGTGTGTGTGTGCCTGTGTGTGTGTCTCTCTCCGAGGTGTGTGTGTGTGTGTGTGTGTGTGTGAAAACTCTTGGGTTGCCTCTGTCCTTCATTTTGCTAAAGCAGGGTGTCTGGTTTGGGCTGGATTTCCTGGTTGCTTCCCATGTGTGCAGAGGACTGTAGGGACTGTGGATGTGGCCACCGCATCTCGCTCTTTACACGGGTGCCAAGGGTTAGGATGGTGCAGTGGGCACCTTTGCCTGCTGAGCCGTCTCGTTAGCCCATGCTTAAATGATAATCATTGTAACATCTTATAGATAATAATAATTACTGCCACCCCTTTAACATACTCATTTCTTATGTTCATGTTTTGCTTATGTGTGTGTTTCTGTGTACCACGTACATCCCCCATGGAGGCCAGATGCCACGTGTCCTAGAACTGGAGTTAGAGGTGGTGTGAGATGTCACGTGGGCTGTGGAAACTGAACTCCGGTCCTCTGTAAGGACAGCAAGTATTAATAACCACCGAGCCATCTCTCCAGCCCCACGCTTTATTCCTTAAACAACGCAGTGGCTACATTTACCCTTATGCGATGCATCCTAAACTGCCCAGGCTTTATACCGCCGGTATTGGAATATTTATTAATAACAGAGCTCTACTGTTGAAGATGCTGGTTATGTATTGGTATTTGTTCATTCAAAACAAAAACAGTAAAGTTGGGGGTGTGGTGGCGCACACCTTTAATCTCAGCATCAGGAGGCTCTGAGTTCGAGGCCAGTGTGGTCCATAGAGCAAGTTCCAGGACAGCCAAACAAACGATAAAAGCCACAGTCAAGTTGGGATGGAAGGAAACTGTAAAGCCCTCTTTCCAAAATCTCTAATGGCCCAGCCGTGAGCCAGAACGCTGCACATCTTAGCCATTCCCTTTCCTAGTGAGGGACAAAGGTGACAGCACGGGGCGGGAGAGGGGGAGCCAGGACAAGGGTGACAGTGGAGAAGAAAAGATCTTTGTGCACAGGGACATTACCGTGTGCCTGGGAGGCTGCTTCTGGCTGCTGGCATTAGTGAGGAGTTTGGGTTTTATTGCGATTGTAACTTTCGAGACTGTGTGATCATAAGTGGCTGTTATCTTTCAGTACTTCTATTTTGAAATAGAAAACATTCATCTAAAACGAAAATACACTGTCAAATACTAATACATTTAGCAAGAAAAATACAGGATCTCTATTGGAATCATAAACTATATTTAGAAGACATATCCAATACCCAAAAATATGAAAAACATAAATCACATAGGTGGAAGAAGTTCAAAGACCAGGAAATGGAAACGGTAATGAACACTAAATCATGTTCACTTTACTGGCAGATGTGGAGGTGCAAATTAGAGTGAACTGTCTGCTTAGGTTAAAAGAATCCCCAAGCTTTCCCTAAACTCACACTGAGACGTGTGCGAGGGTCCAGTACTTAACACCCATTGCTCGTGTGTGTGAACCCCTGCAGCCTTCCTGGAACCTTACCTCCTGACTCCTGCTGCAGGTAAACGTGGATCTTCCCGGGACTGGAGACGCAGCTCACAAATAAGAGCGTGCCCTGCTTCCCTAGGGACCTGAGCTCAGTTTCCAGAACCCACGACAGGGGGTCGCCTCTGACTCCCTCCAGGGAGATCTTCTAGCCTCTGTGGGTACTTGAACTCATATGTGTGGACATACACACACGGACACACACAGAGACACGAACACACACACACACATGGACACACATGGACACACACACATGGACACACATGGACACACACACACACACACCGTGCCTCATATATGTAATTTAAAGCAAACTTAAACCTGGTGTGGTCCATAATGCCTTTATTCCAATTCCTTAGGAGGCAGAGGCAGGTGGATCTTTGTGAGTTCTGTGAGGTCTACATAGCAAGGTCCAGGTTCCAGACTAGCTAGGGACACACAATGAGACATTGTCTACAAACAAACAAACAAGACATCTTCCCCCGAGTGCAGTAATCTCAGATCAGTTTTTGTTGTCTCTGTGGGATAGTACATCTGTCTGAAGGATAAGGGCACCCCCGTTTTGGAAAGTATCAAATGTGTCACTGTGCAAGGTACCACTTCTTTATCCTTAATGCCTGACACTAAGTGTTCTTCAGTGAAACTTTGAAGTAGTTCTTCCGCCTAGTAGGGCCACTGTTCAGTATTGTCCTACACCTGTACATGTACACGTATGTGTGTGTGCCTGTGTGCATGTGTTCAGATTTGGAAGAGGTAAGCACAGATTTCTGGAGCAGCCTTTCTCCTTCTCAAGTGCTGTATAAGCAGCCATGCTAGACAGTGCCACAGACCCTATGACAGTGCATCTTGGGGCAGCTTAGAGGGTAGCACTTGGGGATGCTACTCTCTGATGCACTTGGAGGCTCATCTGCCTCTGTTTCCTGTTTCCTCACAAGTCTTTTTTTTTTTTTTTTTTTTTTTTTTGGTTCTGGAATTAGTACATTGGACTTTACAGGCACAGCAGAGAGAGATGTGTTGCTTCGTGTGACCAGTCTTAGAGGTCAGGTAGTGCCGTGTTCCTACCCAGGATGTCCGCATGAACTCTGCTTGTCTGGGGGTGTGGTTAGGTCAGGAGGAGCCAGTGAGATTGGAATGTCCGCTGGCTGGTCTTACAGAGCATTTTCAAACAAAGCTCAGGACATCGAGCTCTCTCTTCCTGAGTCTCAGCTGAAGGTTCTGTTCTGTGCCCTTGCAGCTGTTAGCAGACTAGGATTGGAATGCGACCAGAGGCTTTGTGCAGTGACTGTGTACCCTGCTAGCTCTCACTGTCCCGTATCCTGGGTCTGGGTGCTATCACTATGAGCCATCGGTCGGCTGAGGACGGGTGGAGAGTAGGAGGCATGCTCTGTCGGTCCCAGATTTGTAGACAGAGCCCACAGCGGTGCTGCTCACTAGATCAGGTTGCTGGCCTCTGAGCATTCCGTGCTCTGAAGTTGTTCAGTGTTATTCTTGGTGTTTTACTCCCTACCTCTCCATTTTCCCCTGTATTTAAGGCACTGAGGATGGCCGATGGGCTGTTTCTCACTTAGAGTTTGCTGACACCGTGGACCACAGTGGTATCCAGCAGCACAGGCCACTTTAGATTATGGAAGAGCCTGGATGTGTGCAGGAACAGCTCCTGAAGAGCTGTGGCTAACACGTGAGACTTAAACTGATGTGCTGTGTTGCCAGGGGTATCCCAGGGGAGTAGTTATCATCACAGTTATGAACCAGAGGCTGGACTAGGTCTTGTGATATGGAGAGAAGGTGGTCTGGATGTGGACTTTGCTCTGACCCTTGTTCGTGGCACTTGATCCCAAGCCAGAGGCTCTTTGTGCTTGAAGAGCCTTACTAGGAGCCGTGCAGTGTTCACTGTGGCCATATAAGGGAAATGCACAGTTTTAAATGGGGCTTTTTATAATGGGAAAAGCAAATTGTTTACACAAGGTGTAAAACTGTGTTTCAGGAGTAGACCCCTGTCTGCAAACAGAGAGTAGAGTCCCTGGGCCCCTGCTGACTGCACCTACAGCTAAACCACAGAAGCCTCGGGCCAACTCGAGGGATGAGCGCTTCCGGTCAGGTAGGTCCATAGCCCTGGAGGTACAGGAGCGGGAGGTGGGCAGCAGCAGGAGTGAGAGGGGGCAGGAGGTGGGCAGCAGCAGCAGGGGTGAGTGGGGGCAGGAGGTGGGCAGCAGCAGCAGGGGTGAGTGGGGGCAGGAGGTGGCAGCAGCAGGGGTGGTGGGCAGGAGGTGGACAGCAGCAGCAGGAGTGAGTGGGGGCAGGAGGTGGGCAGCAGGGTGAGTGGGGGGCAGGGGGCAGCAGAGGGGTGAGTGGGGGGCAGGAGGTGGGCAGCAGGGTGAGTGGGGCAGGAGGTGGGCAGCAGGAGTGAGTGGGGGCAGGAGGTGGGCAGCAGCAGCAGGGGAGTGGGGGGGGAGGTGGAGGCAGCAGCAGGGGGGTGAGTGGGGGCAGGAGGTGGGCAGCAGCAGCAGGGGTGAGTGGGGGCAGGAGGTGGGCAGCAGCATGGGGGTGAGTGGGGGGCAGGAGGTGGGCAGCAGCAGCAGGAGTGAGTGAGGGCAGGAGGTGGGCAGCAGCAGGAGTGGGGGCAGGAGGTGGGCAGCAGCAGGACATGTGTTCTGACTGCTAAGGCTTTTGGTTGGATTTTCTCTGTTAGAATGTCCACCAAAGAAGCAGTTATTTTTTGCTTGATATCATCATATTGTCTAAGAAAACAGAATCTACAGATAGGGGTTTTTTTGTTTTTGTTTTTGTTTGTTTGTTTTTCAAGACAGGGCTTCTCTGTGTAGCCCTGGATGTCCTGGAACTTGAGTTGTAGACCAGGCAGACCTCGAACTCACAAAGATCTGCCTGTCTCTGCCTCCCTAGTGCTGGGATTAGAGCCATGCACCACTAGGCACAGCTGAGATAATTCATTTTGATGTCTCACTTTTCTTACATATTGCTTGTATGCAAAGTTTGTGTGTGTGTAGGCATGTGTATGTATACATGTGTGCATGTATGTGCATGCATGTGTAGACGTGTATATATACATGTGTGTGCATGTGCATGTGCCCTCTTTTTCTTTTCCTCGTTTTCTGTTTTAGCCGTGAACTTGCCAAGTAGGCGAGCCTGACTGGCCAGTGAGTCCAGCGATCTTGCTTCTACCTCTCCGTTGGGATTATAAGCGTTCCTAGATGCTTTTAAAATATGAGTTCTAGACCCTCATGCTGGCAGTGCAAGCCCTTTACTGACTAAGCCCTCTCTCTGGTCCCCTCCTGCCTACCAGGACAGCTTCTGTCTGTATCCACTTCTCTCTCAGAAGCTCCAGGCCGCTCAGCGATGTCTGTGTACATGGGAGTAGCTATATGACTAGTATAGTTTAAATTCTCACTTAGTTAAAATTTCCCGCTATTTCGCAATGCTTTATATAAATATTTAAGTAATATTTAAATTTACTTTGATTTTGGTTTACTTTTAAAAACAGTTTTGCTTTGTGTGTGTGTGTGTGTGTGTGTGCGTGCCTGCGTGCGTTGGTGTGTGCACTGTTTATGTGTGTGGGTGCACACGTGCCATGGTGCACATGTGGACGTCTCAGACAGCTTACCGGAGTCAGTTTTTCTTTTACTTTGTAGGTTCTAGGGATCAAACAAAATGCCGGGCTTGGTGGTCATAAGTACCTTCACTTGCTGGTCCATCTTCTCCACCCCCTCTTTATTTTGGGACGCGTTCTCAGTCTCATGCAGCTCAGACTGGACTGGAACTTACTGTGTAGTAGAGCATAGCCTTTAACTTCTGGTCATTTGTTTCCACCTTGGGGACAAACAGCCTGGTCAGGTACCAAAATGCCTGGCTTACATGGCACCGGGGGTTGGAAGTCAGGGATTCATCTGTGAATCCTACTGAGTCGTGCATGTGTATGTTCAGGCGTGCATGCCCTTACATGTATGTAGAGGCATGGATGTTGGATGTCTTCCTTAATCACAGTGCACTGAATTTTTCTTACACAATAGGTGAATTGACTGGTGCACATGTTTCATGAACACTGAGACATCCTCAGTGGGACCCTCCTGAGGTGCTTAGATGCTCACACTGACTACAGGCCACTGTTTTTCAAAGTGTGTCTGCCTGCCCGCTTGCCTGCTTGCCTGCTTGCCCGCTTGCCCGCTTGCCCGCTTGCCCGCTTGCCTGCTTGCTTGCCTGCCCACTTGCTTGCCCGCTTGCCTGCTTGCTTGTGAACCTTCCGTTGACCTGCTGCTTAGCTAGGCTGGCCGGCCAGTGAACCTCTGGAAGTCCTTAGCCTTTTTCTTTTTTTAATTTATAGCTAGAAGTATTTATCAAGTTCAGAAGCGGAATGCACAGCAAAGTGATATTGAGAGACAGTCTGAGGCACAGCGGCGAGTGGGCAGGCAGAGCATTTATTTTCTGCTCGGGTGAGCAAACGTAAGAGCAGATTGTGACCACTGTAGTAAACCACCCACTGCTACTGTTGTTGCTGTGCAGATGTTCACACGGAAGCCGTGCAGGCAGCTCTGGCCAAGTACAAAGAGAGGAAGATGCCCATGCCTTCAAAGAGACGGTCTGCCCTCGTGCACTCATCTGTGGAAACCTATACACCTCCAGGTACTGAGAGAGATGGTCTCCGAAAGAGTCTCACGAGCATGGCATGGGCCCAGTGGTATAATGTTTGTTTTCACTGAACTGGAATACCCTTATAGCCTGTGGTACAGGTTTGAGAAACTTAGAAATTAAAAATTGTTTACATGTGTGTGTAGTCCTTACCTACCAATTCATAGTTGGTCCTTACCTACCAATTCATAGTTTCCGTGGTATTTTTCTTACCCTGGTAGATATTTGTATTGTAGTAGGCTTTTTGTATGGACTTTACTTTTTAAATAAGGACATAAACCAAAACCAGGCACTTAGTGGAATGTGCAGAGTTCTCGAACTGGATTTTAAAATTACTCTAATTTCTCCCCTTGATCTGTTGTGCCTCTGCCTCTGCCTCTGCCTCTGCCCCTGCCCCTGCTGCCCCTGCTGCCCCTGCCTCTGCCCACCTCTGTCCCCCGTCTGCCCTGTTTCCAACCTGACCATTTAAAATGCTTATTTGGAGAGTTTGGGGATATTTTTTTTTTTCGGAACTGGGGGGGGGACCGAACCCCGGGCTTTGTGCTTGCTAGGCAAGCGCTCTACCACTGAGCTAAATCCCCAACCCCGTTTGGGGATATTTTATCATGAGGTTTCTTTCTAATGGCCTATTAAACCAGAGTGAGGTGCAACATCTGGTGGCTTCACATCTATGCATCTCTACAGCTGCCCCTCGTGTTACCAAGTTAAAAAAAAACAAACCAGCTGACAATGATTGGTGACTTGACACATCTGAAATTATTAAAACAGTAAAGAGCAAACCTACACGATTTGCAAGGTGACCTGGTGGCTTCGGTTGGGTGCTTCTTCCCTTTAAAGAAAGGCTTATGGTTGAGGGAAGCCTTCAGATATTTGGTCTCACTATTGTTTCTGCTAATAAAGCTATAGGCACCAGCCAACAGTAAAAACAGACACACACCCTTTTAGTAACTATAAACTCATAACAAAATGCAGGCATGCTGACTTGCTGGGACTTTAGATCACAGACAGTTTTCTGAGCTGAAGCGGTTATGTTGAGGATGGACTTCTTTCCAGAGTGACTTCTCCTCTGTTCCCTGTGAACATAGAAGTAGACAGGGCCACAGTCTCCTATAGCAACGGCAGGCGAGGACATGAGGTGCGGGCTGTGGCTGGGCACCTATGGGATGCTGATATGTGGATGTGGTGCCAGTCCATGTGGATGGGCAGCAGTGAGTGCTGGACCCTCACAGTGCACATCACAGTTGGGACTTCTTAGGTTTAGGGGACAAAGGCTGTTTCCATTCCTTGTGCGTGACGTCCCATGGCCAGGACCTCTCTGGGGACCTTGGGACTTATGGGATCACTTCCCAGAAGCAGGACTTCTTATGTGCCCTTCTAGAGTGAGGTGACTTCTGAGCTGCCCACTTACCACGCGGAGTGGAATGGTGCTTCGGGCCTGGAGACAAGTGGGAGATCCTTTCCCTCTCCTGGCCCATCTCTACATCATGCTTGTCACATTATTTTAATCACAGACACGTCATCTGCCTCAGAAGATGAGGGCTCTTTACGGCGACCTGGGCGACTCACCTCCACTCTGCTCCAGAGCCATTCCGGCATCGAGCCCTGGCTCGACAGGGTCATTCAGGGCTCGTCCACCTCATCCTCTGCATCCTCCACCTCATCCCACCCGGGAGGGAGATCTGCTGCTGCTCCCAGTGCCTCCACTGCGCTTGCAGGCCTCACGGCCCACGCCCACATAGGTCAGTAACAGCCGCCCAGCCCCGCCCACCGGGAAGGGTCAGGATTGTCCGGGACAGAGGACCACTGTCAAGTGACTGAGGTCATGAGCCAGCTGTCACATGGTGCCTTGTCTGCCTGAGATATCAGCTGGCTTTTAGCTTTTAATAATCACATTTGATCACAGTGGGGTCACACTCAGATAGCTTGGCACCCAGATTAGGGCAAACAAAATGTCTCTGTTGCTAAATTGTTGTCTCCATCCAGATCTACCTCTTTCTTATCTGGGATGTGTCTTTTAGGGACAGAAGCACTTTTTTAATCCTATGGCCTGGCAGACTGGTGGGGTGTGTCCCCATCCTCAGCAACATGCTGGTCTCTTGATGTCCTGTGGTCCTTTTCTGTTTCCCAGGTGGTTGTGCTGGCCATCCTGCGCCTGGCTCTCTAGTCACCGTTTTTCCCTGGGGCTTTGCATAGGTGACTGTAAGGGCTATCTGCTGTCCTGTGCACAGGCCCTGATATGGGGGCTCAGGCTCTAGCTTCAGTCTGATCTTTCTTCCTATAGTCTTCCTAAAGACAAGATGTCAGTCCAGTCCTAAAGATACAGCAGTCTTCTCAGCCAGATAGCTCTTGGGTGTCAGAAGTCTTAGAAAGGCGCCTTGAGCCGTTCGAAACCCAGTATGTAAATAGTTTATGGGTGTGTGAGGCCCACCGACTGTGTCCCAGGACCTTAAAAAAGAATGAGTACAGCTTGCCTGAGGTCTCACTGATTAGTGGGGAAGCTGCCTCTTTGTTTTATTCTGCTGGACCTGGGGTGGCGAGCATTTTCGGTGTATCAGGACTAGTTGGGGAGGCAGTAAGGGTTTCAGCAGGCCACGGTAGGTGGTCTTCTGAGTTCTTTTCCTGTCGAGTCTGCTGTGCTGGCTGGATTAGGGCTTAGTGGTGGGGGTTTCTCTTCGTAGCCTGTGGTTTGTCTCAACATCCTCTGTGGGGCCTGTCAGTGTGGCTCTTTGATTTTTATTTCTTGAGTCCCTGTACAGTCCCTGTAATCTGCTGAACATCTGTTCTCCACTGTAGCGAGTGTCCTGGGGAGACTTGAGGTTCCTCTGCCACATCGCGCTTCTTACCCACAGAGCAGCTGCATGTAGCAGGCCACAAGAGGAGACAGCCCTTAGAGCAGCTGCCTCCCGGGTGTCTGTGGCTTGCTTGTTTCCTGTGTGGCTGTTGGCTGTGGGCTACATTTCCTCAAGGAATCTTGACAGCCTGGAGCGGGAAAGTAGCTATTACTTTGCTTTCCTGTTTCTCTGGAGGCTTTTGTTTGTTTTTGTTCTACATTTGCTTGTTTATTTAGTGGGGTTCTGTGTGTGTGTGTGTGTGTGTGTGTGTGTGTGTGTGTGTGTGTGTGTGTGTGTGTGTGTGTGTGTGTGTGTGTGCCCTCACTGCGTCTGAGTAACGCCAGTTTCCTGACTCTGTTGTCTCAGGCTCTTTCTAGGGGTGCAGGACCCTAGAGCACACAGCATGAAAGGCTTGTCCCGGCCACGCTGGTACTCCTCGATCGTGTTTAGCATGCTAACCTAGCCCTGGCTCTCAGCATTCGGCAGACACAGCCTCAGAGCTCAGTGGTTCTGCTATGGCTAGCTTCGGTGTGTTCATTCTCTGTAGAGGATGTGGCTGTAGGGATCATAAGGTGGCTCTGCTGCCTGTGCTGGTGGGAGACCGGTCCTGCCTCCTGCAGGGGTGCTGGGAGGGCCCTTTGTCTTCTGACATGCTTGGCCTAGCATTGATCGAGGTGCGTGTGTGTGTGTGCGTGTGTGTGTGTGTGTGTGTGCGCGTGTGTGTGTGTGTGTGTTCATGCGCGTGTGTGTGCGTGTGTGTGTTCGTGTGTGTGTGTTCGTTCACATGAATACGTGTGTGGCATGTGCCACGGTGTGCATGTGGAAGTCAGTTCTTTCCTTCTATTATGTGATCCAGGGACTGAACTGAGGTCAGAGTTCACGGCAAGTGGTTTTATCCACTGAGCCGTCTCATCGACTCTTAACTTGATTTCTAAATTCAGATTTAACCTCCTTAATCTCAAATCTGAAATTTAGAGCAGCACATTGGGACATTTCAGAGTTTCTGTTAGGAGTGCTTCACTAGCAAGGTGTGTAAACGTCCCAGATTTTTGCTTCTCTGATTTCTGAACTGCACAGCTCCTTGGTCACTGGCCGAGTGCGTCCTCAGTGTGCCCCATCCTCATCACAAAGCCATTTTCGCTTCCCCTCTAATTAGCTCTTTAACTGAGCGAAGGAAAAACTAGGAAGAACAATACAGCAAGTAACAATTTGAAGTGTAACCTTTTAGGTAAAGGTTATTTCATGTATTAGTTTCAGTTTTTGGATTGAGGAAATAAAGACATCAAACATTTTGACAAATATAAAACATCTATCTTCAAAAGCAGTGCTTACAGTGGTAGTTTGGAAAAGCAAAGTTTAGTTTGATGTAGCGGGTATATCCTTTATAGTATGTAAGGTACCGTCTTTTGACATAGACTTTTACAACCATTCTTCTTTTCGCTAGGTTTGGAAGCACAGGGATGTTTCTTTATAACCGGAAGGTCATCCTGAGAGTTGAAGTTTAAAGTTTGCTCATCAGCAGGCCTTTCAAGGGCTGTGAAAACTGCCACTCAAGTTTTAAAACTTTTTTTCAAAAATGTGTATTCTGTTATATAAATAGCAGGTGTTTGTTTTTTCCTTTATATTTTCTTTCTACCTATTCAGATTGCTATTGAATTTTTTCCAGGTTAATGAAATGATAGATGATCAGAATTGAAGCACCAGAGTCTTAAGCAGAGTCTTAACGGAGACACGGAGCACACTTAATGTAAATTCTGCAGATCACCAGCCTTCACCACACGGGCTCGCTGCCCCGAGTGTGCACTCAGTGCGAGCCACGTAGCCGCATTCTATAGTTATTTTCTGAATTTCTTTCATAGCGGTAGGCCCAACAGTAATGAAAATTCAATAGCAAATTATAGTCAGTATTTGGAACAGGTCAAAGTCCTGTTTCATGAAAATTAAACAAAAAAAAATTATGTTGAATAAAATGAAAGGAATAATTTAAGTTGTATCTTATGCATCTGTCTTAAATATAGTATTAATTGATTATACATCATATATATATATATTAAGTTGACTGTGGTCTCTTGATATAGAAAATATTTTGTTCATTTGAGATGGGTTGTGTTATAACTGTACAGGCTGGCCTTGAACTTGTGACCCTTCTGTCCCCAGACAGTTAGACTTATAGGTGTACATCACTTATGGTACATCTATGTCATTGCAGAAAATTTTTAACTAGCATATGAGACACTTTTAGTTTTCGTATTTAATTTAAAAAAAATTGCAGACACAGGGTCTCACTATGTAACTCTGGCTATCCTGGAATTTTCTATGTAGACCAGGCTTGCCTTGAACGTAGAGAGATCTGCCTGCCCTTGGCTCCTGAGGTGCTGGTATTAAAGGCATGCTTAGTGCCTGACTGTTTTTGTCCCTTTTTTTTTTTTTTAAAAGATTTTATGTGTATGATTATTTTGCCAGCATATACCCCTATGAACATGCAGTATCTGCAGAGGCCAGAAGAGGGCATTGGATCTCCTGGAACTGGCATTACGGCAGTTGCGAGCTGCCATGTGGGTGCCGGGAACTGAACCCGGGTCCCTGCAAGAGCAGCCAGTGCTCTTAGAAGGGAAGTTAGAAGGCTGTTTGGTTTTCATAATGTAACAAAAAGCATTTATTAGCATTTTTATTTCAAATTAAGTTTTGTTTCCTTCAGGGAAACTTTCCAACTACAGTCTTGTTGAGCAGCACTGTTAAGAGGCAAGTTTCCTGAGCACTTCTGATAAAAAACTTGGTCGTTCGAGGTCTGTATCAGTTGAGGAGACGTATTGAGCCGCCTCATTTCCTGCTTAGAGCACAGACAATGAAAGTTTAGACTGACAGGTTTGGAAGGAAACGTAATGCTTGTTGAATTAATCACTGTTATTTGGTTATGTTTTTCAAAAACCAGATCTGCACTCCGCCCCACCCGATGTTACCACTGGGCTTGTGGAACACTCACACTTCGAGCGTCCACAGATGGCCTCTGTACGAGGTGTTCCTCGAGGGCACAGCAGGAACGTGCTGGAGACCGCAGATGGTAAGAAAGGCGTCTCTCTCTTTTCTGAAACAACAGCGGGCAGGACTCTGTGATATTTCAGGTGGCCTTTGTGTATTCCCTTTCTCTAGCTAATCATGTCATTTATGCAAATCAACAGAAACCAGTGTGCAGGGAACGCAGTATAGAAAAACATCATGTAGAAGAGTGATCGGTGGTATCTAGGAAAGAGGCCCCTTCCCGATTCTGGAGGAGAAGGGAAATAGGCCACCGTGGAAAGCTCCTACACTTGGAGTGAGCTGGGTACCGCACCTCACATCCCTGGCAGCCTTTGAGGTTGATGCAGACTCAGAGAATGATGTGAGGGAATTTAGAGCTTCAAATAATAATATTATAAAATAAATATGCCTAGGCTCAGTGTTCTAAGAGTTTCCTTAAGTAAAAAAAAAGAAGACCAAGGTAAATGTAAAGCAGAGGAAAGAGACACTAAACACAGGAGGAGCACACACGGAGGACAAACAGCAGAGCGGTGCAGGCTGAAGGCTGGCTCTCGGAAAGGCTAGTTCTTAGTTTCCTGTGAGTGGGTCAGGACAGATGGATGAGGCAGAGCCAGAATGCCTACTGTAGCAACGCCTCTGATTAACAACCCGTGGAAGCCCTCGCCAGGAAAATGAAGCAAAGAAAAACCAACAGAAGACATCAACAGAAGTCTCTCCACAGACGTGCAAAACCAAAGGATAAGCAGGCGACACAGACAGACATACTAGTGACTTCAGTGAAGTCGCAAGATACAAAGTCACCACAGAAAGGCCAGTTAAAATTACTCAATATAAATTCATCATATGATCCCTGTGAGAAATTCACGGAACTTTAAATGGTCATAATATAAACTTACCCTAAAAATGTATGCTCATGATAATCTGGGAAGTGAGGATCGAAGCTGAGGATGCTCGTGTTTGTAAAACTGGTCTCAGGGCAGGAGCAGTCAGAGCGTGTAGGCCTGGTGAAAAGACAACTCTCTGTGTCCCCGAACAGAACAGAAAACTCATAAATCAGCCCTCATGTGTGTGAGCAAATGGTTTTGGAAAGCACTGTTTCATGAGCTAGCGTCCTGGATTGTATAAGGAGAAGGCAACCGAGGGTTCGCCCCTCTCACCCCCTGCTTCTCACCTGTGGATTCAGTGAGGCCAGTTGTCTGAAGCTCTTGCTGGTCAGTGTCCCTCACTAACGTGGGAAGTATCCTGGTAAACCGTCCCGGAATGAATCCTTTTCCTGTGATTTGGTTTCATCCGGGTATTTTGTCACAACAGGGAAAGATGAACACAGCACATAAAACAACTTAGGAATTTTTTTCTCTGAACCTGTTCCTGCAAAACTAAGGAAAGGGGAGTGCACACAGTCATACTTGCAGCACTGTATTAGAAACTATATCAAATCATTGAAGCCTCACAAGTTGGCTCAGGAAAGGTCGTCGGTTCACACTGTAGAGGCCCGTGCACTCTGTTAAAGTGCTTTCCCAAGTGATGTTAAATGGAGAAGAAAAGTCAAAGGACATCACCTGGGTAAGAAAGAAGATCCCAAATCATGACTGCAGCTGTGTCCTTCATCGTAGGGCCCAGGAAGGATGACCAGACAGCAATGCAAATGTCGTCTTTTAAGAGGAGGAGCAAGATGGAACCGGTGTAGTAGGGTGTGGTCTTTCTCAGTTGTCTCTTATACAGTGTGCTGGCTTGAATGAGAATGGCCCCATCAGCTAGTTGAGTGCTTAGTCACCAGGGAGTGGAACTGTTTGAGAAGGATTAAGAGGTGTGGCTTTGTCTCTCTTCTGCCTGCTGCCTACAGATCAGGGTGTAGAGTTTTAGCTAATACTTGAGCACCATGTGTGTCTGCTTCCCACTGAGGTGATTTAGAGCCACGTCTCTAAAACTGTAAGCAAGCCCCTGATTCAGTGCTTTTTTTCTATGAGGTGCCATAGTCGTGGTGTCTTCCACAACGGTAGAACAGCTACTGAGACATGCAGTGTGTTATCTGTCATTGTTCTGACAGAATACCCAAAGAGAAAGGGTTTAAAGAGGTCCCACTCATAGCTGAAAAGCAATCAAGGGCTGCTGTGGGAAGAAGAGTCGTTCTCCCCGACAATAAGATCCCTGAGAGGTTATCCATGCTCCCGTTAATGGCCCCATACCTGTATACATACTGCAGCGTGTGTGTGTGTGTGTGTGTGTGTGTGTGTGTGTGTATGTGTATGTGTGTATCTCCACGCATGGGAGTGTGTGTGTGTGAACACACGCGTGTGTGTAATGTATAGATGTTTCGCTTGCATATACATGTACCGTATGTGTGCCTGGTGTCCACAGAGGCCAGAAGAGGGCATCAGATCCCCTAGGACTGGGATGGCAGATGTTTGCGAGCTGCCGTGTGGGCACTGGGAATCAAACCTGAGTCCTGGAAGAACAGCCAGTGTGCTCTCAAGTGTGGAGCCATCTCTTCAGCCCTAATAATTTACTTTTCTTAAACCTAAAATTAAACTGGAAAATCTCTTCTTTTCTTCCCCTCTCTTCTCTTCTTACCTCCTTCTCTTCTAACACAGGGTCTCACTATGTAGCCAAGGCTGGCCTGGAACTCCCTATGAAGACCAGGATGGCCTCAAATTCATAGAGACCTACCTGCTCTCTGCCTCCCAAGAGCTAGGATTAAAGGTGTGTGTCACCACCCCTAGCTTACACTGAACTAAAATATTGTAAACTAAATTAAACTTAATTTAATTCACATTAAATTCATTACATGTCGACATAAATCTCATGTTAAGGAAGAATTTCTGCCACAGTAGACACCATTGGTGTTGCTGTTGTGTGGGTGTCTGCCTGACAGAAGCATCTACGTTCCCACCACTGGCTTAGGTGTCTGCTGCTGTCAGACGTGTCCTCTGCAGAAGAGCAGGAAAAGTACATTACATTCTCGTTTAAAAATAATTTTTGAGATTTTACTTCTTTTTATTTTTTAATGTATATTGGTTGTTGCATGTAATGTCTGTGCACCATGTATACACAGTGCCCACAGGGGCCAGAAGAGGTTATTGGATCCTCCTGGAGTTACATATGTTTTTAATTTGCTGGGATTTGAACCCAGGTCCTGTGGAAGAGCAGTCAGTGTCCTAACCATTGAGCCATCTCTCAAGTATCTATAGATTATATTCTGATAAGACCATGCAATGAGTTTGACAAGGACTCTGAAAGGGCTGTGGAGTTACCCTCCTCCCCACAGGATTTTGGGATTACTTTGTAAACTGTTGGCTTAAAACAAATCCTGTTTCTTGAAAGATATCCAGTAAATGCTTGTCAAATGGATTGGCACAGTCTGAAATGATTGATAGGACCAGCAGCTGGCTGGATCTGTAGGTCTGCCCCACTGAACAGCTGGTTATCAAACCTCACACCAAGTGTCTGCCCCACTGAACAGCTGGTCATTAAACCTCACACCTGGTGTGTACCCCACTGAACAGCTGGTCATCAAACCTCATACCTGGTGTCTGCCCCACTGAACAGCTGGTCATCAGTCCTCACACCTGGTGTCTGCCCCATTGAACAGCTGGTCATCAAACCTCACACCTGGTGTCTGCCCCACTGAACAGCTGGTCATCAAACCTCACACCTGGTGTGTATTCCACTGAACTGCTGGTCATCAAACCTCATACTTGGTGTGTGACCATTGAACGGCTGGTCATCAAACCTCACACCTGGTGTGTATTCCACTGAACAGCTGGTCATCAAACCTCACACCTGGTGTGTGCTCCAGTGGTTATGGTATGACACAGTCTTTTTCTGCTCTCCCCTTGACAGGTGTGCCTGTGAACAGCAGAGTGTCCTCCAAAATCCAGCAGCTATTGAATACCCTGAAGAGGCCAAAACGCCCTCCTCTGAAGGAGTTTTTTGTGGATGATTTTGAGGAGTTACTGGAAGGTAGAATTCCCTGACTTGGTCTTGAATGTTTTTGTGAACATTGTGGCCAGAAAGTCTGAAGACAGGCAAATGTGCATTTCCCGTGAGTCGCTACATGCTGTGACACAGTAAAATAACTGGTCACCATGTGCAGTGGTGAGTGTGGAGCCACACTGACTGCTTCCTGTGTGTAAGAAACTGAGGTGACTTAGCATCTCTGCATCCGGTCTGCTGGTGAGCACCTCATAAAAATACTTCCAATGTTTCATTGAATTTAGATTGTTTAAATTTTCATTGTAGATTATTTAAGTTTTGGTGTAAACATTAAGTCCAAACTACCTGTCATCCCATGACTTTAAAGCATTTGGTTTTTAACTTATCTTTGGCTTCTTTTCCAAATGTTAGCCTCTCATTTATAAATGAGTATATATTTAGAAAAGAAAGGGTGCAGACTTTAAATTTTTTTTAAAGAAAACTAGTAAGAGTAAGAAATAGCCCATTGAGCACAGAAAGAAGCCAGTGCTGGCATGTATGTGTATATATATATATATATATATATATATATATATATATATATATATATGCATGCCCCTGTGTTCTGTGTGCATGCATGTGTGTATATATGCACACATGCATGTGTGTATGCATGTGTGTGCATGTTTGTATGTATTTGTGCATATGTATATGTATATCTGTGTGTGTATGTCTATGTGTATATGTGTGTATGTATGTCTATGTGTGTACATGTGTGTGTATATGTGTATGTGTGTGTATGTCTCTGTGTCTGTGTGTGTGTATATGTGTGTGTATGTGTGTATGTCTGTGTGTGTATGTGTCTGTATGTGTGTGCGTGTGTGTCTGTGTGTGTGCGCCTGTGTGTGTGTGTGTGTGTATGTGTGTCTGTCTGTGTGTGTGTCTGTCTGTGTGTGCCTGTGTGTGTGTGTATGTATGTCTGTGCGTGTCTGTGTGCATGCGTGTATGTGTGTGTGTATGTAGACGACAGGCACCATACAACTGACCCTCACTACCATGCCTCTGTGCAGTGTTGCCAGCATAGGCATCTCGTTTACCCTTGAACATGAGGTCTGTTTTCAGAACCTGGTCGTCCTATGTAAGGAGACCACTGTACCTTTTAAGTTCAGAGTTCACAGTACATAAGTTTTTTAAAGCAGGATGTCAGCCTTTTGGGGGCAGTGGACTCACCCTACTCTAGGCTGGCTTTAAAGTTGCAGTCTTCCTCCCGAGCCTTTTCAGCGCTGGGATTGCAGGTGCCTGCCATCATGCTGAGCCAGCAGGCCTTCTTTTCTCTGTTTACACCACAGCTGTTGGAAAGGAAAGTCTTCCTCCCACCCCGACCAGGGTTGGAGCTCAGGACCTCACACTTGGAGGTGAATACCACTCATCGCCTGCAGCCTAGAGAGCAGATTTGTCGAACACTGTGACAGCTGATTGCATAACCCCTAGGAATAGACTTCTGTGCTGTCCTCCTGAATGATGCCAGTGTGTTTACTTAATTATTAATTATTAATGTGTGAGTGTTTGCCTACATGTGTGTATGTATCATTTGTGTGGTTGATACCTGTGGGGGTCAGAAACATAACCGGAGCCAGTGGATCCGAGACTTAAGAGCAACAATGTTCTTACCCCCCTGGTGGTCTCCCGAGCCCCCAGTGCTGGTGGTTTTGATGCCCAACTGCACAGGTGGTTCTGCCCGGTTGGTCTAAGTGAGCTGGTCTCAGGGACCAGTTTCTTGGGCTCTCAGGACTTCTTGTCCCTGTTCGGAGCTGCAGAATTCCACCGTGTCAGAGGGCATCCCCAATGGAGGAAGGTAGAAATGGCTTGGGGTCACCTTCATCATATGAGGTTGTGGGGAACAGAATGGTGAATAGTTTTTTGTCTAAAAATTATTGTGTATAACTAACCTTGCTTTAGTCCTTTGGTTAATCCGTCTGTGACTCTGGGCAGATTATATTATAATTTTTTTTAATTTTGGTTACAGTGAAATCATAAAGTACAGTCGCTAGTAAGCAGATGTGTGCATGGTGCTGTGAGCTGTCTCGTTACTTTGTAGTTCAGCAACCGGATCCCAATCAGCCCAAGCCGGAGGGGGAGCAGATGGCTGTGCTGAAGGGAGAACCTCTGTCAGTGGGGACTTCGGGGCCACCGACTCTGTTGGCTGCACTGCAGCTGTGGGGCACAACACAGCCTAAGGCCCCCTGCCTGACTGCCTTGGATACATCGGGGAAAGCCATCTGCACCCTCACCTATGGTAAGTATCACAGAAGGCAGCCTGCCTCCCACATACCTCACTGCTCTCCATGTGCCACAGCACACGATGCTTGCTGCACATTGTAAAGCACACAGATCCACCCACATGGCAGGCTTCCATTTGTGTTCGTCTCTGGTTTTGAGATAGGGTCATACTTGTAGCTCTGGTTGGCCTTGAACTCACAGCGATCTATCTGCCTCTGCCCCAGAGTGCTGGGATTAAAGACATGCACCACACATGGCATGACCACATTCTTGATGTCGTAGCTTTATATGACAAGTTTTGACAGTGTAGAGCATCTTCTCTCGTCACCAAGGCTGTCTTAGCTGTCTGCACTCCATGTAGGGTCTGTTTTGGAAGCAGCTTGTTGGGTGTCTCTGAATCTGAGGTTTTGAATCTGTTTGGGAGTGAGCGCCTTTGCATTTGTGAGGCTTTCCTGTCAATAATGCGTTACAGGTTTTTCCTTTTTTAACGTGTGTGCACACGTGTGCACATGTTTATTGTGGCATTCACACAGAGGTCAGAGGACTACTTGTGGAAGTCATTGCTTTCTTTCTACCTTGTGGCTTCTAGGAACTGGACTTGGGTTGTCAGATTTGGTGACAAGGGCTTTTCCCACTGAACCATCTTACTAGCCCATGATTTATAACTTTGTTTCTTTTATGTTTCCTGTGACGCTTAACTCTTAAGTATATGAATAGTACTGTAGCTTTTATGCTGGATGGCCTTGTTATGTTGGTAAATCTGTCAGCCTTATGAAATTCACTTATAAAAGACTCACAAGGTACATGATCATAGCAACTGCAAACACTGTTTTATTTCCAGCTGTTTTACCTCCTCTGCCTTGCTCTGCTGATGTATTCAGTCAGACATTGAAGGCACACGTTGCCACCTTGCCTCTGCTCTCTGAGGAAGGCCTCAGCATGTGACATCACTGCGATATTTCCTGCTGGATTTAACGGTACTCTAGATCGCATAAGGAAGTTTGTTTCCTTCCATGCCTAGTCAAATATTTTATAGACATTTAAAAATTGTGAATAATGTAGTTTCCACCCACCTTTTGAGATGATCTGCGTTTTCATTCTTGTCCCGTTAACATGGCATATTATGCTGATGTGTCAGAGTTTACATTGTGGAGGTAAGACTAACCTGCTCACAAAGCATCATTCATGACAGGTAGATTCTGCTGGGAAGTGTGGGTGTACTAACACCCGAAACTGATCTTTAAAGCAGGCTAAAACCGTGTGTGAAGTTTAATCTTTTCTTACGGTTTCTCAGGTGTCCCAGTTAACACATGTGAGCACAGCACCTGCTCCGCAGTATTTACATGCGAGCATTCATTCAGAGGGAGAACACCTGCCAGCCGCTCCACGAGCCAGGTGTTCAAGGAGCCAAAGGGCACCTGTGGCTCCTGTTTGATACAATGTTCACAGAGAAGTCGAAGCCCCTGTGGGCGTTAGCAGTGGACTCTGATTTCTACCATGCTTTCTCCTGCCTTCCCACTCAGACACAGTGCCCCTCTCTTCTCTTCTATCATTTTCTTTCTCAGCAGCATTCTTTACTTATGAGAACACCAGGGCTGGGTGTGAGCGTAGCTTCCACACATGAGGGGTGGTATGGCCTGAGCGGATGTCCCATTCTGGTGTTGCCAGCCCTCCCAAGTAAACTGTGGGAGATATAACTCCTCTCGTGAACACACACCACTCAATGATGTCATTAGTGAGCGTTTTAAATCGTAAGACGACAGCCACAATGCAGGGTTAGTTAGGAAAAGCAGTGTGATACATGGTACCATACTCTACAGGTGTGTACATATGCATGCATATAACATACACATAGTATGGCCTTTTTGCTGACTGGTTTTTGTAATAAAATCTTATTTGTGTAAATAAAAACGGAATTAGGTTGTTTTTCGAGAGAAAGCTGTGGTGTTCCTGGCAGAATCGCACTAAATAGTTGACAGTTGGAAACTGAATCTACCAATAGAGAAAGTCTGTGATAGGACATGTACTCGTTATATTCAGTGCTAATATTCAGTTTTTTACAGTGTGACATTGCTTTTTGCTTTTGTTTTGTTTTAGGCAAACTCTGGAGTCGGAGCTTAAAATTAGCTTATACCCTGCTCAGTAAGCTGACTAGCAAGAACGAGCCACTGCTTAACCCTGGAGACAGGGTAAGTCGCTAAAGTGTGACCCTACTGGAGTGAGTCAAAATCCACACCTTGGTATATATTTTACTGAAATCGATGTCCTATCAGTTGCTTAGAATTACAGGGCTAATACAAGAGGCTTAAAGTTAGCAATGGAAAATTACTTTGTGGTAAGAATCAAGATGGCCCAGCAGGGACCCAGCAGCCAGGCAGGCACCTGTGACTAAAGTGGGTCGCTGTGCATGCAGCAGGGGTGGAAGTGTCTGTCACTGGTATGTTGAACTGCTCCAGGCGGTCTGAGCAAGAGTTTACTAGGCGGTCAGGGTGGAAGGTGAGAGAGGATGATGAAAGTCCTGGGGACAGGTGTCCTAAAGTGTCTGATTGACAAGATAACCTGGAACTCCCAAGGACCTTGCCTGCTTTACGCCTTCCTGTGACTCTGCCCACGAGGGAGAAAGGAAAGGGGACCCAGGAAAACCAGGCACAGAAAGAAGGTTTCTAAGCAGTGATGTCCCTTGAGGCCTGACAGTAAATTGTTTCATAAATGAGGAAAAGGATTCTACTGAGAAAGACCAAGAGTGGGGAGTGAGCTGGGCCTGGGGCCCTGCACCCCAGTACTAAAGAGGCGGAAGGCTCTGTACTCCAGGCTGGAAACCAAAGATGAGGGACTCAGTGGTAAAGAACACTCCCCCTTCCGGAGGACCTAGCCCTGGCCCCCAGCACCTACATGTAACTCCGCTTGTTAACTCTTTCCAGGGGTCCCATGTCCTCTGCGGGCTGTGACACACAGACATACCTGCCGGCAGAACACTCACCACAGAAAATTAGATAAGTCTTTAACAAATGACAGGGGGAGACGGGGAGGGACAGGAGAGGTGGAAGCAGGAGAGCGAAGCATGCGCAGAGAAACAGAGAGGAACAGGGCAGATTCACACTCATTCAAGACCCAGTGCCTGGCGGCTGGGTCCAGAAATATGCAGATCGGGAAGCAGGGCCACTTGGCCGTAGCAGTAGCAGAATAAAGCCCTGCTCCTGGACAGCGTGCGTGCGTGCGTGCGTCCTGAAGGGGATGTGCAGACCCACACCAGAGTGTGCAGCAGAACCATGTAACCTTGGGACAAACATCCCAGAGGTTTTTAGGGTGGGAATGGAGAATAGCGTGTACACAGAACCAGCCACCACAGCAGCATTGTGACTTCCCAGCAGTGCGACTGGAGGAGTGGCCTTAGCAGTCTAGCGGGATATGACGATTTAGACTGAGCTTCTAATTCCAAACAGGTTTGAGGACTGGCAGAATACGCATGCACATTAGAGGACAAGGACAGAGAACACCTTCAGGCGTTGTTCTTTAGGAGCTTGCTAAGTAGGCTGGACTGATTGACACAGAGCCCCTGCGATCTACTTCCCCCATCCCCCACGATGACAGGCACACCACCGTAGCTGGCTTTTTCAGTGTGGGTTCTGTTGATCAAGGGCAGCTCCTGCTTACATGGCCTACTCTTCCCAAAGACGGCATCTCCCAAGCCCCGCCCCCCTTGTTTATTTATTTATTTTGAAAAGCATTCTTAGAGAGACAGAGACGTCCAGATACTTTCTTGACTTGCAAGAGAATCTGTACCTAGAGGGTTACATGAAGAGTTCAACCAGCTTATAGTAAATAGTGACTGAGCTAGCAATCTACTGGGAGAAGCACGCTCCTGTGACAGTACCTTACAAAGTGCATAAGCCATCCCTCCATATGTTCTGTAGCATCACCTCTCTGTACCAGTCATCCCCTCAGAGTCGCAGCTGAGGTAACCACTATCTAGTCATCTGTGGAGGGAGAGGGCTTCCCTTTAAGTACACTTGTTAGATGTGTAGCTTGTGAACGTGACATACAGGATGAAGATCAGTTTGCCCTAGAGATTGAGAATTAAGCTAAGCCACCATTTGCCTTCTCAGAGGTTCTCATGTTATTCTGGCTTATTGCCTACGATTACAAGAGCAGTCACTGTATTTGGGTCTTATAAAATTTTATCTCATAAGTAGTCGAATGAATTTGGCCACATAGTAGATCTTAAATGACAGTTGGGATTGTGGTAGACCCAAATAAACACTCACATTATTATAAGAAATAAAATAGATATTTTAAAAAATAAAATACAAGGGGTTGGGGATTTGGCTCAGTGGTAGAGCACTTGCCTAGCAAGCGCAAGGCCCTGGGTTCGGTCCCCAGCTCCGAAAAAAAGAAAAGAAAAAAAATACAAGGAAATATATGTTCCATAATATATGAACTGGGCCAGCAAGATGGCTTCGTGTGGTAAGGCACTTGCCCCAAAACCAGACGATGGGACTGTTCATCGATAGTGATGGTCAGTGTGGATGGGTGTTAGATCTGGCTCTCAGTCCGCCCTCGTGAGAAGGCCTGAGCCTACCACTTTGAACTGTTTTGTTCCATGTGCAGTAAAGGCTGCAGCAACAACTGTTTATTTAAAGTTATATGGATAAGAAAATTTTAGAACAAGAATGAATTCCAACATTAGATTTTTTTAAAAACTAAATTAGATTTTCTCAACTAAATTTGAAAAGTAAAAACATACTAATCTTTATCTAATTAGCAGAAATTCTAAACGACGAAAAGCCTCCGTCATTTCTGTGATCTCACAGTTTTCGTTGCTGTTTTCCACTTGTAGGTGGCACTCGTGTTTCCAAATAGTGACCCTGTAATGTTTATGGTTGCGTTTTACGGGTGTCTCCTGGCGGAGCTGGTCCCTGTCCCTATAGAAGTACCATTAACGAGAAAGGTAACAGATGTGGGTCAGGCCCAGGCCTGGGCACCCTCTGCGTCTCTCTTTAGGTACTGTGTGATCAGTGCCCTCTTCACAGGGGCTTAAACAGGTGCCTGGAGGAGGCAAGCGTCACACAGGCCTCCTAGGACCTTGGGGAGTGCTCCAAGGAGGCTGCCTACAGACAGGGCTGTACTCCAATGGGGCAGAGCTGTCATAGCACCTGCCTGAATTTTCCAAAAGAAATCGTGAGTGTGTTGCCTTCCAGTGAACAGAATTTGATTCACAAGCTATTTTGGGTTTTATTTATTGAATTAATTATAACTTCAAATAAATGGGTTGGGCATTTTCATGCATTTCTTGTTCACCCACAGGACAGCCAGCCTTATCATTCATAAGTTGTTAATGTGAGGGGCTGCTCTGGATGGCTGTCTCAGTTTGGATATGAATGTCAGTAGTCTGAATATTGAAAAATATCTGAGCAGAATACTCATGTGCTTAGAAAACCAGGCCTTTCTGTCTTCTTATTTCTGTGTTTGTGAAGTCGTCATTAGTGTGAACGTTATGAATTACAAATGCTCGAGAATCTCAAAAGTAAAAGTCGCCAATAAAACCAGGACATCCCTGGGGTCCAGCAGGCTAATGGCATCCGGGTTCAGTGATTCTGAGGGCACAAACTCTAGATTTGTTAAGCTTATAGGACGGACACTTCTGAGGGACATGCAGAGAGGATCTGGGGGCAGGGTAAGTGCTTCTCTGCGCAGTGATGGCTGTGATCAGGGCAGACCTCCAGAGTCAATCGTAGGTTCCAGACGGGACTCAGTGTAAACGATTATGTCTGGAGACCATTAAAATGTATTCAGGCTTCCTTTATAAGAGTAAACTCCAGTAAAGTAGCCCACCATCCAGACCTTTGTATTTCACTGTGAATAAAGAAGCCAAAAAGCACCCTCAAAATTTCAAATGCTTGTCTTGTTTTCATGAAAATTGAATATCCTGCCGATAACGAGACTGAATTGTCTTATGAGAAGTTTTATGAAGGGAGAACGAACCCCCACAGCCTGCGCTTCAGGGCTGGGCTGTGGCTCTTGCTCCCCTACCACAGGCATTCCGCCTCCACACCATGGCTTTGTCTTCTGCAGGATGCAGGCAGCCAACATGTTGGCTTCCTCCTGGGCAGCTGCGGGGTGACCCTGGCCCTGACCACAGATGCTTGTCAGAAGGGCCTGCCCAAGGCGCCGACAGGAGAGGTGGCAACTTTCAAAGGTGAGGCTCCCCAGTCACGGTTCTGTGCTCTTGGCTGTGCTTTTTACCTGACGTGGCCTTCAAGGCATACTGTGCCAGAAGCTATACCCACGGAGGCTGCTGGCCTTTAGCAGGAGACCTACTTGTCAGGGCTGTGGTCTGATCCAGTTCACCTGATATGTTCCATGCTTCTCTGTCTGAGTACAAAGATGAAAACAAACCTTGCCTCCCACAGCGCCCTGGGCTCAGGTCCCACATGTGTGTAGCAAAGCTTTGTGACCACCGCCTTTCACAGGTTGGCCCCCCCTGGCCTGGCTGGTGATTGATGGGAAGCATCTGACCAAGCCTCCGAAGGACTGGTACCCGCTGGCCCAGGACACAGGGTCCAGGACCGCCTACATTGAGGTAAGGCCATTCTCAGTAGTGCACAGGCGCATCCCTCAGGCTCAGGCCAGGGTTTTATAAAAAGACAACTGCTTAATACCTTTTAGGCTAAGTGCTCGCCTAATTTCTACCTCTACCCCAGATATATATAGTGGCATATAGAACCTTAGTTGGGTCATGTCAGGATTTACTCTGACTTAATTCATCCCTGACGACTGTCCTTCCTAGGACGTGGGCAGTTAAGATGCAGCTGTGTGCACTGCTGTCCTCTAGCACTGTTCCGGGTCCCCTAAGAGCCACATTAGAAAAGCTAAGGGAGAGGTGACTCCGGCTACTGCTTCTTAAGCGCCTTCAGCCTCCTCGTCGCCGTGGTTACGGAAATTTATGTTGTTGTTTCTCTTCCTTGCAATTTTACAGTATAAAACCAGCAAGGACGGCAGCACAGTAGGGGTCACCGTACCCCACTCATCCCTGCTGGCGCAGTGCCAGGCCCTGACCCAGGTGTGTGGGTACACGGAAGGTAAGGCCCTGCGTTCCGGAACGCAGTTTTGCTGCTGCATAGGTACCTGACGTACATGGCCTTACCCGTGGCTGTGCATGGTGCATTAACTTTCAGTGCAGCTGTACCAGGCAGCAGGCGCAGCTGTCTACTGATATCCTGGGGAGAAGGTCCCCTCTGCAGAGCCCTGGCTGCCCCACCCTGGGCAGTTGCAGCAAAGTAATGCTGACACCGACTTTATGGAGTGTGAGATCTGTGAGTTCGGTTGTGCACGGTGGCGGGATCAGTTGTTGGGCACTGCAGTGTGCATCGTAAGCACTGGAGGACAGTCCTCCTGCAGCATCCTCTCTGCTGGTGTTTTCATTGTCAGTCAGTGTGTTTGTGGCCGAGCAGTCGTGCATGTGAGTGCTTAGGTGTGATCTTTATGGTCTCAGCTTATCTTGTTAAAGTAGGGCCCCAATTCAGTAAATACTTTAGATGCTTATTAAATTGACAGATGGTAACTGTATATATTTATGGGATCAATAGGAAGTACATTATTATAAATGCTAGACACAAATTGGTTTTCTTACATTGCAGAATTGGAGCTGAGCAAAACTAGAAAGTAAACTTGAGTGTCATATTTAAATACATAAAATACGATATTTAATCTCAAGGGTTAGCATGTGGGCACAGTGATAAAGATTTTGTGGAGATTTTCAAGTATTTCAACGACTTTAATGGTTTTTAGAAGTTAGTTCTGTAAAACAGAATCCTACGAGGTCTTTCTACCTCGTGTGATCATGTAATTCCTGCCACCTTTAGTTTGACACTTCAGCTAACAGGGACGGGACATTGTCGTTCAGAGTGCAGCGTCTCTGGCTTGCACGTCGCTGCTCTGTACAATGCAAGACTGCGGGCTGAGGGTGTGACAACTGGGGGAGTCTGGGGAGGGGGCTGAGAAACGAGTGCCCATGGCAGTTTGTTGCCCTGCCTCCTGCTTCTGAGAGGCGGCCCTCACAGTGGCGCGACCACGTAGTGACCTTTCTGTGGTTTGCTGTATGTAGTGGTCCTTGTGCTTCTGAATTGAAGATCAGCATGGTTCCCCGCTCCAGGCCAGAACTGTGTTTCCAGTCATCTGAGCAGACATGTAGCTCGCTGTTAACCAGTGCATGGTGTGGAAGGGCCGTCTGTTTCCTGAAGCTCTGGTGCTCTGGTTCTGTACTCGTCTCGGGGCCGCGCTCGACACGTGCAGTGCTTAATGAAGTTTTAACTTTCTGTGTCCGCTTTCAGCCGAAACATTAACGAATGTGCTGGACTTCAAAAGGGATGCTGGTTTGTGGCATGGAGTCTTAACAGTGAGTGTTGTTTGCTAGTGGCTGGGGTGGGAGCAAGCGATGAGCCAACTGCGTGAAATTCTGACCCCAGCTTGTTGGGTCTGGTTTGCTCGTCAGCGTAGTTCATCTTGCCTTCCCTGATCTAGTCCGTTCGTTTCTTTATTTTTGCAGAGTGTCATGAACAGGATGCACGTCATCAGCATCCCCTACGCCCTAATGAAGGTCAACCCCCTCTCCTGGATCCAGAAAGTGTGTTCCTATAAAGGTAGCAGACTGCCCTCTCTTGCCTCGTCTTTCCTGAAAGAATTCTCTACAGCCTGATGTTGAGAAACTGAGAAAGCATGAAGGCAGCACACAGACATAGCTGGGCCTGAAGAGCCATCCGGGGATGTCTCTGTAGGTCATGCTGGTCAGACCCTCTCGGGGCACGGACAGCCACTCGTAGCAGCGTAACTGGGCTCTTCGCTGAAGGACCAGGCACTCCTAATTCCATACGTGGGAAGTTCCCTTCAGTATCACACGAGTGTTCCTAATATTATTTGAGATGGTTTTAATTTGTAGCTAGAACTTTTGATGCTCTAACAAGGCTGCTGTTCAAACGATACAGTCAGTGACGGGCAGGATGGATGGACGTGGTAGGCCACCTGTGAGGCCTGTTCTCCAACCTTCCAGTGGTTGGGGTGTCCTAACGTCACGCAGGAATCCCTCTCATGTGACCGCAGAGCTCCAGCATCCTTTGTCTCTGTCCAAAGAGCTCAGCAGCAACTAAGACCAACTTATTGTACCCAGCGAGTGCAGGTGACAGTGGTACTTCCTGGCATCCCCCAGATCAGCATTCCTGCTGCAGAATGTCTGGTATCTGTTTTATGGAGGAAGACAAGGCCCCATCGAAGGCAATGGGATTCACTGGGCTCTGCATACTCACTGAGGGTGACTCAGTTCAAATCCCAGTTCATTTCGTGACCTGAGCTGGAGGCTGCCATTGCCCCAGTGATGGTTCTGCAATGAGACAGCACAAAACAAGGGGAGGGACAGCACACATGTAAGAGAAAACAGGCGATGTTCAAAGACTGGATACAGCTCTGGTGTTGAGAGCGCTGCCCCATCTCCCAGAGGACTTGGGTTCAAGTCCTGGCACTCACTTGGTGGCTCACAACTGTCTGTAACTTCAGCTCCAGGGCATCTTGTGTCCTCTTCTTGTCTCCGAGGGTACCAGACACACACATAGTGCACACATACATATGCAGGCAAAACACTCATAAATAAAATAATAAAAATTAACTTTTAAAAGGCTGGGGCTGGAGAGACGTCTCAGGTTAAGATCACTGGTCGATTCTCCAGAGGACTCAGGTTATAGATGGTAGCTGAGTTATCATAACTCCAGTTGTGGGGAATCTTATGCCACTCTCTGTGCTCTGTGTGCCCGTGGTACACAGACATACGTGCAGGCAGAACACCCATGCACGTAAAATAAAAGCAAAAGGTCAGAAAGTGGATCCGAGCATACTACATCCAATTCGTATCCAGATTCAGTGTTAAGGAGGAAAGGACGGAGGGGTTTAGAAGCTCACAAGATCACCGATGCTAGTTACACAGACAGGAGCTGTCCCTGCAGCAGGCCGCTCACCCTCTGCACAGGACGAAGCACAGCAGTATCTTGGAGTGTGAGCGCGCCTGCCCTTGTGACACTGAGACATCTGTACTCCCTTCTGTTTGTAGCCCGGGCTGCCCTGGTGAAGTCCCGAGATATGCACTGGTCGCTCTTGGCACAGCGAGGTCAGAGGGACGTCTGTCTCAGCTCTCTGCGTATGTTGATTGTGGCGGACGGCGCAAACCCATGTGAGTAGACTGAGTAACCTAGGGTGGTTTGGGGTTTTTGCACACACGGTTCTTGACTTGCCAGGAGGACCGAACAGCCTGTCGAGCTGGAACCTAATGTACAAAACTCAAGCTTTATCACTGCTTTGATAAGTGTCCTATAAGGAAGTACAAGTACCCTATAGTGTTCTGTGACATGCTGCCCCTTGTATTTATTAAGACTCTAGGGGTTGGGGATTTGGCTCAGTGGTAGAGCGCTTGCCTAGCAAGCGCAAGGCCCTGGGTTCGGTCCCCAGCTCCGAAAAAAAAAGAAAAAAAAAAGACTCTAAATTTACAAGCAATTTTAATACAGTTGTCAAAACCTTTACTGGGAGTCGTTGTCTTTAAGAAGTCAGTGGATTATGCTATAAATAGGGTCCCCAGTTTGTTAGAGATCTACTGAGCCTCTTGCCCCTTAGTGTTAGGCTCCCCTGATGTGGCTCTCAACCCCAACTTCCTTCACAGGGACCCAGCTATTCTTCCTCCATTTATCTCTGGCCAACTCCAAGCCCTCCTGGAGGAATGTCTGTGGCGTTTGCCTAGGCTGCGAGGACTCGGCTGTAAACAGTCCGAGAGCAGCTGCTTTTGTGGGAGCTGCCTAAGCTTCTTAGGTCCAGGACAGCCTGAGGCCTGGATCAGGCGTCCCCTAGGGGAGCTCGGGGTGACACTTGTTGAGCCAGGGATTTCTTCTGCAGCACAAATAGTTACTCCTATTCTTCTGTGTACCCCGTCTTTCAGGAGAGCAGAGCAGGCAGACAGCACCTCTAGAACTTCCTATTCTCTTGGTGTATATCTCAGACAAGCAAGGTGTCTCTTCCCAATATCCATGGCTACTCATGCCTTCTCGTGCCCACAGCTGTCCACAGCCACCCATAGCTGCCCACAACTGCCCACAGCCGCCTACACTGCCCATAACCACCCACAGCTGCCCACAGCCACCCACAGCTGCCCACAACTGCCCACAGCCGCCTACACTGCCCATAACCACCCACAGCTGCCCATAGCCGCCCACAGCTGCCCACAGCCACCCTGGCTCTGCTTATGCCCGCAGCTGCAGTCTGTGATCTCTTGAGTACATCACTTCCTTGGAGTGTTTCCTTTCAGGAGATAAACGTTAGCGCTAATTTCTTTGCCCGTCTCCTCCACCCACATTTCTCCAGGTACAGGACAGCTAGGCTTCCTTCATCAGCCTAACTTGCTCTTCACTTCCCGGCCCTTTATGATGCTCTACCCAGTCTTGGTAACACGGAGCAATCTGTTGTCGCCTTCTTTCCTTAGGAGACACCTGCCTCCCCAAAGAATGTGAAAGCGGGGGGCCCTGTAGATGCTTTTCCGCTTCTATGTACCCTTGTTGGGAGAGGTTTATAATGAAGCCCTAGAGTCACCGTGGCTATAGGGCGCAGAGCAGGCAGAGCCTCTTGAGGCCAAGTTCTATAACACTCACTCACTGTTAAGGCCTGCCAGCCCTGGGTGACAGGAGAGGACACTAGGGCGAGGCAGGACATCTTCCGTGGAGATGGAGATCACACATCTCTAAAGCTCTCGTAGGAGCTGCACTTGCTGGGCCACAGTAACCAACAAGACTGAAAACGGCCTGCTGTGAGGGGTCGAGACTCTTGCTTGTTGCTGAGCTGGAAACGATCATGTATGTCTTGTGGTAACTACTCCTACCGTTAAAGAAGCTGCCTCACCAAACTGTAGTGGCGATCTTGCTAAAACAGGTTTATGTGCAGCCAGGACTCAGCCTGGCTGTCAGGTCAGCGTGATGCCTTACACACTGCGTGCTCTTGGCCTGCTGGCCCTCAGTCACCTCTCATGCTTTACACAGGGTCAATATCTTCCTGCGATGCCTTCCTCAACGTCTTCCAGTCCAGAGGTCTGAGGCCAGAGGTCATCTGTCCTTGTGCCAGTTCTCCTGAGGCGCTAACCGTAGCCATCCGCAGGTAACTGAATTGCATGCCGTCTCTTGTGAACACACATTCGAGTAGTCTATGTATGATGGAGTTACCGTGGCTCTAGGTTTGTAATCTGTCACTAACTCTTGGACATCCTGAGAAGGACTTCCTATGAGTGCTGCAGTCTCCCTCAGGTAGCAGAGGTGCAGCCTGCATTTCTGTTCCCCTCAGCAGTCTAGATGCATGCTGGGAGTCGGGTAGTGACTCCTGGACTACATTGGATTCTCTCGACTTTGTTTCCTTACGCTTCTTCCTAAATGGAGAGCTTGCTATTCTGTGCCCCATCTTATGTAAAAGTCATAACTAAACGAGAGCTCCTCATCCTGAGAGGCTCTGCTGGCTGCGGGTCTGCTGAAGAGGACCTTGAACTTACCGAGGGAAGCATGTGGCACCATAACCTCTACACCCCAAGCTGCTCTCGTGGGTATTTCCTTCGTGTCACACTCTGTGACATGGAGTAGGGCCTCGAGGCTGCCCTGAGAGTCCCCAGCCCCATCTAAGAGCTGGTGTCCTAGTATCTGGGCCCCGGGTCCCTTCCTGTAATTCTTACACACAGCACAAACCACAGCTAGGCCCAAAGGCACTTTCCTTCCCTGACCATAAATCTCCTGTTACTGCTGATCCAGCCCTCGAGCACCACTCTCTGGGGCTTCAGGCCACGGCTCATCATAGCGGCCGTCTGCTGTGGGCAGGTGGTGTTGTAAAGGTGCCATGGGCCTGAGCCCCCTCTACACGTGCACAGTATCATAGCCCATTGCCGCACAGAGGCCTCCCGACACTCAGTCTGCCCACCTGGGTACCCTAGGGCTCTGTGCTTAAGTCACAAGACAACCAGATAGAGATTGAGTCGCATCTGATGACTGACTCAGAGGTCACAGTGTCACCCCTGGTAGTCATGGGCCTACCTCTGATAAGAAGAGTATTGGAGCTCTACTGCAGGAGGGACATGGCTTTAAGGCACACTGTCTTGACAAGGCCATACACAGAGCAGGTGCTTTAGTGAGGAGCTGGCCGTCAGGCAGGGCCGGCCCTCAGTGTCGTCCTCCTTGGAGTGATAGCCCTTGTCAACAGCCTGCTGGTGTTCTTGATGTCTAGGCCCCCAGACCTGGGAGGACCTCCACCAAGGAAAGCTGTCCTGTCCATGAATGGCCTGAGCTACGGCGTGATCAGAGTTGACACTGAGGAGAAGCTGTCGGTCCTCACTGTTCAGGATGTCGGCCAGGTGATGCCTGGAGGTAAGAGTTGGTCAGAACGTACCTGCATCTTTCCCTGTTCGACACAACAGAAAGAGCATCAATGCAGCAGCTGGGCTAGCTCACTCGCCATACCCCAGGAGTAGTTCTTGGCCTCATGCCTTTGGGAGGTAGTCAACGCCCTGAAGGCTCTATGGGGGACCTCGGAAGAAAACTGACGCTGCAAATGCCTGGATGATGAGGTCACCTGAGTAGGCTGTAAGAAGCACCTGTGGTGACAGGAGATGTGGACCCCCCCACCCCCTAAAAAAAGGAAGGAAGAAAATCCCAGATGCACCCCCCCTGTAGATGTTGGCCCATGCACTTGCCTGCTGCTTTGAGGAAGGACAGGGAGAAGGGGTGTTACAGCGGCCCTGACAGTGTCACTGAGGAATGGGGCAGAGCCTGGCTTAGGAGCCCTTGGCAGCAGGGATACTATCAAACTGCTCTCAGTTCACTCCTCTTGCAGCTACTGGAAGCCACCTTGGATTCCCCTCATGCCATGGGCAGTGTCCTCCTCTTCTGTCCTGGTTTCCTCTCGGATGCTGACCCAAAAGCATCCTGCAGGAGGAAAGGATTCGTGTGACTTACACTTTCAGGGAAGTCAAGGCAGCAGCCTAGCAGGAGCTTGAAGCAAAAACTATGCTGGAATTTTAGCTAGATTATGTTTAGCTAGATTTTTATGCATCTCAGGTCACCTCTTGAAGGATCCACAGTGCCGGCATCTCCTCCATGAATTAATAATCAAGACAGTTTATCAGAGGCTTGTCCACAGACCGCCTGCTTCAGGCAGGTCCTCAACTGAGGAACCTCCCCCGAGAGGACTCTAGGCTGGGCCAAGTTGGTAAGGCTAATCAGGACACCCTGTTAGTTTCAGAAGTAGGGTGCTATCTCTCATACCCAGTTACCCCAACATCAGTGCTCCCCTCTTCTGCCAGGTGTATGGGTTCTGCTGCCTGCCCGGCATTCTGACTTCAAGCTGCAATCCGTGTCACAGGCAGCCTTACTAAAGGGCACTGAACTCCTGACACAGATGCTCCAGTAGACTGGCCCTGGGTTAGGCAGAGTTCTGATCGGAGTGAGCACAGAGGTTTAAATTAGTTTCCAGCTCCACCTTTTAATTCCTGTGAATTATATTTCTTCCTATAATTTGGCTACCTTAGAAGCAGTCTTGCGGAATGCTTGGCTTTGTAGTTAAAACATCTTCAAAAGCCCGGTGGGTGACCTCAGTAATCTCAGTACTTAGGACACTGAGGCAGAGGAACCTTCCCTTCGGGGCCTGCGTGGGCTGCCTAGTAGACCTTGTATCAACAACAACCAAATAATAACAGGAAAACAGACAATGGCATAATATTTTTTACTTGTTATAGTGAAGTTTAAGTAAGTTGTAAATCATGGGGGGATTGTGAATTGTACTTGGTTTGTACATTCCTTTGTATGCGGAGGGGGACACATGTCTGTGCGTGTAGGGCCTGAGGACAACCTCCAGTGGTCTTACCTAGGCATTCTAACCCTAGAGTTCTCTGACTAGGCTAGGCTGGCTAGCCAGCAAGCCACAAGGACCTGCCCGTCTCTGTGTGCCCAACACTAGAACTTAAAAAAAAAAAAAAAAATGCCACCCTGCATGGCTTTCTAACGTGAGCTCTGGGATTTACCTTAGGTCCCAATGCTTCCCGGCATCCACTTTCCTAGCAGCCATTTCCCCGGTCCTCACTATTTATTTTGACTACATCAAGGGTTACACTCGTTTTCCTTTAATGCTGTAAGACTTGCATACCTGCCTCATGTTTATGCACTTCCTACTCACACACACCCACACGACTGTACATGTGCTCCCCGGTGTTTTCTCTGTGCATGTGTTGTCTGCTCGATGGGTGTACACATTTGTTGCGTGACACTTTCCCTGGGGAACAAGTGAGCAGCCATCTACTCACCCCAGACAGGGAATCCATAACAGCCCAAAGTAAGGATACCACCCACGTCCAACTTAGTGGACCAGTGAGCTCTAGGAGCGACAGCTGTATCACTAAAAGCCAAGGCCAGCCTAGGTGACTGCTCACCAAAGCTGGAAACCTGGAACACGCTGTACAACCTGCAGGCAGCCTAAGAGGCTGGCTTGTTCAGCAGCTCCAGTGGTGTGCACCTCCTCTAGGAAGCTGGTCTTCTCTGAGAATGATTCCTGATTCACTGCGGGTTATACGTAAGCCTTGGGAGAGGGAGCCTAATGAATCCGGCGAGTTTCAGGGATTTTCCTGAAGCTTTTGAGTCATTTACTTCCTGGATTTAATGGGCTTTCCTAGAAGAATTGAATGCTTCACTTCCCTGGAAAACATCCCGTGTCTTAGCACACTTCAGTCCAAGTCTTACCGCTGATGAAATAGCCACACAATGACTGTTTGTACATGCACTTCCTTAGCAGTTCTTTCTTGGGTCCAGGCCCCTCCCAGCAGTTGGCTGTTCCTTAGCTGACTGGGCTTGTGGGCGTAGTCAAATCTGACAGTGTCTCATCCCAGCACTGAAGCTGTGTCTCCTAGCATTCACCCTTACCACAGTATCAAGTGGATTTGTAGTAATTTGAGCTATTTTGTGACTTTTAAATCATCTGTGCACACTGAAAGTAAATACTCATGTCTGTGTACTTGGAAAAATGAGATTTTGTTAGTCAAGAGAGTGTTACGTAGGTGTGTGTGTGTGTGTGTGTGTGTGTGTGTGTGTGTGTGTGTGTGTGTGTGTGTGTGTGGTCTGCATCTGACTCTTCAGTGCTGGCAGTGGACCCAGGACTCCTTATATCCTAGGTAAGCTCACTTCCACCTAGCTATAGCCTTAGCCCTCACGCCGCTTATAACAAGTCCTTTTGTTTTTAAAGATTTATTTATTTATTATGAGTACACTGTAGCTGTCTTCAGACACACCAGAAGAGGGCATCAGATCTCATTACAGATGGTTGTGGTTGCTGGGAATTGAACTTAGAACCTCTGGACGAACAGTCAGTGGTTAAGAGCACAAGAACTTAATTAGCACTGTCCATGCTGTGACTCTTCGTGTAAGAATTTGGGAGGCAGAGGCAGGTGGATCTCTGAGTTTCTTAGGCCAGCTTGGTCCAGTGAGAGCTACATGGTATCAAATACACAAGCAAACAAATGGAAACCCCACAAATACGTGAGCAAGCAAACCTTTGGGAACAGCACGTAAATGTATCCCCTGATGATCGCGGGCTCTCTCTCTTCAGCTAGTGTGTGTGTGGTGAAGGTAGACGGTGTCCCTTACCTCTGTAAAACTGATGAAGTCGGGGAGATCTGTGTCAGTTCTGTGGCCACGGGGACAGCGTATTACGGGCTGCTTGGCATCACGAAGAATGTCTTTGAGGTTTGTATCCTTTTCCTCATCTTTCTCTGGTCCCAGGAGTGTTGCTGGGCCCCAGTACAGGGTGGAATGGAGGCCTGCGAGGGGCTGCTGGGACCGAGCAATTCTCAGGCTCCAGAGGCTTCCACGGCTTCGGCCAGTAAGGAGGCTCTGATAGACCTCAGCTCGGCTCACAGCACGGCCCTGTTCATGACGAGTCCTGTACGCACAGGCGATACCAGGGGCTGGGGTGGAGTCCTGTGGGTGGTGAATCCATTCAGAAGTGCAGTCAGGGTGAGAAAATGGTCTGTGGAAGGCCAGGTGCCCTGTGGAACACTTAGCCCTGGGCCACAGGCGCTTTGTGGCATTTGAAATGACTAAGGTAGTGTCATCTGGTCCTAACTCTATTTTCTGTCCTCTAAGACAGTTCTCAGCCTTCCACCCCTCCCTCCCCAAACAGTCACATCCACCCACGCTATGCCGGACTGCGGTCCAAATATGTTAACTGAAATGATCTTTTGCAAGCTAAAACAGAACACTGGAACAACTAGGAGGGAATAGAAATAAAATGTAACCGTTGTGTATGTCTGAAAACTGCTGCTAAGCTTTGCAAGAAGACGACATTCCCGGAAGGCTCTACCTCTGACCCACGTGTTCCCCTAGAGCACTGACGTAATGGTGGGCTTTGTCTTTAAAGCGCCTGCGCTCCTGAGCGTCATCACCAGAGACGTTCTGGAGGCATGAGCCATTATTGAGTGCTGCCTGCCTGCCTTGTCTTTCTAGTAGTCAGTGAGTTGTCTGCTGCCTGACATCCTCTTCCCTGTTCTGGCAGACCGTCCCGGTCACTGCGGATGGAGTCCCTGTCTCTGACCGGCCTTTCACCCGGACAGGCCTTCTGGGGTTTATTGGGCCTGTGAGTATGAATAGGACCTCCTGTAACCAGCAGCAGAGAGTTCTGGCGGAAAAGGAACACCTCATTGTAGACGTCCTCTTGTCCTCGAGGTCCTTAGTTCTCAGTGTGACCTTGACCATTCATCCTGACCACCCTGGCCTGCTCCTTACCTGCATGTAGTGTTTCTTCAGCCACAGACCCACAGTGGATGCTGGGTGGGAAACAAGGAGGTGGGGGTGTCTTTGTTTTTATCATTTTCCCAGTTTTGATATTTAAAGTATGTTGGAGTGAATACATTCCATAGCATCTTGGCCCACCTTTTCTCAGGTGGATGATTGATGTCCTTTCCCAGAAACGTTGGTTGTCATAGTTCAGGGGGAGGCTTGTTCCCTTGTGGGTGTCTGAACTGATTAATACCAGCAGCTGGTGTAATGTGGCCATGTCTGTAGCCACATAGTCAGCTCATGGGTCACATGACACACCTGGATGCCTTGCCCTTGTTGGATCGTCTCAGAGTCCTTCACACACCCACCTGTAACTTTGTAGCCCTTTTGTGTTGACACCCCTTTCCCCACCCTTGAGTGTTCCACCCGACCTAGTACTGAGGGTGCACTCACATTTTGACCCCATGTGAGGTGCTGTATTCTTAGTGCTCTCAAACCCTTCTCCTGAAGCCTGACACACCCTTTCCTCAGGAGAACCTGGTCTTCGTCGTGGGCAAGCTGGATGGGCTGACGGTCGTAGGAGCGCGGAGACATAATGCAGATGACATTGTGGCTACTGCCCTGGCTGTGGAACCCATGAAGTTTGTCTACAGAGGCAGGTGATGCACCATGGTAGACCCGCACCTGGCTTTCAGATCTCTTCTCACTAAAATCTGGGAGGTCTGTGTAATAGAGGAGAAGCCAGGAAACCCAAATTTGCAGAATTTAAAATGTTATACGTAGCAGAAAAGTTACACAAAGAAAGAAAACAATGTTCGCATCAGAGATAGCAGAGGGAAACAGCTTCATTTTCAGCATTTGTTCAGCTCCCTAAGAGAGCATGGTCTGGCTCTGTAGGGGTGGATCAGCATTGAGAGCACTGACTACCCTTCCAGAAGACCCAGGTTCGATTCCAGCACCTACACAGAAGGTTTAACTCCACTTCCAGGGTATCTTAACACTGTTCTGGCCTCTTCACACATCGGCACACACAAGGTACATAGACGTATAGGCAGGCAAAACATTCACATATAATAAATACATACATGCATGCATGCATACATACATACATACATACATACATATTTTAAAAAAGAGAGTAAGGTCCAAATGCGTTGATTGGACAAAAGGACAGGATCCCAGCTGCTGGGAGGTGAGTAGGGACAAGCTTGCTTGCTGTCTCATGAACATTGATTAAAAGAACAGCACCACGCTGTGAACTACTGAAGTCTGATTCTTTTTTCTAGTAAGGTTTCAGGAGACATAATATACTTCCTTGCTCCCAGAATAAAAATGTCCTCCTGAGTGCCTGCATTGGTTAAGCATGGACTTTAGACACTCACGTCTGTGGAGTGTCGGACGACTGTACCTGTGCCTGTGACACAGTGGAAAGGGCTGAGAAGGGATTTTGTCTCTCTCTCTCTCCACCCCAGAGCTCTCGATCTGGAAGGAGCTCTTCTCCTTTTGGTCTGCCCAGCCAACTTCCTTTACAGTCTTATTCTTCTCAAAAGCGGGTGTGTGCCTTTGTTACTCCAGTGTGTACCGACCGTGAGCTGGGCCAGGCCCTGCCTGTGAGCATGCACTAAAGAAACAAGGAGTCATTCCAGGCGGGCACAGACACCTGCCAGAGGGTGGTCCCTTGAAGTAGAGACGTAAATTTGGGGATGCTACAAGAAGGGCAGCAAGAGGACACTGAGAAAGCTTGCTGGATGAAAGACTGTCGGGGTTGGGGATTTAGCTCAGTGGTAGAGCGCTTGCCTAGCAAGCGCAAGGCCCTGGGTTCGGTCCCCAGCTCCGAAAAAAAAAAAAAAAAAAAAGAATAGAAAGACTGTGTTGTGGGCTGTACCTGCCACTTGCAGAAGTATGCAGGCATACTAGCTGACAGAGAAGATAGGAGAAGCCATATCTGTGGAGTGGTGGGCATTCTAGTGTAAGGGGTTTGGTGGGCAGGGAAACCCAACTTGTTAACTTCGATGGGAGAAGACAGATTGTTTTGATAGTTCAAAACAATAAAAAAGGGGCACGTGCACACACTGGCAAATCTATAAACAAGGAAAAGGTGCACGTGCACATGTATACATACATATGAATGCAAGGAATGAAGGGAGACAGAGAAGGAGACATAGGCCAGTGGGACGGCCAGCATCTAGATACTGACTAGCAAGCTTGATACCTTGAGCTCAACCCTAGACCTACCGGGAAGGAGAGAACAGACTTCTCTCTGACCTCTGCACATGCTGTAGGAAAATAGAGGGAAATCCAGTTTTTAAAACGTTTTAAAATTTATTTTTATGTGCATTTTGTGTGCATGCACGTCTGAGTGCCACATGTGTGCATGGTGCCCACAGAGGTCAGAAAAGGGCATCAGATTCCCTGGGACTGGGGCTGCAGGTCATGAGCTAACATGTAGGTGCTTAAATCAGACCCAGGTCGCCTGGAAGAGCAGCCCTCTGAGCCATCAGTCCTAAGTAGGATTAATGGACTTACTATTGGAAATATTTGACCTATTAAGAATATTTTTTAATTTGGGCTTGGCACTAGAATCTTTATTTTTGTGAGTTGGAACTCTTTTAGCTATCGTACTGATGATAGGAGTGACAGGTTCCTTTGTGTATTAACAGTAATAGTCTACTTACTACACAGAACTTGGCAGCATTTGTATAATCTGACTTGAGAGAGGAGGAGCTCCCGCACTCTTCCTCCAAGTAGGAGTCACTTTGCCCGTGTCCTCTCTCAGGATCGCCGTGTTCTCTGTGACTGTTCTGCACGATGACCGGATTGTCTTGGTGGCTGAACAGCGGCCTGACTCTTCGGAGGAAGACAGCTTCCAGTGGATGAGCCGTGTGCTTCAGGTGGGCACGCTGGACGGTGGCTGTTTTCAGCACATGGGGGTGAACAAATGACAGGCAGTTTGATGGCACTCTCTGTACCTGTGATCTGTCGATTCTGTGGTAACCTCACTGTGACCTTTTCAACTGTCCTTCTTCATCATTAACTAGAAAATTCGGAGGGGGGGGGAAGGTGGTGGATAGATTTCAGATTAGTGAATCCTTTGGGGGTGATCCCTGAGGACTTGCTGGGTTTAATGTACTGTGTACTGATGGGTTTAATGTCTGTGTTTCAGTGTTGTAGCCCTGGCTGTTACCATCCTGAGCTCAATGGGAGCCCCTTGATAAAGCCTGGGTCTCTGAGGCCATAGTAGAAAACCGGTTGGCCAGTCACTAGGGTACCTGTCCTGTGTGGTCCCGAGTGGGAGATTGGAGGCTGCTGTCTGTGGACTTGACCTTACTGGTTATTTCTTAGTCATTACCCTGAGTCCTTCCCAGAGGACAGAGTAGAAAATGGTACTGTCAGTTTGTTTATAAGATTGTCTGTGTTCTGAATTGATGCTGAGAGTTCTTATTCAAACTCAAGACATAGGGTTTCCACCTAACTCATTGCCCTCCCATTACTGTAGTTGCTAACAATAGGCAGCATCACTCCTTGATGACTGGCACTGGGCCCCAGTGTCTCACACTGTGGTCTCCATGCTGAGCCAGCAGGAGAGCTGGGAATAGCTCACGTGATTTTACTGTTCTCTTCCTTTGGGCACCAACCAGCAAGACTGTTTAAATCCACATTAAATTGAGGCTCTAGGGGCTGGAGAGATGGCTCAGTGGTTAAGAGCACTGACTGCTCTTCCAGAGGTCCTGAGTTCAATCCTCAGCTACCATCCGTAATGGGATCTGATGTCTTCTTCTGATGTGTCTGAAGAGAGTGACAGTGCTCTGGACTGTGCTACTCGCCAAGTTCTGATCGAGTACATTCTTTATTTTCAGTTATTAGGAGTTGCTTTTTATCATTAAGTTGGTTGTATTTGAAATACAGACATAATTCCAAATTTAGGACATGGAGCGTCTGTCGGTTTTGGTTGGAGGCCTCCACGTACATTAGTGGCTCCTGAGCTTTGTGTTTTGATAAAAGAAGCTGCAGAGGCTTCTGTGTTTGTGTAGACTCTGTGTATCTCATGGTAGGAGGGCACTGTCTGTCTGCTTTGCTCCTGGACTTCCGCACTTCAGTTTTCTGTTCTGTGTGGTGTCCCTTTCCGGCTCTCCATAGCCTGGGCTAGCAGCGTGTGCTCAGCACAGGTTTATCTTCCAGGCCATCGACAGCATCCACCAGGTGGGCGTGTACTGTTTGGCCCTGGTTCCCGCCAACACCTTGCCCAAGGCTCCTCTTGGAGGAATTCACATTTCTGAAACGAAGCAACGCTTCCTGGAAGGGACACTACACCCATGTAACGTGTTGATGTGCCCTCACACATGCGTTACCAACCTTCCCAAGCCTCGCCAGAAACAGCCAGGTCAGTACCTGACAGCGAGGCTGTCTGGCCGTAATTGGGGCCGGCTGCAGCAGGTATGGCTGCCTTGGCTCTTGCAGTGGTAGCACCCCATCTCGGGCCCGGGGTTAAGGATCAGACTAGGCGTGTGCACCTGCTCCTGGTTCACAAAGTGGGGAATTGCTGGTATACCTGCCTGTTGGTTCCCCCTGCCTGCCAGGAATCAGTTTTAATGACACATTCAAGGGTGGCTCCATGGAGGTAGATTTATGTCTATAAGCAGATGCAGGCTCTGGAATCCAAGGAGCCCCTGGTGGCCACTGGGTTTTAGGAGTGGAAGTTTATCAAGGGTTAATTTTTGTTTCTATTTTAACACAAAAATGAAATATAGAGGCTAGTTTAACTAGCATATTCACTCCATCAGAGAATTGTCTATGTAAATAGGAAACACTAACTTCTCTTTACTGGTCTGTGAACACATAATTATATCGCTAAGTATGAGACACTTTAGGAGTTCTGATTTATACATGAAATACAGTAAAGCAAGAAAACATTAATAACTTGGTTGACACCCCAAGACTATGTTAGATAGCATAGTTTATGTTAGAGAGTGATCTGAATATTTACATTTAAAGAAAAGAGTTAAATACCCTGGTATGTTTCACAATAACAAGTGTTATATATGTAATTAGATTCGTGTGACAGTTACAGATTAGAGGTTCCCAACTCATCACTTGGAATCTGTTTGCAGAAGTTGGACCAGCCTCCATGATTGTTGGGAACCTGGTTGCCGGGAAAAGGATTGCACAGGCCTCTGGGAGAGAGCTGGCCCACCTGGAGGACAGTGACCAGGCTCGCAAGGTACCGGGCAGCTCCTGGGGGCAGGGCAGCTCCTGGGGGCAGGTAGCATCCAGGACTGTGCCGGTGCGAGGCCTCCTCTCTCTCTGCAGTTCCTGTTCCTGGCGGACGTTCTGCAGTGGCGGGCTCACACCACTCCCGATCACCCGCTGTTCCTGCTCCTGAACGCTAAGGTGAGCGGTGGACTTTCGGGGTCACTTCCGTGTCCTCCTTGTTTCTGTTGGGGGAATAGACTGCTGTTAGACTTCAGTCCCTTCTGTGGCACCGTCCTCTCTGCCTGTCAGTTGTCTTGTGGAGACCTGTGCTTTAAATAGTAGACACAAAGTCTGTTGATGTGCATTTATCTGGAAAATTCTTAGCAGCTGTATTTTCTTATTACAAACTGTATCTGTGTGAGTGCCTTGTGTGAGCATTTATGAAGTACAAGGAAATGTTTATATGGTAATAATTATACATTAGTCTTTGTATATTTCCTCACATCTTTGAAATGACAAACACTATTTGCTCTTCCAAACTGCTTCTCCTTTGGGACTGAAATTTTCTGTCATATTGTGTGAGCATCTGTTAAAGCTCTACTCATACTGAGAATGCCTAGAATCAAAGGAGATTCTGTAACCCTCACACCACAGGATTACAGAACCAAACACTGTGACAACCTTGCGTGACTCCCTGTCAGTTACACCAATCGTACTTTAAGATATCTTCATTTTTGTCACGTGGAGAGCAGGTATTGTGAGCTTAGAAAACGTAAATTCAGTCCTGCTACTCTCTGCTCATTCAGAGACTTACTTTTTATTTATTTTTATCTGGGATGATCTTACTGTGTATCCCAGGCTGGCCTTCAACTCTCCATCTTTCTTTCTCAGCCTCAAGGGCAGGCACAGGACTGTGCCTCCCTGCTAAATAGGAAACCTTCTCTGCCAAAGACTCAAGTTTCTCATATGGGAGGCTATCTTGCTTCCTGGTGTATCTCAGTAAACACCCATCTAAAACTGAATTCTAAGTCACGCTGACGACAGACCGTGACTAATTGTCAACAAAGATGTAGTCGGCTTGTGGAGAAGAGCCCCCAGAGCAGCAAAGAAGAGAGGATCTGAGGGCCATAGCCCTGGTGCTGGCCAGGGACAAGAGGGCAATGTCCTGCAGGCCCCAGTCAGAGGCCTGTGAGCCAGGTCTCAGGGAAAAGGTGTGAGTGAAGTACTTCCCTTCCTAGGCTCCGATTGGGCCCCTCAGAGGTTCCCAGCCCCCTACTAGAAGCATCTGGCAGAGCACAGGGGCCTGATGTGCAGGGCAGATACTCCTCTGTCTGGAAGCATCAGCACACCAATGACCTTGGTTCTTCTCCAGGGCACAGTCACCAGCACTGCAACCTGTATCCAGCTGCACAAAAGGGCTGAGAGAGTGGCTGCCGCTCTGATGGAGAAGGGCCGACTAGATGCTGGGGACCATGTGGCTTTGGTGTATCCTCCAGGTAAACACACACCCAGGGCCCTCTCCTGACCCTCAGAAATGGAGCTCAGCCCCTCCCTACCCTAGTGACATCAGTGCCCTCTTGAGCCCTCTGGGTGGGACCTCTGTTCCTAGTGGACTTGGTGGCTCCTTGGCTGTCAGGGTAGCAGGTGCTCAGGCCCAACCACCTCACTCTAGACTCTTACCCTTCCACGGCACCTCAGGTCAAGGGATGGGCGGAGGGGCAGCTCGTGCTGCTGGCTGCCGTGAGCAGAGCTGGGATTTGAAGTACAGTTGTGCTCTTTAGTGAGCTCCTGCTTCACTGTCTCCAACTTCAGTTCAAACTGCAGGGGTTTCCTAACCCTCTTCCTAAGACCGCTTCTCACTCTCCAGGACAGTGGCTCTCAACCTCCCTCACTCTGCAGCCCCTTTAATGCAGTTCCTCAGTTGTGGTGACCCCCAACCATGACATTATTTTGTTGCTACTTCAGAACTGTAATTTTACTACTGTTAGGAGTTGAAATGTAAATGTGGGAGACACAGCAGCTCTGATATGTGACCCCTGTGAAGGGGTCGTTCACACACCCCCAGAGGTCATGACCCACAGGCTGAGAAACCCTGCTGTCCGACCTAGCAGGACTGGTACTTCACGTGACATGCGGAGTTCTCTAATAATTATGATGGCACCTCAGCCACCTTGGTGATATTTTAAAGGACAGGCTGAAGTGTTCGTTCAATCTGTGTTCACTCATGCCCCACCCACTCTTTCACGGTGCTGAGAGGGGAACTCAGGAGCTTGGAGAGGCTGGCAAGACCCTGTCCCACCCTTATCCTGGGGCTTCGGAGGACGCCCTTCTGCTGTAACCTGACTCTCCCTTCGCACCTCCTCCCTTCGTGCAGAAGTCTCACGTCTTAGCTCAAGCTTCTTGAGTCGCCCTCTCCCACTGTACTTTCTCGCCCCTTGCTTTCTTCCTGGGCCTCGGCTCCTTCCGTCTCTGAGTTTCTCTTTCTGTCTTAGGAACTGACGTTCCCTCTTCTCTCAGCTCTTTTCACACTCCGAGTTGTAAATGTCATCCATGACTTTTTTCTTAAGCCTGTGTTGTCTTGTGCTCTGTCACGGTGCATCTTTATTTTGAAGTGAGTTTTTAAAATGTCTGTGTCTGGTATTTTACAGGCTATAGTTTCTATTAATATCGTTTTCTAATGCCTTTCCATATGTTCAAGATAGACCGTCAAAAGGTTTTGTAGGTGTCTGAAGAATGACTCCCTTTGGTGTGGAGGCTGCAGAGTCTTCTCTGCAAGTGGTTTGTCTCAAAGGCTGTCCTCTGAGGTCTCTACACACAGACTTGTCCAGCCCCGAGGTCTCTACACACAGACTTGTCCAGCCCCGCTAGCTCCTGGGTCTGAGGGGCCAAAGGTCTACTGCACAGTGCGCGAATGTTCTCTGCAGTGTGTGAGCACTCGGTGTGTCCCTAGCTCCACATCCCAGGGCCCCTCCTGGGACCCCTCCCAGGGACAGGGGCTACCCCCTTCCTATACACACTGTCATTGTCACTATCATTGAGAGTTAGCCATGCTGCAGTAAAAAGACATCATGCCTGCTTGTCCCTTTTCTAGCTGTGGACGAATGTTCTTGGTTGTCCTCCTCAGGCCTGAAATTTTCTACCTATACTCTCGAGCCCAGCGTTGACCATGTGCCCTGTCTCCCCAGGGGTGGATCTTATTGCTGCGTTCTATGGCTGCCTGTACTGTGGCTGTGTGCCTGTCACTGTGCGACCCCCACACCCCCAGAACCTTGGCACCACACTGCCCACTGTGAAGATGATTGTCGAGGTATGCTCGCCCTCCCGGCAGGCCATGCATGTCCTCTGGGGCGGGGAGGCCTGGTGCCTGTCATGCACGGTCTCTGCAGGGTTGTACGGAGATAGAGGCCAGCCTTACAGCTTACTTGGGCTCTTGCTCCATGTGATATAGGTCAGCAAATCTGCATGTGTCCTTAGCACACAGGCCATTACACGGCTGCTCAAGTCCAAAGAAGCAGCTGCGGCTGTAGATGTCAGGACCTGGCCAACCATCCTAGATACAGGTATGTGTCTCCAGCAGCCGCCCCTGCAAAGACAGACTCTTCCTTCCCTCCCGTAGGCTTGCTGTTGCTGGAGTTACCTTTTCACCTGTGAGAGATGACTCAGTGGTTAAGAGCACTGGCTGCTCTCGCAGTGGACGAGGATGTAGCTCCTAGCATCTGTGTGGAGGCTGGCAACTCCCTGTAACTCCAGTGCCAAGGAGCCAATACCCTCTTCTCACCTCTCCATATGTATCTATATCTATATCTATATATATATATATATATATACTGCACACATCTATATGTACTGCACACGTATACACTCAGGCATACGCACACACATGAAATGATAACGTATTGTTCAGATAAGTGGGTCAGCTTGTGTAAATGGTGACAGGCGTTCTTGGGTCTCCCTAGGAGAGCAGCACACTGTTGGAGAGCCATTAGGTACCACTGTTGCTTACACAGCGGCTCCCTGCTCAGGATGTGAGGCCTTCTCCACTCTGCGCCCACCATCAGCAGTCCCATACTCATATGGGGGACTGAAATCCTATTCCCTACTGCCTCTTATCACATAGTTACCCACCATTCGTGAAAACTGCACCCGTCCCCAGAGTCCCTGTCCCTCTCGTTGGTGAGTGACACCATGCCCCTGAGATACCATCGTTCCAGCTGAGAAGAAGCTGTGTCCTGGTCGAGTCAGCATGGTGACTGAGAACAGCTCTGCAGGTGTAGACTGCTCTGCTAGGAAAGCCCGGCACTCCAGGGACCAGTGCTGGCTTCCGAGCAGCAGGAAGCCCCCCTTTCACGTCAGACCCTCACATCTGAAGTTCCGCTTTATGTGGACACCAGAGACTGATACTGATACTGTGGCACCGAGACGCTGACACTGGCCAGGGCCAGGCTCTGAGCTCAGTCCGCTCTTGTTGTACCTGTGCCCATTTGCCCGGCAGCTAACGGCGGTCTTACCTCAGGACCCCAGGAGTATGTCAGCCTGGCTCCTCTTGTGGCTCTGCCACAGCCTCTGCAATATTGGCAAATGCTCAGCACGGTGACCTTTCCCAGCTAGCAGGAGAGGAGCGCTTCCTGTTGCCTTCAGGCTTCACGCCTGCAGTGTGACTTGGCGAGCCTGCACCACAGCTCTCCCCGAAAGTGAACGTTCCCACATGTAAACAGCGTACACCTCCCACTCTCCATGACCGATCTGACTCGGGTCTCAAATCCTGCCTATCTCTTGCCTGGGGAGGTTGACGCTTCCGCCTGGGCAGACTGTATGACGTCAGCCACCGGTATCTTCTGTTTAACAGATGACATTCCAAAAAAGAAGGTAGCAAGCATTTTCAGACCACCCTCCCCAGATGTGCTTGCATACTTGGACTTCAGTGTGTCGACGACAGGGATCTTAGCGGGAGTTAAGGTAGGACCTCACGAGCGAGCCCCTGTTAGCTCCAACCTCGCGGGAACCCTGAGGGAACGGGCAGGAGCGGGGCTGCAGCTGGGAAGGATGCAGGCTGTAGCTTTAGGCCATGCTTCTTGTCCAAAGCACAAAGCAACATTATCATGTTTGTTGTTTTTAATCTATGTTAAATGTTGACGAATCCCAAAATTAGACCCTGGGAGGACCGCATCTTTTGCTGTTTATGGAATGTCTGGTCTCTCAATTGAGTTTATTTACGTGAATTAAGAGCACACTTACAGTGCATGGCTTGAGAGGTCAGGATTAGCACCATTTGCTGCTCTCTCAGAGGACCTAGGTTCCCGGCTCCCATTTCAGGAGGCTCCCAACCACATAATCCCACTCCCACAATATGCCACGCCCTCTCCTGACCTCCGTGAACGCCAGCCATGCACATGGTGAACATAAGCTCATACCTATAAACAAGTCCTCTTGTGATGGTGCAGTTAGAGTGCTTTACTGCCTGCCGTGGGTTCTTTGGTTCTACGGGGTACGAGCCAAGCGTCGTCTTAGAAAGTAATCGGAGCCGCAAGCCCAGCCAACCACAGCGCACAGCAGACGAGGCCACTGACCCTCGCTTCCTTCACAGCACTGAGCTGGCCTTTTCTTCCTCCTACAGATGTCACACGCAGCCACAAGTGCCTTGTGCCGCTCCATAAAGCTTCAGTGTGAGCTGTACCCCTCACGGCAGATTGCCATCTGCCTGGACCCTTACTGTGGCCTTGGCTTCGCCCTGTGGTGTCTGTGCAGGTGAGGGTGTGCACCCATCACTCGCGGGCCTGGGGGGCTTGTGTGGCTCCTCAGAACTTAGGACCCTTCTACGGCTTTCTGAGCAGCTAGGGAGCCTAGAAGCCTCAGTGGGTTTGTCTGGGGAGTAGGTGGTTAGAATCCAGGCTTACAATTTAACAAAAGAGTAAAAGTAGCTGGGCATGGTGAGACGAGCCCTTAATCACAGCATGTGGGATTCAGAGGGAGGATGACCTCTGGGTTAGATGGCAGCCTGGTCGGTCTACATAGTAAGTTCTAGGCCAGCCAGGCCTATGCAGTGAGCCCTGTCAAAAAATGAAAACGAAAGGAAGAAAAAGAAAGGGAGAGAAGGGGAGGGACCAACAAGGCGGTCAGCAAGTAGAGACACTTGCTTTGCTGGCTACCTGAGCTCAGTCCCTGGAATCCACATAAAAGAAAAAGGAGAACAGACTCTATGAAGCTGTCCCCTATCTGCTCCATGCACACACATACACACACACACACACACACACACACACACACACACACGCACATACACACACACATACACACAGACATACACACATACACACACACGCACATACACACACATGCACATACATACACACGCACGCACACACACACGCATATACACACAGACATACACACAGACATACACACATGCACACGCACACACAATAATAAAAAGGAAAAGAATAGAAGTATTTTCCATTACATACAAACACCATCCATTCAAAGTGGTTGGGAAAAATCTTGTGGTTCTTTCAATGCTGAGATGCTTCCTCTGTCATCAGGAAGCTTCCTAGTGTAGTGTAGTGTAGTGTAGTGTAGTGTAAGTCCCTGACGGTGTTCCTAGTGTACGGACGGACGTGGTCCCTGACGGTGTTCCTGAGTGTTTGGGTGGAGGGGAGCACCACACCCAGTGTCCTTTCTGCTGACTCCCACTGGACCGCTGAGCACACCCGTGCCTGTTTGGGCTGGGGAAAGGGTCTATGTGAGGGAGGAGCCCGTGCACGCAGGCCTGTGCACTTGTTCCTTTCCAACTGCCTCTCTCCCCACAGCGTGTACTCTGGACACCAGTCAGTACTCGTTCCCCCACTGGAGCTGGAGAGCAATGTGTCCCTCTGGCTGTCCGCCGTCAGCCAGTACAAGGCCCGCGTCACCTTCTGTTCCTACTCAGTGATGGAAATGTGCACCAAGGGCCTCGGTGCTCAGACAGGCGCCCTCAGGGTAAGTGCGAAGCAGGCCTTTACAGCCACAGGGTTCTTCCAAGCCCACACGCCTCTACCAAGCACTCTTCCCTAACCAGGGAGGAGGTACCTAAGTGGGCAAGGCAGAGGGGGCCATAGACTTTAGGGCACTCAGCAGTGCTTCTGTCTTAGGACTCCCCGGGTGGAGGCAGAGCTGGAGGAAGCGGGGTGTTCAAACCCGCCTTTGTGTATTCGGATCTACAGACAGAGGCCCAGGCCGTCGGGTCAGCACTGCGGGCCCAGACTGTGTGTGCGCGGGATGACTTCTTGCTCTTCTGCAGATGAAGGGGGTGAACCTGTCGTGTGTGCGCACGTGCATGGTGGTGGCTGAGGAGCGGCCCCGGATCTCGTTGACACAGTCCTTCTCCAAGCTATTCAAAGACCTGGGCCTCCCTGCTCGCGCTGTGAGCACCACCTTCGGGTGCAGGGTCAACGTGGCCATCTGCCTCCAGGTAAGGTGGCTGCACCCAGGTCTTGCACCCATACCAGAGAGTGACTCCTTTGTAGGCGGACACTAGTAGGTGGCTCTGTCTCCCTCCACGTTGCAGCTGCAGATGCTACCGTTCCACATAAGGTACTCTGCTCTGATGAGCAGGAGTATTTACACAGAAAACGTCTGAGTTTGAGCCGGACTATTGGACCTATGAGCATTTCTAAGTTAAATGTAATAGGCAGCTGATTTTTAAAGCAAGATTGAACTGCTTTCTTAAGACCTCTATAGTAATCTGTGTGTAGTGGTTTACTCCTTTTATTCCAGCACTCAGGAGGCAGAGGCGGGTGGATCGCTGTTTGAGCCTAGCCATGTTTGCATAGCAAGTTCCAGGCCAGCCAGGACTACATAGAGACTCTGCCTTTAAAAAGACGCACACGCGCACTAAGGGTCATACTCTGTATGGGCCACTGTAGAACCGTCACTAAAGCAGTAATCTACGTGACATTTTAGAACTGACGTGAGCATCACAGGCACTTGAGGAGCTGTCCTTGTTTTCTGGCCCGTATACCAGTCTCTACGTCTCTTCTTTCTCAGCACTTCTTAAATGTTGATCAGATATCTGACATAGCAAATACCAAAAACAGCACAAAGTACCCTTTCTGGGTTCCCAAAGCAGTGCTCGACATGTACCCTGTCCTCTTGGTGGCTTCATGTGCAGGGCAGGTCTTGGCTCCAGGATCTACACCTGTGTAGAAAGTGTCACCCTGTTTCCCACCTCATTGAGCTAATGTCCCTTAACCTCGAAAAGCCTCTGTCTGGACCGTTTTAAGTCTCAGATGACTGAGTAGCAGACATGTTCCCCTGTGCCTGATATGCAAGTTAGGAAGAGACTGAGTTAAGAAAGACCTGATTCTAACTATGAAAGTGCCCCACCCCCATACATGGGAGGGCATCGCCCGTGTGTCAGCATGTGAGTGCCGTGTGCAATGGCAGGATCGTAGCGATAGGTCTGTGTTTGCTCTTTAAGATACAGTGATGCGTTCTTCTCTCGCGTGTGTTTCTCACGTGGCCTGTGGCCTTCTGTTTGTTTCCTGTGCTATTTCCTCCCTGTCTCCCTCTGCTGGCCGCCCTGGCCTCTGTCAGCCCAACAGGCTGGGAAAACTAGCTGAGCAGGTAGGACCTCGCCCTAGCCCTCAACCTTGCTAGTGTCTCCATGTCTGTCTCCCCCTTCCTTCCAGCACCCCACCCCACCCTGCTTCTCTGAGTCCATGTGCTCCTCCATGGACTTCAGAATACATGTTTCTCTTGCCGTCTTAGTTTATTCACAGGGAGAAGCGTTTGACTTCACAAAAGCTCCTTTGTAACCAAAGGTGAAAGGAGTTTTTCAGAGGCTGGAGAGAGGTTATGCTGTCTAGAGTCCTCAGGGAATGGTGTTGACCAGGGTATCCATTTAATTCGATGTCCCTCGTCAGTAAAACAGCAATGCGAGGCCAGTGAGATGGCTCGGGGCTGAGGGTGACTGCTGTTGCGTCTGATGACCTGACATCAGTCACTGGGAGCCACATGGCAGAGGAGGACGACTGACTCCCTCACACATGCTCTAGGCATGTGGGTGTGCACGCAAACACACAATCAAATAAGTGTAATAATAACAAACTCCGCTCAGTGACAAACTGATACATTCTGCCACATGGGATGACACTCAGGTTGTCTGGTTCAACTGAGTGTCTGCTGTGCTTAGTCCTCAGTGGAGTTAGTGGGATGCCAGGCCCCGGCCTGATGCTGGGTGGAAATGTCCCCAAGCTGCACTCTTGTATCAGGCAGCAGAGGCCAACAGGGTCAGAAACTGCCAGTACTGACAAGAATCCTAGGATCTGATGTTTCATTCACCATTAGTTTTGCTCAGTATCATCTAGCCAAGTAGATGTTTGGGGGACAGCATCGACTCTGCCTGGGGCCCACAGCCCTTGTGCAGACTGGATGCAAGATGCAAAGCTTCTTTTCCGGGAGTCACAGGCAGCCTGGGAGCGGCTACCATGCGGCCACGCATGTGAACCTGAGCAGAGCATGAGAATCCTGAGAGAAATCCCTCTGTTGTTTTCCTCCAGGGCACAACAGGCCCAGATCCCACGACGGTCTATGTGGACATGCGGGCACTGCGCCATGACAGGTACTGCCCTTCCCCGCCTGCACGGTTCACCCGTCCTCTGTAACTAAGTGCTGCAGGCTGGGATTGCCCGAACTGGGCATCTCCAGCCTCCTGTGAGGTAATGGTGCTGTCCAAGGCAGGGACACTTACCTCAGGAAATGCCACCATGGGCTTACTTGTATACATGTGATTTGCCGTTTTAGAAATGACTATGAGGTTGGGGATTTAGCTCAGTGGTAGAGCGCTTGCCTAGTAAGTGCAAGGCCCTGGGTTCGGTCCCCAGCTCCGGGAAAAAAAAAAAAAAAAAAAGACAGAGTTATAGAAATGACTATGGAGTAAATTTCATTCTGAATTTCTTTTCTTTGTCCATTTTTAGAGTTCGTCTGGTGGAACGGGGTTCTCCGCACAGTCTGCCGCTGATGGAGTCTGGGAAGGTAGCATAAACCTTATAACCTGTGGTGTGGACAGTGCTGGGGCACGTGCTCCTAGTGAATGTGTGGGACGGGCAGGGCCACCGAAATGTGAGATTAGGTCCTCGAATGCTGTGAGCATAGACCTGGCGCTGGAGAGCCCAGATAGAGAAGCAGGAAGAGACTGCCTCTTTGCAGACACTGGGAGGGTGTGGGGTGGGTAGGCTGTGGATGGATCAAGGGCCCTCACACTTCCAGTCATAAAGGGCAGCTCTGATCCTGGACTGAAGGTGTGAAGTATTCTCTAGTCCAGGGTGATAGAAGAGAACAGGCCCCACCAGGGCACAACCAGAGATTTGCCATCAAAGCAAGTCTTGGCCTAGTGAGGTCCCCAGAAACCTCCAGGCAGTTGGGGGGGCTAAATTTGCCCAAGAATGACAAACAGAAGTGTGAGCCCCTTTGGGTCAGCAGAGAAATCCTGGCAGACCAGCATCCTCAGAAGCAAGGAGAGGTCGAGGAGGACTGACTGACTAGGCAGGGAGAGAGTACTACAGGTCAACGGAGTGGGCACGTGCTGCCTGCCTAACGTCAACCTCTCGATATCCAAGATGATCAGAGGTTCCCGGGGCTGTGCACTTTAGCCCCAGACGCCCACTGGCCACTGCCCAGGCCACAGCTGTCTTTTTAGGGGCAAGGAGGGAGTCAGAGACAGCATCCGACATGCTTTCCAGTCCTCGGTGCCCTGAGGGGTCCTGTCTATAGCTGTACCCACCGTGTCCACATGTGGCCGCACCACAGCTATTTGCACACTGCTTTGCGGAGTAGCATGGGCCTGCTGGAATTGTGTTCTCAGTCGGTTGCTCTCGGGGTTCAGGTGGGCCATGGAGGGAGTGAGGAGAGGCTCCACCCATGTGTGAGGGAACAGAGCATCTCAGCAGTGTAGAGCCAGGAAATGCCTGGTGTCCTTTATTAGTTCATGCGTTCCTGCAGCTCCCCCTCCACTTTTCTGAGGTCCACGTTATCATCCTCTGTGTTATTCATGGGGAGCCTGGGGCCAGACTTCAGAAACAGGGTGGTGTGACCCAGACCAGAGAGGACCCCCAGACTGAATGTGGTAAGCTTAGCAGGACACACGGCCACTCAGCTGCCTGGGTCAGCAGAGAAGCTCACAGGTGCGGTACCTCTCCCTAGCAGCTCATGCCGAGAGCAGCCTGGGAAGGACTGTGTTTGTCAGGGAGAACCACCTGAGGGAATGGCTGGAGGATCCTCAGAATGCTCTCCCAGGAAAGAAAGCAGCACCTGTTTTCAGGAACCAGGCCATTTTGCTCAGATTCACAACGTGTTTCTGCTAAAATTTCTTTTAAAATTCAGATCAAATTAGAACAGCGTCTAAACCCCTGATCTGTAGTCAGGCCCGTGGTGGCAGGTAGGGACGAGTGTGAGAAGTGGGACTAGCCATCACTACCGCATCCCGGTCACCGGGGCTGAGCTGCCCTCCTCCTTCCAGATTCTGCCAGGAGTGAAGGTCATCATCGCACACACTGAGACCAAAGGGCCCCTCGGAGACTCACACCTGGGTGAGGTGAGTGCTGCCTGAGGCTGGGGGTTGACCCAGAAGAGCAAGGGCCTTCCGGACCCTGGCTTCCCTCTCCTCCTTTCAGAACCCCCTTAGAAATTCAGGAATCCTGAACCTCTTGGGACTTCAAATGTCTTTTTAAAGCATTTATTTTTGTTATTCTTTACTCTGTGCGTATGTTTGTACTGTGGATGTGTGCACACAAGTGCAGGCACCTGTAGATGCTGGACGCTGGGGTCTTTCCTGGACCTGGAGCTACAGGTGGTCGTGAGCAGCCTGAGGAGGTGCTAGGAACCAGACTCAGGTCCTCTGGAGGAGCAGCAAGTGCTCTGAAGTGCTTTCCCGCTTCCAGATGTCCTAAGAGTCCTAGAAACGGTCTCTCCCTACCTCTCCTGCACTCTGGCCCTGCTTATATGTACGGTTGCCCAGTATGTGGGGAGAGAGGCCTCTCCCTGGGTCAGCTGCCAACAAGGTTATGAGGGCATTGGTGTGCCAGGGGAGTTAAACGGGACCATCAGCTGCACATGGAACAGGACCACCTGCTCTGGACAGAACTGGTCAGCCACTCCTTAAAAATCGCGTTTACATCAGAGCCAAGGTCAAAGCAGTGGCAGTCCAACATTGGCCCCAGCTCAAGGCCACACAAACTGTTTCAGGCTCAGGATCCCTAGTGTCCCGAAGGTCAGCCTCGTATGAGACTGAGAGCCTGTCTTAGGCATTGGGTAATCAGGATGCCTCACTCATGGGGGTAGTAGGTGGGGGAAGAGAGCCCCTCATGTTCAGGTAGACATAACATTCACTCATGGGCAGTGAACAAGCATTGTCCCTCACTCAGGAAGAGTGGGTAGGTGGAACCTCTCACAGACAGTGGGAAAGTAGGTCTGTCACTCATGGGCGCTGGATAAGTGGAATCCTTCACTCATGGCGTGTGGGCAGGCCATGGGCCCTCAGGAACAGGCAGATAAGGCCCTTCACTCACAAGTAGTGAGTAGGTTGCAGGATGTGGGGAGAGAGGGTCCGTCATTTGTGTACCATGGGAAGATGGGGCAGGTGAGGCCTCATTCACAGGCACTAAGCCTGGAGGGAAGGAGGGCCAGCAAGGGGAGTCCTCACAAGATTTGGGAGGTCTGAGCTCCCCATATTGCCTGACATTGTTAGTGTGGGCAGCTTGGTGGGTTCTGGGTGGGCTGTGTTTCAAGAGGCCCCTGACACCGTTGAGGACTTTGGGTACACACCTATAGATGTTGGTCTATTCGTGGTGCATACCAGCTCATCTGTGGGCCTCCTGCATGAGTGCACATGAGCACGGGTGCACAGGGGTGTGGTGGACACCGGGGTGTCTGCCGTTTACATTGTTTAGGCATGAGTGAGTGAGCATGTGTGTGCTCTGTACAGAGTGTGCTTTAACCTGTCTCTGTCGCGAACACCAGACAGCCCTGCTCTCTCTCACTGACATTTGCTATGTGGCAGTGGAAACACATCCAGACAGGACAGAGCCATACAGATACCATTCCTGGAACAAAGGAACAGTTTGTTTTAGAAGAGGTTATGCTAGGCATGGCGATATACACCCTCGTATATATATGTTCATGTATCTGTGTATGAGGCTGAGGATTATAAACTGGATGCCAGTCTGAGCTATATAGCAAGACCTTGTTTAAAAGGAGAAGGAAGAAGGAGGGAGGGAGGGAGGGAGGGAGAAGGAAGACGAGATAGAAGAAATAGTGATTATCAGTCATAGTTGTGTTTGCTCTCTCTGTGGTTGTATTTAGTTCACAAAATAAGCCTGGGAATGCCACCCTCCCCTTGGGTGGTATCTTGAGGTCATCTTGGGCCATAGACTCTGAAGGACAGAACCAGTACTGAGCGATCCACCCCTGCCCACTAGATCTGGGTGAGCAGCCCCCACAACGCCACTGGGTACTACACGGTCTATGGGGAGGAGGCACTTCACGCTGACCACTTCAGTGCCCGGCTGAGCTTTGGAGACACCCAGACCATTTGGGCAAGGACTGGCTACCTTGGCTTCCTTCGCAGGACGGAGCTGACTGATGCCAGTGGAGGTAAGAACCCCTCGCTGAAGGGCTAGCCTCGGCGCTGCCGGGGCTGGGGGTTGGCTGTTGTAGCCTGTGGGCCACTCCCCTAGGCTTGGGAAGCCCTCAGTTACCTCATAGTGTCCCCCACTGGCTGCGATTTGTGTTCTCAGTGTGGGGTGAAAAACAGGCTCCAGGAACTCTTGTGGGTGGAACTGCTGCTCCTCCTGTTGCTGCCGTCACCTCCTACTCTGGGCCTCTGGAGGAGATGCTGAGAGGATGTACTATTGGTCATGAGCTGTGAGGTTTCTCCCAATGACGTAGCCGCCCCACAAACTGCATTTTTATTAGCATGGCGTGCTCTCCATGGTCCTAACGTCATGTGTAGTATCTTTCTACCCTGATCGTTCCCCGAGCGTCTGGCCCCTGCAGGCCTAACAGCTCAAGTCAGGACTTTTGTAGCCTACGGTCACTGTAACGTTCTGTGGGTAAAAATGATTTAAAAGCGTGTCACATCCACCGCTGTTGTGCGGGGTTGTTGACCAGTGCAGAGTGAGTCTGAGATGCTGGCGTCCCCTCTGCCCACCCGGCCTGACGCACAAGTGCAAGCACAACTGGTTTCATGGCCTCCGTGGCAGAGGCCAGCTGTGGTCCGTAGGGTGGGCAGGCTCACGGTGTAACTTGACTCCCGAGCATGTACGTACCCACGTTCACAGAGCGACACGATGCGCTGTATGTTGTCGGCTCTCTGGACGAGACACTGGAGCTGAGGGGCATGCGCTATCACCCCATCGACATTGAGACCTCTGTGATCCGGGCACACAGGAGCATCGCGGAGTGGTAAGAGGGCGGGAGGGAGGGCGGGCTCTCCTGTGCTGTCCGTCAGCCTCGCCCTGGGCTGGAGCACTGCCCCGGGGCAGTACCAGGCACCATTCCGGCTCGGTCCCCACTCGATTACAGTCCCCGGCGAGCTGGATTGCCTCTTTCTCCCAGAGCTCAGGACCCAGGCTTCTTACCCGTTCTCCCACATACATTCCTACAAGACAGCACCAGAGAGTGCCTCTGCGTCTCTTCCTTCTCCGCTCAGATTAAACCACACAGTTGTCTCCAGCACACAGAGTTCTCATCTGGAGTGTTTCTAGTGTGAATGTGGTTTTCTCATTTAAACCGCGGTGAGCCGAGATCTCTTCACCGTGTTGGGAGCTTGCCCTGGGCGAGCACAGCTTTCAGCAGCAAGTGCCGGTTGTTCTTGTCGAGAACGTTAGAGCAGATCCTCCCTGTGAGATGCAGTGGCCGGGCCTAAGGTTGTGCTGCCTAATAGCAGCACCGTGCTAATGATATAAGCGGCTGCCTGCTCCGGGTGCTGACGATCCCCGCCACCGTTTATTCTCCTTCAGTGCCGTGTTCACCTGGACCAACCTGCTGGTGGTGGTGGTGGAGCTCGATGGTCTGGAGCAGGATGCCCTGGACCTGGTGGCCCTGGTGACCAATGTCGTGCTGGAGGAGCACTACCTTGTGGTGGGCGTGGTGGTCATTGTGGACCCTGGAGTGATCCCCATCAACTCCCGGGGCGAGAAGCAGCGCATGCACCTGCGCGACGGCTTCCTGGCCGACCAGCTGGACCCCATCTACGTGGCCTACAATATGTGAGCCCACTGGACAGAGCTGGCTGTGTGAACGGCGGAGGCAAAGCTGGCTGCAGGGTTCCTGCCCTGGGGGAGGGGTCTCAGGCTTCATCAGCTCAGAGCTGCGTGCTGTTCAGACCCTCAGCAGTGTCCTGAACGACCATCACGTTAGAACGTTCTCGGAGCCAACAAAAGCAGTGTTTTGGATCTGCCAAGGATATCTACCAAAACCTAGGTGACTGGGAAGGGAAGGCAAGGCCTGGCGTTCCGCTGCGGACATTGCCACGCCACGGCTGTTCTCTGCCCTACTGCAAGCTTGCACTTTTTTTAGGGTAAAAAGTTACTCCTGATTTCTAAATATATAATTTCCTGATTATTTATTCCCACTTGTAATAAGAAGCATATATGTCAAGCCCATGCTGGAGAGAACTTTTGAGCCAAGCCTGCCTAGGAAGGCTGACGAAGAGAGCAGCCCCGTTCCCCACGCAGTCACACAGCTTCCTCTGTCCAGTGCGATTACTGAAGCGGTGGCCTGCCTGTGTGTGTGTCACTGACGCTCAGCAAGTGCCATTTCGGACTGTCTAGTTAGATCCTGTGTCAGAGAGAAACCAGCATTAATTTAAAGTCACTCTCCTAGCCTGTAACGTGGTGACCTTTAAACTGCAAGTTCTCACAACATCACAGTGTCCATCCTCTCGTGAAGCATACGGAATTATTTTTGTGAACAGATCTGGACGCATGAGTGGCACCCGAGTTCTCCTCACCCGTGTGTCAGCCAGGCCTCTCACTCAGCTGCGTCACCATGGGAGCCCGTCTGTCTAGGGTGGACATAGCTGCAGCCTCTTGGCTTTGCATTTGAGTTATGTGCCTATAAAACTTGGCCAAACCGTTTTTAGTTATTTTATCCAAACTTGAAATCCGAGTGATCTAATATTGTACTTAAGTCAGAAAAGAGAATGTAAAATCTTTTAGATACTTATAAGAGTTTGATGTCAAGCATGAATCTAAGATTATTTTTATATAACTAATGAAAGATTAATGTTATCAGGTTATTGGGGTTTAGGGGTTTGGAAGGATGGAGATGTTTAAGAATCGTATAGAGACAGCTAGATCTTTCTAGAGTTGGCCTGGACTTGTGCTTCGGTGAGTCCAGCTAACTGGTTCTACCCTCCTATCTCACATCGGGAAGCACTACATGGCGTAGCCCTGTTGCTCATGGTATCGAACTGTGGTGTAGTATGTTAAAACATGCTGGAGCTGTAATAATCCTGTTATAACCATGTACAGAATCCACGTGAGTCTAGCAGCAGACCTACCAATAGGGTGCGCGGTGGACGGCCGAGAAGGGGCCCGAACTACCTAGCCACCGTCTCAACGCTGTAGTTTTATAGCAGACGGCGCCTGTAAACTTTTGTATTGAAAACTCAGTGGCGGTGAGAACGTATCTGTTAAGATTTTAAGAATCATATTAAAATGTTTTAAGATTACTCTCTGGGAATTCTGTAGATCACACTAATTTTTTATATCATGTTAATAAAAGCTATTGACTTTGTAATTCTGCATTTTGAAGTGTGTGAAAGGGTTTTAAAAGTTTCCCAAAGTGGGATGTATTTTATTATGCATTAGTTCTTTCAGAAATATAAACACAATTATGCTTATCGTATGAAATCTAGAAAACACATTGAAGGGTCAGAGAGGAAATTTAAAATCTTCCAGAGTCCTACTTACAAGTGACAGCAGCCTTAAAATTACCAAGAATCTCAGGGGGTTTTAGCCTTTAAAACTTTTTCTAAACAAAATTAGGACCACATCCTTATTTTATAATCTGCTCTTGTACTTAATAAATTACAGACTTTTGAATCCGTTACATACATTCTACATGTCTTAGTGACGGCACTGCCAGCACCGCCTCCCCATTGTACTGGGAGTCACCTCCCGGGTGCCTACTCTGATTTCCACGGTGGCATGTCTGCCTAGCCTCAGCTCTGCTTGTCGCATGGGTAGGTCGGAGTTTGCGGTGGGTGTGGTGCCTGGACACCCATTACCCCAAGAAGGGCCACATGGGCGAGGTCACAGCCCCAGCACTGGTTACTACCCCTCTGCCACTGTCACCATCCTGGGGAACGAATGGCCTCAACTCGTCCTTTCCTGTTCTCTTCTTGGGTACCTTGTGGTGAAAGCCTGAGTCTCCTCCCTGAGCTGCTGCTGCTCTGCTGCTCATGTCGTTTGGAGAAGATCCGGCCACTACAGAGCACCTCTCCAGAGAGGGCCAGGCTGAGAGTGCAGCTTCTCAGCAGGGTTGGCTCAGGAGCCCCGCTCACCAGAGGGCAGGACCTGGTGCCCTGCCCACACCCAGCAAATAAAGTATCACTTGGGGGGCGGGGACAACATATAGCAAGGGAGCTTTCATTGGTATGAAATTCCAGTCGAGCTCTAGTCTCACAGGCAAGAACCTCCCGTCAGTCACCACAGCTGCCTTCCTAGAGGGGTTCAGGAGGCGTGGCAAGGCAGATATCCTGACCATGTGTCAAAACTGTGACCATGTGTCAAAACTTGTCCCCATGAGGCTGGGGACAAGAGGACTCGGGGAGCCCCTGTAGATAGCTCCCAGCAGCTCTGGTCCCCCACAGTGCCTTCCATGTGCCCCCAGCCCCATGCATTGCCAGGTTCTGGTCTTCAGTGCTGCCCTGAACTCTCTCACCGTTCTCCATAGCTCCATGTGGTAGGCCCCTTGGTCTCCAGGAGGGCTAACTAGGAGTAGGTTGCTGGGGCAGGCCTTGAAAGGTGTACCAGTTTCCTGTCCTTTTCAATCTCCTTCCTACCTGCCCCGGTGTGACCTCCACCGCCATGTCCTTCCCTCTATGATGAACCTCCAAAAGCAGGAGCTAAACAAATATTTATTCTTCTTCCGTTAAGTCGGGAATTCTGTCCAGTGGTAAGAAAGCTAACAGGTGATCCAGCCAGGGCAGAAAATTGCCTGTCAGAGCCACATCATCCTCTCTGGTCATGGGGCGATCTGATTCTGTGCAGCCTTTGACCGTTGAAGAGCCTCCCGCAGTTCTAGCTGCCTTTCACCCACCCTTGGGCTCTTTTTTTTTTCTTTTTTTCTTTTTTTCCAGAGCTGGGGACCGAACCCAGGGCCTTGCACTTGCTAGGCAAGGGCTCTACCACTGAGCTAAATCCCCAACCCCCTACCCTTGGGCTCTTAAGGGTGGGTGATTTTTATTTCTTCTCCAGTGGTGATGGAGAATTGTTAACAGTTTTTATTTTACCCAAGGGCATTGTTCAGTTGTCTTAATGAACTTCTAAGTCTCAACTCCTAAAAAAATAAATAAATAAATAAATAACAGTACTAAAAAAAAGAGGTGGGTGAGAGCAATTAGAATTTTCCTAAAATGGCTTTTTAATACTTGCAATGCGGTTTTTATTTATCTGTAACTTGGATTGTTTGAACCTTCAGCATTCAAATATGCAGGTTAGAAAGCATCAAGTCCGGCTTCCCACAGTCCTCAGCTCGCAGCCTTGCCGAGTGTTAAGCAGGCCCTAGGCACCAGCAGGTCAGACATGATGCCCAGCAGCTAAAGGACACATCTCAGTGGCCCTTCATTCCTCAGCAGCTCACCCTGCAAGTCTCACCCTCCAGGGTCACTCACATTATGGGCAGCAGAGGGAGAGAGGAAGATATAGCTAGAAAAAGACCTGACACTCTCTCCAGTGCCCTCCTCTGTCCCTGTCCTATGGGGACAATGGTGTCATCCTGAAAGGAGACATCTGCTGAGCAGAATTTTGATTCTCGGTCATGAGCTAGGATGCTAATACTTCGTGTGCGAGATCTAATCGTTCCGCCAGTTAGAACTGTTGGTGTCAAATACGTACTTAGTAACGATCCACGGCTCACTGTGGAAGAAGAAACTTGAGTGTGCTGTCCTTTTGGGCTGGCGGGGGTGGGGGGAGGGTGTGGGTGATAGGTCTAACTTTCCGGGGCATCGTTTGCACAGAGGACAAGCAGTTGTAAGGGCAAGTCAACCTCTTCGGGTGGCAGTGGATCCAGCTATGGGTCTGTAGATGCATGGACAGCATACACTACACCTAAGAAAGCTGTCCGACGGAAGTGCTATTGGTAGTCTGCCTTGATTTTTACAGGTGACCCTTCCACAGGAGCATGGTGGTCTACAGCCAGTGCTATACCCACAGAGTGTTGATTTCGTCCCCTCAGTGACTCTTATCAATAGTTCCCGGGACCATTCAGCTCACAGGAATACCTAGTGTAGCAGAAACGATGTGCTAACTTAAAGCAGCCCTTGGGAACGGGGTCAGAGTTTCATCCCCGAAGCAAATCAAGCTTCCTAATTAGTTACATGCGTCTAGAGAGCGCAGCTCCTTCCAGCCCACGAGCCTTCTGCCGTGCCTCCTCTCGTGGCCCTCATGTCTGCCACGGGGAAACGGCTCAGCCACTTTTCTTTTTTGTCTCACTCATGTTCAAAGAACTCATGACAGGCTGTGGTCACCATGGAGACGAAGGCCATAAACTCCTGGAAGTCACACTCCCCATCCCCATCTTCGTCCAGCGTTTCCATCACTTTGTCCACCACTTCCTGCTCTTTGATTTCCTAAGAGAGAGAGAGAGAGGAGACGATTTAAACCGGAGCCGTCAGAGTGCTATTAAAAGTGCCAGGCTGGTTTGATTTGCGTCAGAAACGATCCCGGTACAGGAAATGAAGAATCCTAACAGCCCCGTGTGAGCATGGACAGTCAGCCACGGGGAAGGAAGGGGAGCGGTCTGTTCTCTTCCCTTTGGTCTGGTGCGGCAGTGGCCTGGATTACTTCAAAATGGGGGGAAAGATGAAGGAGTAACAAAGGGCCCTGTGAACGTGTGTGAAGCCCGGCTCAGCCTGGGCTAGTGACTTGAGAGACATGAGCTCAGCACTCCCGAGTGTCCATGTGTTTGGAAGCCGTGTGGATCCTAACATTCACTAAAATACCACTTGGGAGCGTGTCAGAGTTTTCTCTTCACGAGCAGCTTCCTAGCATCGTAGGCTTCCCCCCTGACAGTTCTGATGCCAAAGCCAGGTGAATGGTAAGGCTGCTCCTAACTGATGCCCCTACAGTGCAGGCCTGAAACCCGGTGGGAAGAATGGGCTCTTAGTACAGCCTGCTTGAGTTAATACCTCCCCCGCCCCCCACCTCCCTGACAGGAAAGCTATGTAGGGAAGCCAACTGCTTCCCTAAATACAAACATTCCCCTGGAAAAGATGGTGATTCCCAGAGGCTCACCGGAGGCTGTTAAAACATCTCCCGAGGGGTTGGGGATTTAGCTCAGTGGTAGAGCGCTTGCCTAGTAAGCGCAAGGCCCTGGGTTCAGTCCCCAGCTCCGGAAAAAAAAACAAAACAAACAAACAAACAAAAACATCTCCCGAGAGACAGATGGGAACAGTGTCGTTCTCCCAGTTACAACACAGGTCCCTTGATTTCGAACCTACATGGCCTCCAGAGGCTTATGTAGGAGGCCTGGTACCAACCCGTGGCACACGGGGAGATGATAGAGCCTTTGGGAGGTAGGCAAAGTGGGAGGAAGCTGCATCACTGGGCCACGCCCCTTCGTTTCTTTGCTCCTCAGTGGGTTGGTCTGCCTCATCCAAGGCCCCCAAACAGTGAAGCCTGACAACTGTGCACCGAAATCATGAGCCCAAATAAATCGTCCTTGTCTGGCCATGATGGTGCATGCCAATAATCCCAGCAGTCAGGAGGCAGAGGCAGGTGGATCTCTGACTCCGAGGCCAGCCTGGTCTACAGAGTGAGTTCTAGGACAGCCAGGGCTACGCAGAGAAACCCTGTCTTGGAAAACAAAACCAACCAAATAAATCAATAAACCTTCCCTCCTTCAAGTTGATTTCCTCTAAGGCTTCTGTTGAACCAGGCCAGCAAACAGGTGAGATACTTTGATAACTTACATGAGTTATTGTTGATAAATGGGCCATTACCGGCTAATTTTTTTTTCCTGTCGTCAATCAGGGGAGTAGCGAGGATCTTAAGCTGTTATCAGCTGTGCTTTCCCTAACCGTGAGGAGCTTGACATGCTCCCCGTGTCCCTGCATACTCTTCTTCAAACATGAAGAGATTAAGTCAAAAGGCAGAGTGTGGGGGGGCTATAATTAGCTATGCATCCTGTTCCTGAGTCCCTGTTACCCGGTATCTGAATGTCTTAGGAATTAATCCCCAAAAGCCCACTTGAAATCTTCTCCAGCAAGCCCACAAGGAAGGCCTGCTCAGTGAGTATCAACCTACCCAGTTAACTCGGAGTATGGTTACCTGTTACCACGTGAAACGGCCGTGCCTGGGAGTCAGACCCAGACTTGGCACTTGATCAAACACTGACTAGTTTTCCTCTGTCTGTGTGCTTGGCTACTTCTGTGGCCCAAGGGGGCGCTCTCTGTGGCAGGACGCATTCCTTGAGCACCGACAGCATTTCCATATCACTATAGGTGTGCCTCGAGCCTTGGTCTAGGGGACTGAGGGAGCACTGGGTGACAGAAGGATTACAGTTCACCTCCACGAGAGCACTTGGTTTGCGGGCAGTAGACCCGCTTGGTAAGCTGACTCAAGGGCAGAGGAGACAGTGGGTCAGGAAGGGAATGCTTTCACTACTAGAATATTAAGTGCCCAGAGAAAAACAGCCTGTCAGGGATCCTGCAGCAGCTTCCTAAGTGGACTCCAAACTAAACTTAGGCCAGCCCATGTCATATACCCCGGGGAGCCTCCTGTTCCCCTCGGGCAACTATTCCCTTGTGGTTTATGCTAGCTTGGATGTTTTGCGAGCCCGTGTATCTCAAATATTGAGTTATTGAGTGATCAGTCAATGTTTATTTAACCTCTGGTATTTCTTTGTTGGAGGTACCAGACAGCTAGACAAAGTGAAAAGATTTCTTCCCTGCCCCCCAAACGTCTCATGCTTTAAAAAAAAAAAAAGAGTGTGTGTGTGTGTGTGTGCACGCACGTACCTACATACTCTCATACCGTGGTACACGTGTGGAATTGGTTCTCTCCTGCCATGTAGGAATCAAACACAGATCATCAGGGTCAGGTGTGTTTACCTGCTAAGCCTCCTCACTGGCCTTTTGTGTTTTGAGAGACGTTATCCCTGTACGACCCAGGCTGGCTCCCTGTTTCCACCTTGGAAGTATTAGGTCTACAGATGCCTGCCATGACAGCTGACAGTTCCTGAGTGTCACTCGTGAGTGGTTTACTGTTCTGCTCTGCTGTCTTCGCCCATGGAGTACGGCGGTAAATATTAAACAGTTACGAATAATCCCAGGCACCAGGCCACGATACCTCCTGCTACTCTCTGTCCCCAGTGGTCTCTCCCCCTCCACGGCTAGCCTCGTGCAGTGGCCACCTATCTCACAGCTCTCTTGTTGCAAACTCTGCTCATAGTCCCAGCATCCGCCCCCTGTGGTTATAGTCACAACTCCCAGTATCCTGGTACAATCAAAACTCAAGAAGCTTGTAATTTATCAATCAGATTATAGCAATAAATTCTCACTCCACAAAACATCCGCACAATAAACTCAGAGCCAATTGATATTGATATAAACTGCCCACCTAGATAAGACAAATTGTCCTGTAATAACCCATCCCTTGTAAGATATTCAGTTACCTGTGGCTATTTAAAGCCACACAGATCTGGGTGGTCCTTCTCTTTCTCCATCTTCTCCTCTTCCCCCTTCTCCTATCTCTCCGGCCTTTCAAAAACTCTGCCCCCGCCTTTCTTTTTCACTGTCCAATCACAGGCCTTGCCTTATCTCGTGCCCGCCCTCACCCGCATATAGACATCAATCCACGACAGAGTCTTAGATTCAAGGGACAGAAACAGCCCATCTGAGCTCATACTCAGAGGGCTTAGCTGTTCAGACTGACATCCAGAAGTAACCCAGGGTACCCAGAGGCAGAAACGGACGTAAGGACCATTTCTGGAGCAGCTCAGCGATGGTGTTGTAAGGCTTACCTCCAGGAAGTGAGAGAGCTCGTTGTTGATGAGCTCCTTCAATTCTGACTTCTTCAGCTTGTGCTTGTCACCCTCTCTCCCTGAATACTGATGGAAGACATCAATGAGGGCAACCATGGCCTTCTCCAGCTCAGACATCCCGGAGGCTGCAGAAGAAGGACACCTCTTCATGTAGTCTGTCCCGTTCTTTGGAGAACTTAATACGCTGTTTTCAGACCTCAGAGCTCAGCTCGGATGAAGGGTAGAGAGGCCCAACAGAGACGCATCCTGGGACCCATGCTGACCACATTTCATCCTCTTGTCTGGGTCCACCCCCTCCCTTCTATGTCCCCCATTGGTCACAGGGCTAAGTTTCCAAGACCATTGGCTTCTGGTTGGGTTGGGACAATGAGAAACTAGGGAAGATGCTCAAAGTGTTAGGGAATGATTCCAGGTCTCCCTGGCGGCCACCCCAATCCCAGAGGTCTCCAGGATGTACCCTCAGCTGGTGGATTTAAGAAAGACGCTAGGATGACTAGAAACAAGTAAATATATATACACACATATTAGTATCAATGAACAATTTTAAAAATGGGATAAACAGCACCCTCATATAGCAATAATATCAGGGGTTATGCAGGCACTTGCAAAGGATTCCGAGAACAAGAACAAGCGTGTTCTGGCTAGTTTCATATCATCTTGACACAAGGTAAAGTCCTATCTCAGAGAAGGGAACCTTGATTAAAGAAATGCCCCCATAAGATCCACCTGTAGGCATTTTCTTAAGTGGTGATCGATGAGGGAAGGCTGAGCCCACTGTGGGCGGTGCCATCCCTAGGCTGGTGGTCCTGGATTCTGTAAGAAAGCAGGCTGAGCAAGCCAGTAAGCAGCACCCCTCCGTGGCCTCTGCATCAGTTCCTGCCCTCAGGATCCTGCCCTGCTTGGGTTCCAGTCCTGAATCCCAGTGATGATGGGCTGTGGTGTGGAAATATAAGCTGAATTAACCCTTCCCTCCCCCACTTGCTTTTTGGTCAAGGTGTTTCATCGCAGTAACAAAACCCTAACAAAGGGGCTGGAGAGATGACTCATCGGTTAAGAGCACTGACTGCTCTTCCAGAGGTCCTGAGTTCAATTCCCAGCAACCATATCGTGGCTCACAACCATCTGTAATGGGATCAGATGCCCTCTTCTGGTGTGTCTGAAGACAGTGACAGTGTACTCACATATATAAAATAAATAAATAAATAAATCTTTTTAAAAAGCCCTAACAAAGACCATATTTTTCATATGAATTAATATATCCGTTTAAGATTTTAAATAAAAAACATGAGTCCTTTTGGATGAGGTGGGGGCAAACAAACAAACAAAAAAATAGATTAAAAGTATCCCTGTACCAACTGTTTTGAAAAGTAACAGTGAAGCGACCTTGCAGCAACACGGACTCCAAGGTCATATGATTCTCCTGGCATGCTGACAAAGGGAGACCAAGGCACAGCCCAGCGTCCTGTGCTTACTCATTAGCCTGGCCTCGGAATACAGCAGCCTCTTTGTGAATAGGCATGCGTGCCTGCGAGAAGCAAACATCCTTCTCCGAGAGCACCCACAGCCTGAGGAATCGGTGATGGCTGCTCAACTCTCTGAGAGAGAGGCGGCCTTGGGCTCATTTCAGAGACCAGCTACTTAGGCAGAGGCAGCTCCTGGCCTTGAGATCTGATCCTTAAGCCAGAATCTGCACCGTCAAAAGTAAACAAACAAAAGACACTCAAAAGTCATTTCCATGTTGAACATATTAGATTGTAGTAACTTCTTACATTTTTTATGAACGATCTCCGCAAGAGAAAGGAAGGTTTGGCCTTTGTTGGGCCTCTGGTTCCTCGGTTTGCTCGTCTTTTCCAGATACCTGAAGTACCTCCCATAAATAGAACCTGAAGGGATAAGATATAATGCTCTCTCCTGGTTTCTTAACTTGTGTTTTCCGTTCTTGTTAGTCTTTTAGCTAAAAAGAAATTCGTGGGGTTGGGGATTTAGCTCAGTGGTAGAGTGCTTGCCTAGGCAAGCGCAAGGCCCTGGGTTCGGTCCCCAGCTCAAAAAAAAGAAAAAAAAAAAAGAAAAAAAAAAAAAAAAAAAAAAGAAAGAAACTCTGTGTGTCTGGGTGTTTTGCAGGCTGGTATGTGTGAGTATGCGTGGTGCCCACAGAGAGGCCGGGAGAGTGTCAGATCCCCTGGAACTGGAGTGACAGGCAGTTGTGAGCTGCCAGTGTGGATGCTGGGCTGAGCCATCTCTCCAGCCCTGGTTACCGTTTTGGTTTTGTTGTTGTTGTTGTTGTTGTTGTTGTTGTTGTTGTTGTTGTTTTTTTCTTTTTTCTTTCTTTTTTTTTTTTTGGAGCTGGGGACCGAACCAGGGCCTTGCGCTTTGCTAGGCAAGCGCTCTACCACTGAGCTAAATCCCCAACCCCCTGGTTACTGTTTTTGCTTGGTTGGCTTTTTTATGAAACAAAGTACATTTAGTGGCATGAAAAGAGTGGTGGGAGGGAGGGAGGGGAGGGAGGGGGGGGAGGGAGGGCCCAGGCACAGAATTACCTGCCTGTTTTTCCTTTTTAGATTGACATGAGGTCTCACTGTCCCCAGGTTTTCTCCTAAATCATGATCTTCTTGCCTCTACTCTCCCAAGGGTTGGCTCGTACCCAGCACAGTTATTGATTTAAAAAAAAAAAAAAAAGTCTCCAGAAACTCTGCATCATACTGATATTGCTCAAAGTCCTAAGGACTGGGGGAGGGGAAGGCTAAATGATCTTTTTGTGGCTAAGGACTAAGGCTTAAGAACAAACGGTGTCACACCACATCCCATGTGCTAGGAAAGTCCGTAAACTTTGAGTTTTCTCATAAGTACATTAGACATTCCAAATTTCCCCTATTCCTTCAACTAAAGAAGTTAGTTGTCTGTCTCCTAAGACAAATGGAGGAGACTTTATAAAGAAAACACAGGGCTTGAGCTTCTTGGAATGGTACTGCCTGTCCGGGGAGGGGTTCCCCACGAAGACTGCCCCTCCCCAGGAGGGGTACCAGAGAAGTCAGGGCCACTCCCAAACCCTCATTTCTCTGCCCCAATTCATAATGATCTGAAAAGATTCAACTACTTTGCAATTTTTCTTTTTTTTTTTTTTTTTTTTTTTTTTGAGCGGTGTCTGGAGATGTAGTTCTTGGCATTTCAAAGAGGGAAACTGGAAAAGCTCACCTGGGTGCTCCAGGGACCCCCCCCCCGGGAAAAGCTACAGGAGAAGGGGAGCGCTGTGGTTGGGGATTTGGGGTGACTCTATTCCAGGAAAGAAAATCCTTCCCTTAGGACGTAGAGAAGAAGACCAGACGCCATCTCTGAAAACATCAGTAGTCATTCTGAATCTTGAAAAAAATGACCCAAGGGTTCCCTGGCTTCACGAAAACAGGGACAGACACAATTCCATGGCAGCACAGACGCCTCAGAGAGTCAATGTCAACAACTGTCACACGGAAACAAGAAAGGCGGCCTCGTCGGAAGCCTTGGAATGCAGCCAAACGTCCCCAAAGGTCGTCTAAAAAGTTTCAAAGCTCAATTCCCATCCTATCCCCTTCGCCCCCTCACCCTGCAAAGAGAGAAAGAAGCGGTTTTTCTTGGGTCCTGCCAGTGGCTCTTTCTCACCTCCTGATCACCTTTTGCTGCTGGAGTCCGCTCAGGCTTCGGTGTCCGAGGACTAGGAGGGTAGACAGAGAAGCTCCTTTTTCTTCCTCCAGAGAGGACTGGGTGTGGACTTGGCGCAGTCCGCTGCAGGCTGAGACTGCGACTGCCAATGGGGGCCAAGGGTAGGGAGGAGCTGGACAACCACCGGGCCTGCATACAGGGCCCCATTGAGTGGTACCCTGGGGACCCACTGGGCAGCCACAATTGGATCTGATCTCGAAAGAATATGGGTCTGTTGGGCAGGAGGTGTGGAGTCAGCTTCTCTGTGCCTTTTAAATTTAGGATATGAATATTGATGCTGTTCCAGAGGCAAAGTTGGGGGGGGGTTGGTGGGAAGAGGGGAGAGACGGCGTGGGTGAATTGATTCAAACAGCAGATACGCAGCCAAGAACTGGAAACTTCTGGTGCTGAGTGCTGGAGGCTGTGTGGCTATGGCTGGCTTCCAAGGAGGCCTCTTGAGCCTCTTGCCTGCCTGCCAGCTTCCTGGTCCCCTCCTACAGGTATGCCATGCTGTGGCTGGTGATGCTGGGGAGTGGTTACCCCCCAGACTCCTCTTTGAGCCCAGTCTTCTCAGGGACCAGGGTGCGGTAAGTTTCTTTCTTACTTGGTACTTTTGCACAGAGGGAAAGACACGCCAGCCGTGTCTTGGGCCTCTCTCCCTTCTCACCCTGGTCAAAGGTTGAGCTGTCTGCACCAGAAATGTTTTAGAGATGGCCCGTCCTGTGCTCTTTTCGAATAGGGAAGAAACGCTGTGCCTCTTGTCACAAAGGCACAAAACTAACCCAGAAGACTCCCCAGTTGGAGGATAGCTTAGTCACACACGTCCCTTTGCACCTCGAGTCCCGAGCGTCTGTGGGAAGAGCTGCGTGACAAAAGTCACCCAAATATCACAGAGACCAAGAGGTTGACGCGACATGCTAGAGGTAGAATGAAGTTTTCCCGCCCTGGAATGTAACCTTTTCTTGAGGAAAGGTTAGCTTTGGGGCGGAGGTATAAACCCCTGCTCTGGTTCGACTCACCATTTATCGACACAAGATCAAAGCCACTGGTCCCCAAAGATTAGGTCCCCTAATCTTCTTAGTCATCAATAGACAATAAAAGGGAGCTGACTCGGGGAGATGGTTATGATAATCATGGCTGGGAAGAGGCCCTTACTTTGTGATGTCGCTTGGGGTACCGGATGATCGAGGCTTCTCTGACCCCTCCCTAGCTGTCTTCAGTCAGTTACACTGACTTTAAGTAGAGATCTTCAAACCCAAGTGCGTGAGCACACACACGTGTGTGCGTGCGTGTGTGCGTGCGTGAGTGTGTGTGTATGTGTGTATCTTCAGATCCCAGACAAGCCCCCACAAATGTTACAGGAGTCCTATGGAGTGGACAAAGATTTCTACATCCTGGAAAGAAGACACACTCAGGAAAGTGAAGTGACAGTTAGAGAGCAAGACGGGCCGCCGAGGTATGGCAGTGGAAGATCCGAAGTCGGAGATGTGAAAGCAATCCCTACACCCCAGTGAGAGTAGGAGAGATCTCTTCGGTTCCCGGACATATCTGAGGCAGGGACACCAACATGGCTCCCACTGAGCGGGAGGTAAAGATGCTGACAGTCTCTGACAGAAGACACCAGCTCCGGATAACGAGGGAGGGCAGCTGACAGAATGAAGGAAAGTTCCAGATTGCATCGATCACCAAGGGAACTGGCCTTAACTTTTTATTATTTATTAATTATTTACTTATTATTTATATTTATTCAGGGTTTTTTGAGACAGGGTTTCTCTGTCTGGACTTGGCGGTCCAGGAACTCGCTCTGTAGACCAGGTTCATCTGGAATGCAGAATCGACCCACCCAAGTGCTGGGATTACAGGCGCGCACCGGCACAGCCAAGACGTCCTTAACATCTTTTTTTTTTTTTAAGAGATTTATTTATTGTATATTAAGTACACTGTAGCTGTCTTCATGCACACCAGAAGAGGGCATCAGATCCCATTACAGATGGTTGTGAGCCACCATGTGGTTGCTGGGAATTGAACTCAGGACCTCTGGAAGAGCAGTCAGTGCTCTCAACCGCTGAGCCATCTCTCCAGCCCCCTTAACATCTTTTTAAAGTTAGTTTTTGGACAACTTTATGGTTGTAAGCACCCAATATACCCAAATATTAAAGAGGTTGAGAATAGAAAACAGATAACAAACTGGGCTTAAAGAAAATGCAAATGTGTTGGAAAGACAGCTCAGTGACTAATTGTGTTGCTTACAGAGGATCTGACTTCAGTTCCCAGCATCCACACTGGGTGGCCCACAATCAACTGTAGCTATTGGTTCAGGGGATGCAGCTCCATTGGCAGCATACCGGGGTGCACACACTCACACACACACTCACACACACACACTGTCACACATACACATACATACACATACATACACATACATACACACACTCACACACTCACACACACAAACACACATACCACACACAGATACACAGAGACACACACACACATACACACACACTCACACATACACATACATACACACAAATGCATACACAAATACATACACAAACACATACATACAAATGCATATATAAAACACACGCAAACACATATACATACACAAACACACATACCACACACAGATACACACACAAACACCACACAAACACACACAAATGCTTATACGCACACACACCACACACATACACACTCACACATACATACACACAAATACATACACAAATACACACACAAACACATACACAACACAAACATGCATATCACACACAGATACACACACACCACACAAACATGCATACAAACACACACACATGTACAAACACATGCACAAACATACTTATACACACCACACACAAACACACATATACACACACACATACATACACGCCATACACACAAACACATGCACGAACACACATACACACCACACACACACACACACACTGCACACACAAACATGCATACAAACACACACACACACACACACACACACACACACATCCCAAAGCCTCTCACAAGCTACACAAGAACCGATTGTGCCTTACATATCCCCTTACACTTTGACTGCGGGCTACTGACATCCCGGGTGGTTTCCCGTTATCCTGGCCTTCAGCCTCACTTAGCTCCTGCTTTTGGCATGGCCTACTTGAATTGTTCTTTGTCCATTTCCCCGTTCACCCCCTGGGCCTGCTATCCACCCATCTTTTGGTTTATCTGGCCTTGGTCCTGTTCTTTTGTCTGTGCAGCCGGACTCAAGGCGCTACAACAGCAGTAGCCACGCTCGCTAGTCCACAGGGCTCCGACTGGGTTGGACTTTTCATTTCTTTCCATGTCCCAGCTTTAGCCTTTTGGCTTCTTAGGCCTCTTTGAAACTTCTTTAACTCTCTGTAGCCATTCTGCATCATGTGTGCGTGTGTGCATGTGCGTGCGTGTGCGTGCGTGTGTATGTGTGTGTGCTTGTGTGTGTGTGTCGGTAAGACAGCTCAGTGAATAAGCATTTGTATTGCTTATAAAGGATCTCGTTTCGGGTCTCAGCACCCTCATCGCGTGGCTCACAATCAACTGTCCAGGGGATGGTATCTAGGGTATGGTATATGATACAATCATACCTATGTAAGGGCACGTGTCTATGATACAATTATATCTGAATAAATGTGTGTAGATGTGAATAAATGTTTTATGATGTGGCATGGAACACATGATCTGATGGTTACTATGAGTGATTAAGACTGAAATAAAAGAACCCGTGTTTGCCTCAGCCAAGGTTGTATCTGGCAAATTGGTGCCAGTGTAAACCGGAAGACGCCCAAAGAGCTTACAATCGGGGTACCGGTGGGCACTGAGGTAGATTCTCCTTCTGGGTTAGATATTATTAGCACAGTTATTAATGTCATGTATAATTAGAATAATTAATAATTATTATAATCAATTATTAATTAATAATAATTAATAATTAATTAGAATAGCTAATAACGCCAAAGATGCCTAGCAGGGCCCACATGGCAGAGTGATGGGGTCTCTCCTACAGGTTTCAGGGGAAGGGAGGCTTCATGCCATACAGGTGCCGAGTAGACCCTAGTGCGCTCCTGTAGAGAGATCCCCAGAGGGTGGAGATGGGGATGTGTGCCCTGAACTCTGTGGAAGGAAATGTCTGGCGACGAAGTGAGGAGAGGGACAATTATTAAAAGGACCCAGTATGGTGGGGGAATGTGCTATGGTTGGTAACTGTTCTGATGTCTTCAAGTCTGGTGTTCTGTACATGTCTGCAGAAGTGAGATTCATGGCACCTACTCGACTCCTGGAATTTGGAGAGCTGGGGAATCTATTAGAGGCCTAGGGATTCACAGACAGAAAGAGGCCGTGTTCTGATCAGACCCTGGCCCCAAATCTAACAGACAAGCATGTTCACCTACGTTTCTGGGCATCGAGCTCTTACAACTGTCCCTTTGAGCTTTTGCCTCACAGGCTTTTCCACAATGAGCTTCCAGGAGGTCATCAATGGCGGTTCGTGCCTCCTTGTCCTGGCCCGCAACCTCTAACCAGGGAGCCTCCATTTTCTGTAATGCCCGTTCTTTCTGAGCCCTATTTCTTTGGTGGGCCTGGAGGAGCTGTGGCTTCTGATTGTTCCACACCTCACTTGTGTGGTTAAAGGGATGACTCTGGAGTCTTATGGGCAGGCCTGAAGCCATCAGTGAAGTTGCTTTTTGAATATATAAAATCCCCCAAACGCGTATAATAAAATGTTGGGAACACAAAGAGCCCATTTATAAAGGAAATGTTTACTTTCAGCCAAATAAAATGCCAGAGAGCCCAAATGCTAGCCAGAAGCTAGTGGTCTAACTAAACTCACTGTGGGTGTTGGCCAAGAAGTGAAGAAGTGACGGGCAGGAAGTGGCCGGCGAGCATTGCTGTCTCGTAGCAAAGAGTTGTCCCATGGCGAGTGCTCATGGACTGTTGAGGACCAGCCCACAGTTCAGTCTGAGGCACTCGGGGGATGTTTGGGATCTGGTGATGAGGGTTCAAATCCCTCTTTGTTTTACAACATGTCTGGATGCCATAGGAACCCATATGGCCTCTGATTGGGTCGTGAGGCCATGCTGACCCAGGGAATTGGGGGAGTTGGCTCTTAGACACATAGAGTAGAGAGTCCAGGACTGACATGTTGGAAAAGAGACTTTTCCTCTTGGGCCAGCATTTCCCATTCCCGGGGGGTTGACCTGGCAGCTTTGTTTGGATACCCAGACCCTATACCACTTTTGCCGCCATTGTTTCTGGTGTCTTTGAGCATCTCTCCCTTCTGCCCCATCCCTGCATGGTCAGCCAGCTCCTGGATCTGCTCAGTTGGAGGAAGAGGTTATTCTGGCTTGCTATTTGCGGGCGGAAAGACAGTATTGTTTTCTCATACAAAGGGCCCGCCACCAAGCTGCTCATGAGGCCCGTTACAGTGCCTGATGACCACGGGGGAGAGAATGGGGATCTGTGTTCTAAAGGAAGTGGGGGGGATGATGGGGACAAAAGCTTCTGTGTGCGAAGCCATCAGGTCAGCACAAGAGCCAACGGCCCTTCTACCCAGCAGGACCAGCGTGGATGCTGCTGCCCTGCCTGGGAGCCCCAGCATCGCAGAGTGAGGCTCAGGTTTCTCAGGCCACCACCTGGGTTTGCTTGAGCAGAAAGGAGCTTACACACGTGCGATGTAGTGGCCCAGATATACATGCAGCACCAAGAGCCCAGTGCGCTCAGTTGATGGTCATTAATATCGGGAGAGTCACCGTTCGTGTCTACCGGATGAACCTGGAACTGTGGGGGCCATCTAGACTCCTCAGTCGGAGAAAACAGAGCTCCAAATAACAGTAGTGTCCTCCTGAGCCAGACACACTAGGATCCATTATGTGGTTGAGTCACCGGCGCAATTTGAGGGTTGTGAGTTCGGGACTACACTCCCCACCCTGCAACACACACACACGCACACACACACACACACACACACACATATCACATACACATCACACACACCCCACATACCACACATACACACATCACATACACACACCACACATCATTCATACATCACTCATCACACACACACAATCACATACACATTACACCACACACACACACATCACATCACATACACATCACACACACCCCACATACCACACATACACATATTACATACACATCACACACACACACCACACATCACACATACATCACATACATATCACATACACATCACACACACCCCACATACCACACATACACATATCATATACACATCACACACACACACATACACACACACACACACACCACACACACATCATTCATACATCACTCATCACACACACACATATCACATACACATACACACACACACACACACACACACACACACACACTTTGACACGTTGTTATAGAATGTGAGTATTCACATGTGTCACAGTTTATTATTTTCCTATCACACTGAGTTCCACCAAAGCATCTGTTTGCATCCGGAAGTCAGCAAAACCCTTCCAGAACGAACCCAGTGAGCAGCTTGGAGCAGAAAGCAGGGTCCTGCCATTTATTTGCCCGGAACCCACAGAGCCAGGGTAACAAAAGGGCCCAGAGCAAGAACAACAGGGCTATTGTTTTTTTGTACTTGGGTCTGAACCTTCTAAGTTTTGGAGACCACGAGAGGTGGGGGCATGAGGCACAGCCGCATGAAGCCACCTTGTGAGCCGTCGCTGTACCGCGTGTCCTTGGTACTCATCAAAATCTCTCACAGGGTGAGAGAAACATTGGAACTAATGCTGGGGAAGCCATCAAAAGGAACGCTGCACTGTGGCTTGGTGGAACAATTCTGCATCTTTTTAAATTACACTTTTAAAAACTTAAAAAGGGGTTGGGGATTTAGCTCAGTGGTAGAGCGCTTGCCTAGCAAATGCAAGGCCCTGGGTTCGGTCCCCAGCTCCGGGGGGAAAAAATAAATAAAAAAAATAAAAAGGAGTCTGAGATATGCCATCCAATCTCGGCAAGTTGAAGGTTGAAAAAAAACCCTCAGGCTCACCAATCTTGTTTGTTTCTTTGTTTCTCTCTTAACTCAATGGGAAACATTATTCTTCACACAGTCACACAGTCTTGTGGCTTTGTCCCCCTCTTTTCTTTTAGGGTGATCTGGTCCCAGAACTTCACACAGCATTCAGCAACACCCTTCCAAGTAAACAACTGGTTGCTTGGGCGATGAAAACTGAGAATGCTACCGTTTGATTTTGACAGAGCTCCAGTCAAAAGGGCAGGGACTGGGAAGAAGCTAGCCTTCTTTGGAGTTATAACTAACGAATCCCTAGGATCTAACGGTACAACTGAGTGTTAATATGAGTGAGAAATGAGAATGTAACCAAAATGACTTTGGGGTTAAATTTGAAAAAGAAATATATGGAATGCTTCACGAATTTGCGTGTCAACCTTTGGAGGGGCCATGCTAATCGTCTCCGTATTGTTCCAACTTCAGTATATGTGCTGCCGAAGCGAGCCCTGGGGTTAGTTAAAATTTAAAGTAGCCAGCTGCTGGTGGTATGTCTTTTTAATCCCATTACGCAGGGAGCAGAGGCAGGTGGATCTCTATGAATTCAGGGCCAGCCTGGTCTAGCCTTTAGAGTGAGTTCTAGGCCAGCCAGAGCTACTTAGTGAGACCCTGTCTCTAAAAAAAAATAAGATACATAAAATTTAAAGGAATAATTTTTGTTGGGGTTTGAAGCTTGGCTCGCGCCCGGACAAAGCACACCAAGCCAACATGGTTCCACGTGGAGAGGTTTAATGAGAGAAGAAGAGTAGAAGAGGGGAGGAGCTAAGGAGGTCAGCCATGGGCACATGGGGTGGGGGCAATAGAGAGAAGGGACAGGGACAAAGGGGGCACGAGAGCAGAGAAGAGTAAGAGAGAGCAAGAGAAAGAGGAGGGAGGCAAGCAGCCCCTTTTATAGTCAGGCATAGCTGGCTGTTGCCAGGCAACTATGGGGCGGAGCCTACCTGCTTGTTGCCAGGTAGCTGTGGGGGTGGAGCTTAGACAGAATACCAACAACTTGAGTAAATTGGTATATTTTCGTGACGTGTTAACATGCACAGCCTCTTAAACGAGTTATTATGGTGCCTCTGGATGGATCTTATGTGATTTTTAGGACTACATTAGCATGTACTAATTACATACAATGGGTCTCATTGTGACATTTTCATACACGCACAATGATGTATTCTGATGGCATTTATATAATATTTTTATGCCGCCTATTTAACTAATATAATCTTTACCTATCGAAGCATTCCCTCAAGATTTCTTGAAGCAGGGTTTTCGCAACATGTTTCTGAATTCAGCTTCTGGGTAGTCCCCGCACGGTCTCCGCTGGTATTGTTCCCCGCATTGGAACATCGTTGCCTGTCTGTTTCCTGTCAGTGTGGGGCTTCCTCCAGATGAGCCACAGCGCACAAAGGCAGACAAAGACAGGGTTTGTGTAAGCAGAGCTTTTAAAACAAACTCGGACCCTCCAAGGGATCAGTCACTAATGCCTGTTGACGCTCCTAGAGAGAAGCCAACTGAGCCTTAGTAACCAAGTTCAAGTTTGCTTAGCCCTCTGCATTAACAGCTTCACTTTCTCTGTGTGCTGGGTCATAGGTGGTGTGTGTGTGTGTGTTGCCACTAGACAGTACGGACAGGCCACTGAAACCAGTATATGTGTGGTCCTGGGTCCAGTCTCCAGTAGCATGTATAAAAACTGTTTGGTTTGTCTTTCTTTTTTTTTTTTTAAGATTTATTTATTTATTCTATATAAGTACACTGTCGCTGTCTTCAGATACACCAGAAGAGGGCATCGTATCTCATTACAGATGGTTGAAGCCACCATGTGGTTGCTGGGATTTGAACTCAGGACCTCTGGAAGAGCAGTCAGTGCTCTTAACCACTGAGCCATCTCTCCAGCCCTGGTTTGTCTTTTTGAGACAGGGTTTCTTTGTGTAGCTTTGGCTGGCCTGGAATTAGCTATGTAGACCAGGCTGGCCTCGAACTCATCGTGATTCGCCGGCTTCTGCCTCCTGAGTGCTGGGATTAAAGGCGTCCACCACAACTGCCTAGCTTGCTTGTTTGTTTTTAAGTCTGGATTTCCCTACCTAGCCCTGGCTATCCTGGAACTCGCTTAGCAGACCCCGCTAGCTTCAAACCCAGAGATCCTCTATCTGCCTCTTCCTCCTGAGTTGCTGGCATGAAAACCACGTGCCACCAGGCCTGGTTTTGTTTTGTTTTATTAATTTCCTTAAGCTATAACTTTCTGGTGATTGTTCTTTCTGTAAATTATGTGTATGTATAGTTGACGAATTGCTTTCTTTCTTTACTTATTTATTTAACTTTTTCAGCAGGGTTTTATGTAGCCAAAATACTATTTATTATATTATGGTTTTTTTGTTTTTGTTTTTTGTTTTTTTTGAGACAGGGTTTCTCTGTATATCCCTGGCCGTCCTGGAACTCACTCTGTAGACCCGGCTGGCCTCAAACTCACAGATCTACCTGTCTCTGCCTCCCAAAGGCTGGGATTAGTGTGAGCCACGCACGGCCCAGCTGAGATTTAATTCTTAGGAACCCATTTCCTCTGAGGTCTAGGATGAAGGCATATGCCACTCCGCCTGTTTTATTCAGTTGCTGGGGAGTCAAACCAGAGCTTCCTGTGTGCTAGGCAAACACTCCAACATACCAACCAAACTACGTCCCCAGCCCTTAACTTCTTTCTATATTTAAAGCAAGTCCTGTAGGAGAGAGAATGACCAGAAGAGCAGATGTGTGGCTTGGAAGGGTGGCTCTCCTTGGCAGCTCTCTTCCCTGCAACTGTTTGTGTTCCCAGAGTCTGTTTGTGAGGAAAGTGAATTCGGCATTCTCTAGCGTTCTCCCCTGCTGCTGGGATACAGCGGGAAGGCTGCGGCATGTTGCCCGGGCTTGGCCTTCCCCACCTCCAGAACCACAAGCCGAATACACAACTATTGCTTAGCCCAGCGGACCTGTCTTGGATTCCTCAAGCCTCACTTTTTCTAAGAGCATTCCGACGACTCAGTAGGATGACTTCCGGGTGGCGCTTCCCATCACCGAGCCTTTCCAGGCCTCACAAATAACCATCGATCACACGTCTTCCCCTTAATAAGTGACATGTGGTTCTCCTCGTAGCCGTCAGAGATGATGAATGATCTCAAGAGCTGGCTAGAACTCGACCACCCGTGGCTCACGCTGACCAGTTCCACACACATAGATACATTCTCACTGACAGTTGCTATGGCTGTACGCTCTCCCAAAATGTGGGGACGAGTCAGGGGGAAACCCTACTACATTTTATTAAATCTCACGAATTCCGGGAGTTCGGATTTGGGCTGGCTTACCCTTCCACACATTGTCAACTGAGGTCACTGGACTGGTCTGGGACCTGAGCTGGTCTGATGGATGCACAATTGGAAAACTGGAATGTGGTCTCAGCATAGCCGGTTGTCTTTTTTTTTTTTTTTGGTTCTTTTTTTCGGAGCTGGGGATCGAACCCAGGGCCTTGCGCTTCCTAGGCAAGCGCTCTACCACTGAGCTAAATCCCCAACCCCGCTGGGTGTCTTACGTGGAGCTGCCTCATAGGATGGAGGCCACTTAAAGAAAACCTGGTACACGTTTTACGAGTTCTTGTACCAAGAAACCGCACTGCATTGAGTGAGCCACCATGCCAAGGGAGGCACCTTTAGTGGCAAACACACTCTTATGGTGTCCTTTTCACGGTAACCTTTGTGGAAAAACCAAACCTTTTCACAAGCGTTCCTGTTCACCCACCTCGTTCTGTTTGTTTTTCAAGACGTGGTTTCTCTGTGTAGCCCTGGCTACCCTGGACTCATTTTGTAGACCAGGTTGGCCTCGAACTCTCAGAGATCCATCTGCCTGTACCTCCCGAGTGCTGGGATTAAAGGCCTGTGCCACCACGCCTGGCCCCTTGCTCACCCTCTTAACCTTGGCTGGGCCATGATCTTAGGTTAATTATGCCTAAAAGCTTGACTACTGTCTTTCCTTGCACTGTGACTTTAAATCTTGCACTCTCAGAAATGTTTCTGAAGGGCTTGATGTAAACATCAAGCTTACAGACTCCTTGAGTAAAATCCCTACAGTTTCTCGGGGGAGGGATGGGGGGTCATTGCCTTGGGATTAACCCCAGTACTCCCTTCACTTGCTGCAGCGAAGACGCCTCTCATCACTCTCTTATCTCTTGCTTGTACTCTGTAGCTTTGCACTAACCAAGATGTACATATTCGTTACATTTGGTTGCAAGTGTTGCTACAGTGTCTTCCTTAGCAGACTGGTTGTCAAGGCAACCGGGGATGAAAAGGAAGGCCGATGCATTAGAATCCACTTTAAGTTTCCAATTAGCAATGATCGCACCTTGGATAAACCTCATTGGCTACACTGCCTCTGCCTGTGCAAAGCTTAGAATCCACTTAAAAAAAAACATGTGTGTGTGCCTGCTTATCTTTACGCATTCATTGCTTATTTCTATGTAAACTACATGCATTCAGGTGCCCATGGAGGCCAGAAGAGGGCATCAGATCCCCTGGAACTGGAGTCACAGGTTCTTGTGAGCTGCCTAACCCTGATGCTGGGAATTCAATCCAGGTCCACTGCAAGAGCAGCAAGAACTCTTAGCCACTGAGACATCTCTTCAAGCACCATACTCTATTTTTTTTTTTTTAAAGATTTTTCCCCCTGTTTTTTCAAGATCAGGTTTCTCTGTATAGCCCTGGCTATCCTGGAACTCACCCTGTAGACCAGGCTGGTCTTGAACTCCGAGATCCGTCTGCCTCTGCCTCCCAAGTGCTCGGCTTAGAGGTGTGGGCCACCCTACCTGGCTAAAAGGATTTATTTGTACTTTTTTAAAATTATGAGTCGGCGTGTGTGTTTGTGTGCAAGTGTGTAAGCTGCCCTGGGAGGCCAGGGGCAATGAGTACCCCTGGGGCTGGAGTTACAGATGGTTTGTGAGCCACCTGACATAGGTGCTGGGAACCAAACTTGAGTCCTCTACAAGAGCAGTGCTCTTAACTGCCAAGCCATCTCCAGCCCCCAGAATCCACTTCCCATGCTGTATTTACAAAACCACATTCTTCATTCAACCACCACGGGTGCCCTTTCCTGTGTTAGGTTATCAAGGGTTGACCCTAATGCCTGGAGACTGAGCCGGGTGGCACCAGCAGGCTTTCAAGATTAGGTCTCGTGCCTGCCTAGCCTGCTACACTGGGGCCTCTGAGGACAGTTTCTCTCCACCCTGAAAGATTGTGGGAAACTCTTGTCAGCCTGCGGCATCCTGGTTCAGTGCTTCGGCCCCCCTCATCTGGTGGAACTGGAAAACCGGGCAGAGAGTCCTGAGAAGAGACCATGTCCTCACACAGAACCATCCCTTTGGTTACAGTTTGGCTTCAGCCTTACCCTCTCTGCCTAGAATCAGCCAGAACTTGGCCTCTTTTGAGGGCTTCTCATTCACTCCGTGATGCCCTCACCCAAACCTTCTTCACTGGTCATACACAACACTGTTCCGGAACTGAATGTGAGAGCCAACAAAGGTTTGGGCAGTGGTTAAAAGCTTCCAAACACAGTGACCAAAATTGATTCCAACTCACGTGTAACAGACCCACAGTGTCTCTGGCAGCAGTCACCCATGGTGCATCCTGCGACTCCACTGCACCATTGGTCTGAAGGCACAACAGGTACGGCTTGCACACGCCTTGCAAACCCTGAGAAGCCTCATAGCAGGTTTGGAACCACTGTGTTAGGAGCTGAAGTGTTTCTACTGCGTGCACCAAAGCATGACGGTCTAATTACAGGAAACAAAGAATTCTAATACTTACCTATCATTCCTTAGCATGTTTCAAATTATAGTGGCTAGATTATATTGGACAAATGCATCCACCTAATTAGTACGGGAATCTGTTTTTGTCCCTAATAAGTGGTAAGATTACGTGTATGCCGAATTTTAAAATAAATTCTTTTCTGATTCGTTACCAGTAAATGTTTGATTTGTACGCCTATTTTAGATACCTGGAGTCGCATAAAAACTTTTTGGGTAGAAAGGGATTGCTAGTGGAGAAAGCTTAAGAAGCCTTGCTCAGGGTCACCTGATGTCAGTGTCACCGCCCCCTCCCCAAACCCCTTCAGCATAGGCTCTTCAGGACTTGGGGACTCTGGTGTGTCTTGTGCCTCAGTAGCTGTGTTAGTTACTGGGTTGGGCGGGGGGGTGGGGGGTGGGGGGGAGTGGGGACCGCTTCAGGCCGCGATCAAAACTTGGTCCGAGATCCTGTAGGAGGCCCCATTCGGCAGACGCTGATTCGGATCAAAACTAGATCAGGCGATCGGAGAAGGGCATCAGACACACCAGCAGGTACACTCAGGATAGCTAGCACTAGTACGCACTCCTGCTTCTGCCTGCCGACTGCTGCCCTGGTTCGAATCCGCTGGAGGCGCGGTCTGCACCACCTGTGGCCTCCGATCCGAAGTTCAGTCTTCCCACAAAACCTCCGGGTGAGCTGATCCTTACACTTCCTCACCTGCTTCTGGCAGCCTTGAGGCCCAATGCGACCGGCCGGAAGCAGGGTCGTAAAATGCGCTTGCGCTGAGTGACAAGCTCTCAGAGAGAACCCCGGTCTCAAGGAGGTGTACAGCACCCAACACCAAGTTCATACACATTGCGCTTGCGCAGGACACCGAGGCCTGGGCGGGGCGTGCTCTTCGGCCAGCTGGAGTGCTCGGCGCTTGCGCAGGTCCAGGGCGGCGGCTCAGGCTTCGGGTGGGCATCATCTGTTCCTTTCTGGGCTAGCCTAGAATTCAACGGAGAAACGCGGCTGAGGTAGGTTCCTTCACGGACAGCTTAGACATCTCGATCGCAGGTGAGGCAGGGCATGCTAGGCACAAGGTCTTCCGTGTGCGCGTCTCCAACGCACTGAGGCCTCCGCCCCCTCTGGAGACTTAGAGTGCCCTCTCGAAGGTTCTATTCCAGCCTCCCCCTTTCTCAGCAACGCCTGCCCTCTCCCCTCTCCGTTCCGGGTACCTCTCAATTCTCCTGCGCACCTCCACTGGCTCGCAGAGCCACGCCCTTCCAGGACCACGCCCACCTGCCTTCTGTATCCCGAGCCACGCCCCCCATGCCTCTATTCTCTAGGCCTGGAGGACCCTCCAGTTCCTTGTCTTTCCTCCTCCAGGTACCCTCCCAAGCTTTCAACGGAAAATATAACTGTAAATTATTTGTGATTCTAATCGATACGAAGCAAGAATGAAGTCCAGATCTGGAAACACGGCAGGCGTTTAAACAAAGAATCGGTGTAATCGAAGTTAATCTCAGAGTCAGCAGGGGTTACATGGCCCCTGAAAAATAGAATTAAAGAATAGGAGGGTGTCCGGACATGCGGAATTCATTTCTGCTGGTGGAATAGGTCAAGTACTGGGCAAGGTGTTTAAATTTGAGTTTAAGCTGTTAAGCGTTCCTAAAAAAAAAAAAAAAAAAAAAAAAAAAAAAAAAAGAAAAAAAGAAAAAGAAAAAAATTGATACTGATTTATTCCTGGTTAAAAAAAAAACCGGCTTCAGGGGAAGGAATGTAATACCTAACATAGGAAAGGAAGCACACAGTCTTTGGCGTTCTTAATTTAAAAAACCCTCTAATGGATTGCAATGACAAAACTCCGTCTCTGTCCCGTTCTGTACACATACAGTAAACTGTAGCGGCGAGATGCGTTTAATGACCAAGCAGTGTGACACTTTGCGTTTCTCTGCCTTCTTTCTTTCGAGTAGACGTGATGAGAAGATGAAGTGAGGCACCAGTTATGAGACATGAGCTTATTGAACTATGGAGGCACCAGCTGAAGATCCCAGCCATGAGTCACAGGTCACCCCAGCTCCGGTACGTAAGAGCCACGGTTTAACGATCGTACGGAGGAGGAGTGCCAGCTCACAGGTGTGATGCCTCTTTCCTTGTCTCTCAAGGTCGTGGCTGACAGGAGGAGGGTGCTTGAATTTAGAGAACACTGAGGCAGGGGCATGTGCCTGAACATTAGGTTCACCATGCCGAGTGGTGTTGTGATCGCTTCAGGGAACACTTCAGCTTCTAAGTACAGTCTGTCCTTGTTCTTAGATGGTCTTAGCATAGGACCGGGAAAATACTTGGTACTTGAGAAGATCCTGTGCTCGGGAGCTGTTTTCCGCCTTGGATCCGTACATGCAGTTTGACCCATGTTACCAGGGAAGAGGGCTCCTTCCCTCTTAAGGAATATTGATTATGTACAGTTAATGAAATGAATATTCAAATAAAAAGGCTTTTTAAAAAATCAAATATTTTCATGTCTGTGGTGTCAGCTTCAGCAAGTCTTTTTCCCCTTTTTTTTTTTTTTTAAATTTATCTATTTATTTCATGTGAGTACACTGTCATCAGAAGAGGGCATCAGATCTCATTACAGATGGCTGTGAGCCACCATGTGGTTTGAACTCAGGACCTCTGGAAGAGCAGTCAGTGCTCTTAACCACTGAGCTATCTCTCCAGCCTGTCTTTTTCCTTTTAATGGTTTGCCATCCTTTCGGTTTTAATTTGCTTAATTACTTAAGTAATTGATATGGGGTCTCATGTGTATCTCTGGCTGGCCTGGAACTGCTATGCAGACATGACCGGTCTCAAATTCACAGAGATAAGCCTGCCTCTGGCTCCTGAACACTGGGATTAAAATTACCTCCATGCCCAGCAACTGGGCATGTATGGATTGGGCATTTTTATATGTAGGCATTTTTTTTAATATTTCATTAAACATTTTCCATTTTCAGCCGCAAAATGTTTTAATTCTACGAATGCCCAGTTTTTCTTTTGAGAAATGTAACTATTAAGACGGCTACGACATCATAGTATAGACATTGAGGATCTGTCACGACGAGGTGAAACTTAATTCTTGGTTGTAGTTTCCTCAGAGCACACGCACACACAAATAAGGTTAAGGCCATAATCTGGTCTCAAACCCAGGAACCAGTCCTTTCGTCTCTAGGGGCAAACAACTGCTTTGTGTCTGCCTGTGCACCGTCTGTACCTTTATGAGCTTATAAGGGTCCCAGGCCAGCCAGAACTAAGCAGTCCAAACAAACAAACAAAATGGAGGATCCTTGAACAAAGTTTGAGGTTGCCGCGTGTGTTTTCTGAGGCTCCCGTAGGTGATAATTGCTGTTTCTGCAGCTGTGGAGTGTTTCCTGGGTGGTTCCACCCTGCAACTGCTGGGTTTCCTGCACATGCTCCAACTGTGAATTGTGCAGCGTCTTGCGTTTGGTGCGAGGCTGCTGCGGTCTCTAAACCACCGTGCAGCCAGTTTACATCTCACTGGTAACCTTTCTGTGGGAGCGCAGATGTAGTCCACATCCCCTTTCCTACCTCCGCAGGGTGTCTGTACCTGTCGCCTTAGGTGGTGCCTCAGGTTGGAGACCCAGTGGTGGCTTTGTGGAGCTTTGAGGGTGCAAGGACCACATACTTTTGAGTTTCCTACCTGTGGTCACCAGTCTTCAGTAGCCCACAATAGTGCCACAGATAACATGCGGTCAGTTAGGAGGCTTAGAAATGGCTTCTCCTGATTGCCCCAGTGACGTTCGCCTCTTAGGAGTGGCTCAACAGTCCTACTGATACTGGCCCCTACTAGGAAAGAGGTGCTGTTGTAGGAACTTACATTTTCCTTTTTCAGGGCCAGTTTTACCTTGCTAAAGGGTCAGTTTTTGTTGAGTTTCTCTCTTTTCCTATTTGATTTCTGCTTTTATTAGTATTTTCTTTTAAGATCGAATCTCATTTTTTTTTCTTTTGACGCCTTGACATGGAAGGCCATGTCACTGACTTTAAATATTTCTTCTCTAACTTTTGAGCTCTAAAGACTAACTTGCCCCCAAAACGCCACTTTGTCTGCACCTCAACCATGTCCTGTGTTTTCATTATTGTTAGAATATATATTTTTTTAAAGATTTATTTATTATGTATACAATGTTGCACCTGCATGTACGCGTGCAGGCCAGAAGAGGGCACCAGATCCCATTACAGATGGTTGTGAGCGACCATGTGGTTGCTGGGAATTGAACTCATGACCTCTGGATAAGCAGACAGTGCTCTTAACCGCTGAGCCATCTCTCCAGCCCTAGAATATATTTTTTTAATGCATCACGATGGAAATTAGAAAATTTGCCCGACTGTTCGGAAGTATGTTGATTTCTAAATATTAGGGAATTATCTTTATTTTGTTATTCTTGATTTGCACACGCACGCGTACGTGTATGGGCATGCAAATGCCACGGCATATACGTGGAGGCCAAAAGACAGTTTTCAGTGCTTTATCCTTTCCTTCCGTGGGATCTGGGGACTGAGCTCGGGTTGTCTGGCCTGTGCAGGAAGCACTGTTACATGCTGGGCCATCTTGCCGGCCCCAAATTTGGGAGCCACTACTTTTATTTTATGACTGACCTTTGGTTTGATTGCATTTGACTGGAGACTGTGACACGCGCTATAATTTTAGCCCTTGTGAAGCTCATTGCGGCCCACTTGGTGGAATTTCTTGTTTTGGATGTCGTGTTCCATCCCCATCATGGAGCTCAAATGGTTTTTGATCATAAATCCTTTTTTATGAGTGTGTGTATAGACACCCATATGAATACGGGCACCTATGCACACCTATGTGTGTGTTTATGGAGGTCAGAGGGAGGAACTTGGGTGGCATCCTCAGAAATAGCATCTATTTGGTGCAGGGTCTCCCATGGGCTCAGAACTCAACCTGCTTGGCCAGAAATCTCCAGGAACCTGATGCCTGTGTCTCCTGTGCTCTGGGGTTGCGTGCACCCGTGCAGGCCGTTTTATGTTGTTTATATTGTTGGTAGCTTCTGCCCTTTGTGATGGAGAGTTTGCTTTATCAATGTCGAATGTAGCGAGACAGACAGCTTTAACATGTTGCTATTCTGTTTCTGTTTGTTACACTTCTTGTTTATACATTTTCCCCTTTTCTTCCCAGGTTTGGGGTTAATAAGACACTTGATACAATTTTACTTGTTGCATTTACTGGGTTTGTAACCATACTTTCTAAATACTGCTTTGGTAGCTAACCGGAGAGGTGGCACGCACATTCTTACCCTATTTCAGACTTTCTACTTCGCAGTATAAAAATCTTTTTGTTTTCCGGTTTCAATTCATTATAACATCAATTCACGTGCGTGGTGAACTCCGGGAGAGATGATCACTTCCGAATTTACACTGAGCAAAAGTTTTTAAATGACGTATGAGGAGCGGTTTCTCCTCTTTCTTTTCTTGCATTCTTTAACCTTTAAAAACAAATTATGTGGGGTTGGGGATTTAGCTCAGTGGTAGAGTGCTTGCTTAGCAAGCTCAAGGCTCTGGGTCCGGTCCCCAGCTCCGAAAAAGAAAAGAAAAAAGAAAAAAAAATTATGTATTTACTTAAATATAGGAGTGCTCTGTGTGCATATACACTCGCTGCCAGAAGGGGGCGTCACGAACCACGGTTTGGTTGCTAGGAATTGAACTCAGGGACCTCTGGAAGAACAGCCATTGTCCTTAACTGCTAAGCTACCCTTCCAGCCCCCTTCTTGCTTTCTTAGTTTCCATGTAGGCTCAGTCTTTTCAGCTTCAACAACTCATTTCTTTAGGAGCATGATTTCTTGTGATGTGGTATGGCAATCTTGGTTTGAATGAAAATACCTTTTGCTTTAATTTCTTTGGCATGGGGACTCACACCGTAACCTGGCCTGGAACCTTTGAGTTCACACAGACCTGCCTGCCTCTGCCTCCCGAGTGCTGGGATTAAATGTGTCTGTCACATGGTCCAGTTTTTAACCTTGATTTCCGAAGGTGGTTTTAGGGTTGAATTCTTTTCCATTATTTCCTTTGTTTGCTGCTGTTTGTTTGGTGCTGTCTTGTTCTCTGCCTTTAAGACGAGGTCTCTTGATAAACTGGGGGCTAAACTGGCAGCCCAGGAGCTCCAGTGACCCCTCTCTCCTCTCCCTGTGGTGCTGGGGTTATGGGGGTCTGGAAACCATACTGCTGGTTTCCAAACTCACAGTAGATCCTGTACAATGAGCTGTTTCTCTTGGCCTCCGCCTGACTCTGACTTTACAGATTCCAAACAAGTAAGTAGGAGAACAGGATATTCGGAAAGACATTTGTTGGAGATCTCAGAGCAGATCTGTACTGTGGAAAGAGTTCTTTCAATCCCATAGAGGTTTATAAGGAAACAAAATATCTAGAGCATAAAATAAACAAACATGTGTCCTATGGGGAGCAGACTCAGACAACATAAACGAAACCCAGAGAACAAAAGCCCCGATAGGGTGATGGTTGAAGAACTGAAACTAAATACCCAAGACACTCTTTATAGCCGTCTCCAGCACAAGTTGAAGTGTCGGTGTTGTTGGCTGTGGTTGCCAAGTGTTGAGGCAAAGGGTACCCCATTGCTGGCAGAGTAGGCAATGGTGGAAGAACATGATGCACCTTTGGAAAGGTTTACCCATTGAGCCTGACGGTCTGTCTCCTAGGAATAAATAAGGCTACATGTGCACAAACTTTTTAAAAAAGATTTATTTACTTATTCTATATGAGTACACTGTGGCTGTCTTCAGACACACCAGAAGAGGGCATCAGATCTCATTACAGATGGTTGTGAGCCACCATGTGGTTGCTGGGATTTGAACTCAGGACCTCTGGAAGAGCAGTCAGTGCTCTAACCACTGAGCCATCTCTCCAGCCCATGTGGACTTATTTCTTTATTTATTTATGGTGGTAGGAAATGATGCCAGGAGAAACTCTGAGGCTGACCAAAGAATCAAGCAGAATTCAGTAGTTTATGAAAACATTAGCAGTTTCTACAAGACACAATCTAAGAAAATTTGAACTGTCAAAAGGAGGCAATGTGAGGTATTAGTCACCAAAAACAAGCTGTGTTGAAAGGGGGAAGTCTACTCAGAAAAGGAGGAGAGAGGGAGGGAAGGGTGGAGGGAGAGGTTGAGAAGAAGAGAGGAGATGTGGCACGGGGAAGGAAGAAGGGAAGAGTCGTGTGGTGACAGCCTGGAGTGGGTCTAAAGGGTTTGACGTAATAGGGAGCGTGGCGTAGTGGGCGGAGAGGTAAACATACTCTATGAAGGCAAGTCTCGTTACTCTGATGAAATGCCAGGAGTACAGATGGGCTCTAAGCAATTAAAACAGGCCCGATACATGCTCAGAGAATCCTGAATGGCCACACTAAGGCAGGCAAGTGGAAATGCAGGATAGTAATCGGCACCCTTCAGATGGGCACAGAGAAAGGGATCAGCGCCTGCTGTTAATGAGGGACACGCCTCCTTTGTACTTACGCTCAGTGGGTCAAGTCTCCATCTCACTGAGTCCTAGTGCAGTCCTGGGGGCCCTTCGCGTTGTAATAAAAGCCATAGAAGTGACGGTCTCGGGCAGAGTGTGGTGGTCCTCACATCTGATCCTGGCACTTTGGAGGCAAAGGCCAGCACTTGAGGTCAGCCCGGTCTACACAGTTCGTTTTAGGCCAGCCAGAACTACACAGCAGACCCCTGTCTCAAAACAACGCCCTCAGACAAGAAGAGAAAGGTAGCCTTGACCAACTTTACACTTAAGAATTTATCTGCAGGAACTTCTCAGGTGCATGCAAGATGATTGGTGTTCAAGGAAATTAATAATTGATAACAGGAGAAGCTGGGAGTAGTGTGCATATTCCAACAAAGGAGATTGGATAAGTAAGCTCAGATAATTCATAGACTAGAATACTACACAGGTACCAGAAATTTTTTTTCTTTAATACTTCTGTGCATTGGTGTTTGCCTGCGTATATATCTATGTGAAGATATGTCAGATCCCCTGGAACTGGAATTACAGGCAGTTGTGACATACCACGTGGTGGCTGGGAATTGAACTCAGGACCTCTGAAAGAGCAGCCTGTGCTCTTAACCGCTGAGCCATCTCCCTAGCCCGGAAATGTGATGTTTTTGTTCTCCAGGCTGTACATCCACTCAGGCAAAGCTAGATTCTTGACTGACGTGGAAAAGAATAGTTGGATGAGTCAGAGCGAAGCCAAGTTAGTGCATTTTCTAAGCACATTTAGGGAGAGTACGTTTTGAGAGGGGAAATGTGATCATTTGGGCTTTCGAGGTTACATTGTTTAAAGCATGTAACTTCCAAGAGAGTTTAGAGACTAAGCAGTTTAAAAATTCAGTGGTGTTAAAAAAAGACTTGAGCTGCATTACGCAGGTGGTGCTACGAGGCCCCCACACTGCTTATAGTTAGGGTTGGCAGAAATGCGTTAGTATGGTAAAATTTAAAGGCCATAACCATTCGGGTCCTAAGGAAGCATGGTTTGCTGGTTTTAGTGTCCTTGTTTAAGGTATCGTGAAGAAGATACACATTATCTCTCAGGTGGTTTTGATTTTGTTGGTTGTATTGAAGTCACTGGTTTTTAAAAAATCTTTCATTTTTTTTTATTTTATGTGTATGTTTTGCTTGCATGTGTGCATGTATGCACCACATGTCTGCAGTGTCTGCAGAGGCTAGAAGGTGTCAGACCACTTGGGACTGGAGTTTCAGATGATTGTGGGTGCCAAGTGGATTGAACTTGAATCCTCCGGGAGAACAGCCAGGGCTCCCTTAATCACCGAGCCGTCACTTCCGCCCCCAGTACGTCTTTAAGGCGTGTTTACTCTGATAGACGGTGGCTATAGGGCACAGGCCATAGACTCGCAGTCTCAGCCGCACAGGTCTTAGCCAGGCTGCTTGAGCTCTGTTTGCAGTAGGGTAGAGGTTTATAGCAGTTTCCAGCACCTTCCGTAGGCCCTTGCTCTATCTGCCTGGTGCCTTAGGTCTGAAGAGACCCCTGGAGTCCGACAAGCTGTGGTATCTCTGTCACTAGTTGAGTGTCACTCTTGGGAAGCAAGTTGATAAAGCTGAGGGCCAGCACCCCCTTCTTCCTGTTCCTGTAGACATTCTCTCTAAGTCACCCTGTCTCGGAGATACAGAGGTAGACCAAAGGTGAGAATGCTCGGTGGTTCAGATTGTTTGAATAACAAATACTTTTTTTTTTTTTTTGGTTCTTTTTTTTTCGGAGCTGGGGACCAAACCCAGGGCCTTGCGCTTCCTAGGCAAGCGCTCTAACCACTGAGCTAAATCCCCAACCCCAACAAATACTTTCTCACGTGAATGTCTGAAGCAATCACGAGAGGGGGGGGGGAGAGAGAGAGAGAGAGAGAGAGAGAGAGAGAGAGAGAGAGAGAGAGAGAGCGGGTACATGGACAATAAAGCTGAGAGAGAGAGAGAGAGAGAGAGAGGCAGGCGCTCACAGTGTTGTCCTTCTGTCTGTCCCTGACGGTGGTAGGAGGAAGACCCTGTGGACTATGGCTGTGAGATGCAGCTCCTTCAGGACGGGGCACAGTTGCAGCTGCAGCTGCAGCCCGAGGAGTTTGTGGCCATTGCAGATTACACCGCCACCGACGAGACACAGGTACCTGTGCTTGCTCCTCATACCTCGACTGAAGGAATCTCAGAGTACCTCGCGGCGGAATTCACGTTCACAAGATTAAACAAGACCCGCGCATGACTGTTCACCTCTTAGCCTAACAGACTGCCCCATCTGGGTATAGAGATGCCCTGCAGGAGGATGGGGAAGCACCTCCCTGCTCGGAGAACTTGGTATAGAACCCTCCTGGTCACAGAACAGTGAGGCTATTGAACCGTCCTATGCTCTTGAGTCTGGTAGGAACAGGTCTGTGGAGTCTCCTAACTGAATCAGGCACACATAGCTAGCTGCCTGCCTTTGATTTTAAAAGTGTTAGGTAAGGGCTGGCAAGATAGCTCAGTGGGTACTGGCTGACAGCCTGAGTTGGATCCCTGGAGCCTACATGGTAGAGAGAACACTCTGGCCTCAGTACACATATTGTGGCAATTGTATGTACGTGTACATACACACATTCATGCACTCACACACGCACGTACGCACGCACTCACACAGGCGAGTACACATAATTGTAAGAAAAGAATGTGGATTAGACTGTGTTCTTTCTCATGGTTGTCCCCACACAGCACTTTTATCTTAGTGTTGATTTCCCCCCCCCTGCCCCCGCAGGTGGTTGGTGATCACCGAGGTTGTGGTGATTTGGTCATCCAGGGTAGGGACTTACTACCCAGTTATTGGTGAGATGCGGGTCAGCTGGACTCTCTCTTGAACTGTAACCTCTGTCTTGGTGACTGTTTTCCAGCTCAGCTTTTTGAGAGGAGAAAAAATTCTGATCCTGAGGCAAACCACGGCGGACTGGTGGTGGGGCGAACGTGCGGGCTGCTGCGGGTACATCCCCGCGAACCACCTTGGGAAGCAGGTGGAGGAGTACGACCCGGAGGACACCTGGCAAGACGAGGAGTACTTCGACAGCTATGGGACTCTGGTATCGTCTTCCAGATTCTCTGTTCAGCTGGGAGAGGGGAGGGAGGGGGAGGGGAAGGGAGAGGGGGAGGTGAGAGTAGGGAAGGGGGGGGGAGGGAGGTGGGTGGGGGAAGGGGGAGGGGGGAGGGAGGGTGGGGGAGGGATGGGGTGGGGGGGGGAGGGATGGAGGTGAGGGTGGGGGAGGGTGAGGTGGGAGGGGGAGGGAGGGGAGGGATGAGATGGGGGAGGGATGGAGGTGGGGTTGGAGGAAGGGGGTTGGGGGTGGGTGTGAGGCTCTTCCTAGTGTTCAGGGTGGGCATGCAGTCCTTCCTATTGACTCAGAGTCACCTGGGTCTGAGGATATTCTGCTCTGTCACCATGGGGTGACTAGAGCTGTGCGTGACAGTTGACATGAGTGTGCTCGTAGTACAACAGCTCTGTGCATAGATAAAGGAATCTGAAATCCATGTGCCTCTCACATATCTCTGTATGGTTTTCTTTTCCTTAAAAGTAAGAACATTTAAAAAAATGGAAAAGCCCCTTTGGCAGGCTCATTGACCTGTAGCTGTCGTCTGCTGACTCTGGCTAAATATTAGAGTGAGAAATTCCTAATTTCCCTTCTCACGGCTTTAAGAAAAAAAAGCAGTATGTTCCATTTTAAAATTGAAGTAGAAAAGTTATATAGTTTAACTGACAGTGATACTACTCCCTAAAGCCCTTTTCTCCTTCCTCTGTGGAGGTCAGTGACCCTATGGCTCAAGGTGCAGCCTTGCTTAAAACGAGGTCAAGAACAAGCTGTTTGTAAGGTGAATGTTCCAGATTCGAGGCCGAGTGGAGAAGGGAGGAGCTGGACTGTTGCCTCAGTCACTGTTCTAGGGCTGTGAGGAGACACCGTGACTGTGGCAACTCTTACAAAGGAACGCATTTAATCGGGGTTCGCCTGGACATGCTATATGGCAAGATTAAATCTAAAACCACTGGTGTATGTATATGATTAGTCCACGGGCTGGAGAGACGGCTCAGTGGTTAAGAGCAGTGGCTGCTCTTCCAGAGGTCCTGAGTTCAAATCCCAGCAACCACATGGTGGCTCACAACCATCTGTAATTCCAGTTCCAGGGGATCTGACGCCCTCTTGTGGCCTCCATGGGTACTAGGCATAAGCATACACGCAGGCTCAACACCCATACACATAAAATAATACAAATAAAAAAAACCCATCTCTCCCCTAACAAAATGAGACAAGACAGTTTCTTAGTCTCTTCAGGAAAGGTACACAATGAAAGAAAGACAGAGGCAGCTTTGCATGCACCACCATGGCTGTTCAACTTCCCCCAGCAGCAACCGTGTGGAGACCCTCTTGGCTAGAACAGCTAGGATTCTGTGCTAAACTGTGAAAACCTCATGCGGGATTTTATTTGCTGTCAGGAATAAGATATTTTGCCTCAGTTCGTCCAGCTCCAGTTACGGACAGATGCGGAACACATCCCACAGTGCACTTCAGCGTTTCTTTCTGGAGTCTTGTTCATTCTCTTACGGTTCGCTGCTCTGGCCAATCTCTGTAAGGCCCGATCTTCAGCATTTTCCTTGTGGTCTTAGGTGTTTGCGGCTTTGTCATTATGGCAGCCTTGTGCTTTTTTCTCCACGGCCACCATGGTGCCACGTCAGTGGGTACACGATTAGAAAGAAGCGATGGCGCTTACATGGCGTCCTCCTCCCTCTGGTGCGCATCTCGTTTTCTCTTTCGGTTTTGAGGCTCTTCTCGAGCGGGGCCTGTTCATGCTTGGCTCGAGTCACTGTTGGGTGATGGTCTTCGTGACCATCTCATGTGCTGTCCACCTTGGCCAGGTGGTGAAAGGAAGGCCCTAGAATCTCCAGCCACCCTGTTTCTTCTGCTCCCTTCGGTTGGTCTGCGTGTCTTGAAGTCCTGTTATTATCTCCACACGTATTTAGAACTTGATGCCTGGAGTTGGGGATTTAGCTCAGTGGTAGAGCGCCTGCCTAGCAAGCGCAAGGCCCTGGGTTCAGCTCCGGAAAAAGAAAAAAAAAAAAGAAAAAGAAAAAGAAAAAAAATATATAGAACTTGATGCCGGCTTGATGAATGGACTCCCGTGTGGGTGGGTCCTGACCTCAGTGTTCTTGGAACATCCTTCGGTCTGAAGTACCTTGTATGATGTCATTGCAGCAGCTCTAACTGGTTTGTTTTAGTACATCACATTCTCCATCATCTCCTCTTTAGCCCAGTCTGTGTTTAAAGCTAGTGGCTTGCAGGCAGGATGGTGACTTTTGACTCTTTTTTTAATCCAGACAGCCTCCAGAGGGGAGGACAGACTGAGGATAGACTTTGTTTTCATTTGGGGGCCACGTCATTGGGAGCAGCCGTGGGGCCTCTGAAGGCCCCATCCAGACCTCCTGTTTGTATTGATGCCACTTGAGCGTTGTCTAGGCGACGCCTGGGAGGCAGCAGCTGCAGTTTTCTGTGCATCCTAGAGCATCTCCCTCCAGTGGTACCTCAGCGTTGCTTTTATAGTTTGAGTGCACTACATTGGTTCAGCCTTGTCTGCAGCCATGGTTCTGCTAGCCCCCGAAGGGGCCTTTCTCTGCTTCTTTGAGATCAGATGTTTTCTTACCTCCAAGTGAAGGTGAGAGCCTTGGTGCCCACCCACCCCCATTATAGTCTTGCAAGGAATTGAGTGCTAAGCTTGAGTGACGTTTTTTGGGGAAGACCCTGCTGCCTCACTGACAGCCGATGCAGGATGTCCAGGGCTTTCTCTTGATGGATACCCGGTGAGGATGCAAAGTCCTTCCCGCCTTCGGAAGCGTACGTGGTGGGTATTCGCCCTTCTCTTCCGTATGGCCCACATCAACCTACTGCTCATCTGACTGACTTGGGGAAGAGTATGTTGAAGGAAGAGAGGAAATACTGGACCGATCTGGGACAGTTCCAAAAGCCTACCTTTCTTACGCTGTCTGCTGTTACTCTTATCTCTGGGCATACTTGATCTTTTGATTTTAAAGCCCATCGGTTATTAATAATTTTAGGACTAGGGATGGGAGCATAAGCCGTGTCCCCTGTTGTCTGTGGTTCGGGTGCAGGCCCCCTGAAGTGATTTCTTTATGTCCTGCTTTTAGAAACTTCACCTGGAAATGTTGGCCGACCAGCCTCGGACCACCAAGTACCACAGTGTCATCCTGCAGAACAAGGAGTCTCTGAAGGACAAGGTCATACTGGATGTGGGCTGCGGCACCGGCATCATCAGCCTTTTCTGCGCCCATCATGCCCGGCCCAAGGCAGTAAGTGTGTCTGCCCCCGCTGTGCCCAGCCGTGGGCCAAGGTGGCAGCTGGCTGGACAGGCAGCCACCCATGTAGCTTGCTTTCGGCTCTCGGGAGGGAAGTAGGCCACTGGCCCACACATGGCTGAGATTGTGACCTACCGTACGGGTCGTGAACCATTTAAAATGAGCAACATCAGTGACAGAGATTCTGTCAGTGGGCTACCTGACAGGGTAGCCAAGAAGCCAGTGCTGTGTACTGTACCCAGTGAGGAGCAACACCCAGATACTTTTCCGGCTCTCCCTTGAGCGTCTGGTATGGCCGTCCCCAGGACGTAGAGACACTCACTGTTTGTCTTAGGTTTTTTTTTTTTTATTGCTGTGACAAAGCACGAAGACCAAGAAGCAAGTTGGGGAGGAAAGGGTTAATTCAGCTCACGCCCCCCACATTGTTCATCACCAAAGGAAGCCAGGACAGGAACTCACCCAGGGCAAGAAGCAGGAGCTGATGCAGAGGCCATGGAAGGCTGATGCTTACTGGCTTGCTCCTCATGGCTTTCTTGGTCTGCCTTATAGAACCCGGGATCACCAAGCCCAGGGCCGGCCCCACCCGCAATGGCCTGGGCCCTTCCCCACTGACCACTGAGAAAATGGCTTACAGCTCATGGATGCTTCCCCTCAACCGAGGCTCCTTTTTCTCTGACGACTCCAGCTTATGTCAGGTTGACATACAAAACCAGCCAGTACACTGTCCTTTTTTGTCCTGGGCACTTGTTTTGTGGCTACAGGATGTGTGTGTCACACATGCGGGAGCCCAGGTAGCAGGGCTGAGGTCCCGGCTGCCTGCCGCTGTGCTTGCATTTGTCGAGGAGGCTCAGGGAGGAGGCGGAGTAATCAGTGGTACTTTCTCCAGTATCCCGTCCAGACTACAAGAGCGCTGATGGCTTGGCGGGCCACAGGCTTCCATTCACATCGCAGAGTCTTCTGTCACCCCTGTTCCGGGACCGGTTGTGGTTTGGGAGAACAGAGGTCGCACGCGTGGGTGGGTGGGGGCTCAGGTCATGAGCTAACGGTCCCCCTTTCTGCTGCAGGTGTACGCGGTGGAAGCCAGTGACATGGCCCAGCACACGGGCCAGCTGGTCCTGCAGAATGGCTTTGCTGACACAATCACTGTGTTCCAGCAGAAGGTGGAGGACGTGGTGTTGCCCGAGAAGGTGGACGTGCTGGTGTCGGAGTGGATGGGGACCTGTCTCTTGGTAATGCCTAGGCCTGTGGTAGTGTGGGGTTCCTTTGAAAGTCACCATTTCCCACGGTTCACCAAGTTGCAGTACATAGATGAAATAAATGGCCCTAGAGCAGTGCAAGCTGTGTTCACACACCCCAACCCCCTGCATCCACAACGATATGCTGGCACAGCCATACAAGCGAGCCAGCCACAGCATGTGCTCTTGTGGACAGCCCCAGTCACCTACACTGAAGGAAGGAGGCCAGCCTCCACACTGTGGGACTCCATTTAGAGAATGGAGAGTTTCCTGAATGCCGGGGCAGTGTGTGTGTGTGTGTGTGTGTGTGTGTGTGTGTGTGCTATGTGTGTGTGTGTGTCCACCAGCAGATGTGTCAACAGAACTGATGCTGGTGCTGACGTAGCTGTAGGGACACGTCCCAGGGGTACCCAAGTTCATGTGGATTGTATACCTTGTTAGGGCAGTTCTATCTGATAATAGAAAATAAAACATAAAGGTCACACCTCTGTTTCCTATGTGCCTTAGTCAGGGTTTCTATCCCTGCACAAAACATCATGACCGAGAAGCAAGTTTGGGGAGGAAAGGGTTAATTCAGCTTACACTTCCACATTGCTGTTCATCACCAAAGAAAGTCAGGACTGGAACTCACACAGGTCAGGAAGCAGGAGCTGATGCAGAGGCCATGGAGGGGTGCTGCTTACTGGCTTGCTTCCCCTGGCTTGCTCAGCTTGATTTCTTATAGAACCTAAGACCACCAGCCCAGGGATGGCACCACCCACAGTGGGCTGGGTCCTCCCACCTTGATCACCAGTTGAGAAAATGCCTTCCAGCTGGGTCTCATGGAGGCATTTCCTCAACTGAGGCTCCTGTTCTGTGAAAACTCCAGCTTGTGTCGAGTTGACACACAAAACTAACCAGTACACTACGTGTACACATATTTGTGAATGCAGGCAGGACAGTACTTGAAAGTAATCCAGTTCCTTCAGGGGCTGGGTTTTCTCGTGATTTGCATTGTGTTTCCTTTTCTAGATCCTATAAATTCTTACGGTCTTTAGCTTGTTGTAAAACTTGGGTAGATCACTAAGAAAGTGAAGCCTTCGGCCGCTTCCTGTCTGTGATGGCAGAAGGCGATGGGACCTCTAGTGTTAGCCTTCAGCCCCTGCCCTGACTCTCTCATTCCTGAGTTTGAACTAAGTCTAGGTACAAAAGGAAGCCTGACCTGTTTGTGTTGGTCTTACTGAGTCCTAAAAATGACAGACTTCGCTGATGGACTTCCTGAGGGCTTGATGGGAAGATGGGACACCTGTTCTTCTAAGGGACCCACAGTTATGCACTTGACCAGAGGGTTATGAAAATGCCGGGAACGCCACAGACGAGCTAATCTTGTTAGGTAGAGCCAGGGTACACCTGGGAGCACTTTAAAGTCTAGTAGCGTGACTCCGGGTGTCGGTCTGGGGCAAGCACAAAAATGTCTGTCGGTCGTAAGCTCCTCTTGGTTGCCAGTTCAGTGGGAAGTGACGTGAACCCAGTTCGGGCTGTGAGGCTCGTATAACATTTTCACAAGAGCGTAGAACAAACCCCAAGTTCTCACATAGGCTTCCCCACCCAGCTGGGACAGTTTCAGGGTAAGACTGAAACCCCAAGATGGGCTGTGGCATTCTGGCCGTGGGGTTCGAGACCTCGGTGATACATCTGCTCCTACTCCTCCCGCACAGTTTGAGTTCATGATCGAGTCCATCCTGTACGCCCGGGATGCGTGGTTAAAGGAGGACGGCATCATCTGGCCAACCACGGCGGCACTGCACTTGGTACCCTGCAGCGCTGAGAAAGACTACCACAGCAAGGTGCTCTTCTGGGACAACGCGTACGAGTTCAACCTCAGTGCACTCAAGTAGGTGTGCGGGGCCACTCACAGGGTTTATCGCTTGCTGTGTTGACCACTGTGCAGGCATTTGATGAGGGTCTCAGTGCGTCTGAGAAGCAGAGCTCTGGTCCTGTCCGTCAATCTTTACTCTGTGGAAAACACAGTTTTTTTCTCCTTTATGAACGACACACCTTATGTGTCCTCCTGGGACCCAGAATGAACTCAGAAACATTGCTGAGACTTTCTTGTCTCTGTCTCCTCTGCCTTCCCTGCCCACCCCTCTGGACTCCTCAGGCGGTTATGTGCATAGGGAACCTGTTACGGGTGGGGAGATGTGCCTCCTCCTGCCTTCCCTCTGTCTCAGCTATGGTAGCAATCTCCATCTTGTATTCCTGGAGGAGACTCTTCAGGACACAGGTAGAACGAGCAAGTAGTCAAGGTTTATTTTTAGCCTACGTACAAGTAAAGTGTTACGTGAGTACCCCCTCCTGGTACAACAAACAAACAAGGGTCTTCACAGAAACGCCCGCTGCCTAGTATCAACTTCCGGCGTCCGTTACTTTTCTGTTGCAAGGTGTTAAGACACCATGACTAAAAGTGACTTAGAGAGAAGAGTTCATTGGGCTTACGGCTCCAGAGGAATAAGAATCCGTCACGGCTGGGAGGCACAGAAGCAGGTAGCAGGAAAAGCAGCAGGATCAAGATGCCGAGAGCTCACGTCTTCCAATGTAAGCATGCGCGCAGAGAAAGTGAACCGGAAGTGGGGTGGGGCCATCAGTGCTTAAAGCCCGCCCGCTCTGACAGACTTCAGTGGCAAGAGGGAAGGGAAGGGCTCCCCTAGTATCTACATTGCCCAACCTCGGAGCGAACCAAGCTGGTTCCTTTCCTAGAAAGAATAGATGGACGGTTTCTTGGGGGCTATCTTTACCCGCAGTTCAATCTGTTATAATTAGATGTATTAGATGCAAGAATATGTAAATAAAAAAAAAAAAAAAAAAGAGGCTGGTTGTGGTGATGCAAGCCTTCAGTGCCCAGGAAGCAGAGGCAGGTAGATCTCTATGAGTTCAAAGTCAGCCTGCTCTACAGTAGTAAGTTCCGGGCTAGCCAAGGCTATGAAGTGAGGCTCTGCACCCCTACTCCTCAAAAAAGAACAGGCGAAAGGCGTAACCCATAAAGTTGAGAAGTTTACTAAAGGAGAGGGCAGCCGTGACAATGCGTGCGCTGGGGCTGCTGGGAATGGCTTGTCTTCCCCGATGTCCTTCCTCTTCCCTGGACAGTTTGGCTGATTCATACTCGGGTGTAAGCTTTCATACCCTTCTCAGCATTCTGGGCCTGGCCATTTCGCTGGTTTTCACTGTAACAGAACCTAATACAGCAAGCGACTCCTTACTATCAAGGGGAAATTTGGCAAAAGGAGCCCAGAGAGAACCTCACGTCCCAAGGAGGAGGCTCTTCTCTAGAGCGGACCTTGACATGGTGGGTGGGAGTGGGAAGAGCCCCTCTAAGAGCATGGTTGTCCTGAAACACAGGAATTAAGACCTCCTGAGGTGAAGCTTTGCTGGAGAGTAGACCTTGAAATGAGGAAAGAGTCCCTCCCACCGAGAATGAGACTCTGTTCTAGAACAGGCCCTGAGCCAGAGCCAGAGCCTCCTACAAGGAATCTGCTCGAAGAATGGACCCTGAGACAAGCCTTCTAACTTTTTGGGTGGTTTGAATGAGAACTGTCCTCTGCAGGTTCTGGTATTTGGACACTTGGTGTCCGGCTGGTAGGGCTGCCTGGGGAGGTTTAGGAGGTACAGCATTGCTGGAGGAAGTCTGTCAGAGGGGGTGGGCTTTAAGCACTGATGGCCCCACCCCACTTCCGGTTCACTTTCTCTGCTTGCATGCTTACATTTGAAGATGTGAGCTCTCGGCGTCTTGATCCATGCCTTCCAGCTGTGACGGATTCTTACTCCTCTGGAGCCGTAAGCCCAATGAACTCTTCTCTCTAAGTCACTTTTAGTCATGGTGTTTTAACACCATGCAACAGAAAAGTAACGGACGCTGAAGTTGATACTAGGCAGCGGGCTGTTTCTGTGAAGACCCTTGTTTGTTTGTTTGTTTGTGGAATGCAAAAGACTTTGGAACTTTTGGACCAGAAAAGCAATTGACTGCTGTAAGCAGAACCTAAAGGGCCAGCCTCATCGGAGTGTAGGAGACAGTGGTGCCATAGAGACAGGAGCAAAAGAGACTGAGGGGCCTCACCCAGGAGGTTTCAGAGGGAAGCAAGGACTCTAAAAGTAACCAGAGTCGAGGTTACTCTTGTGATAGTTTGTCAAAGAATCTAGCTGCCTTCTGCCCTTGTCCTAAGAACTTGCCTGGGGCTCAAATAAAAAGCAATAAATTTCCTTGGTGGAGAAAATTTCAGGAACATAAGATTGAATCTGTGGCATGGTTGTCAGCGACAGCCCTTAGGGGCCAGATCTGCGATACAAAAGAGCAAGCAGGGCAGGTGGAAATATAAAATGTAAGTTCATAGAAAATAGAGCCCCAAGAAGCTAATGTTAGAGCCAAGGCAGCGCTGGCTGGAAGAGAGGCTGTGGAGAGGCCTGCTCAGCCCTGGGACAAAGGGAAGAGTGCACTCAGAATAACACCCACTCAGCCAAGCCTCCAGCCTGTGAAGGAGAGCCTTCAGGGTCTTCTGCCCATACGAAATAACAACCAAACTTAAAAAAAAAAAATCAAAATTGCTGCTAATATAGTTCAAGGGAGCCAGGATCAGTCCCAACCTGACGTTGTCATCTTCAGTGGTTTAAATGAGAATGGGTTTATATATTTGAGTGTTTGGTCCCCAGTTAATGGAACTGTTTGGAAAGGATTAGGAGGTGTGGCCTCGTTAGAGAGGTTGTGGCATCCTTGAAGTGTGGCCTTGTTGGAGGAGGTGTGGCCTCGTTGGAGGAGGTATGACCTCATTGGAGGAGGTGTGGCCTTGTTGGAGGAGGTGTGGCCTCGTTGGAGGAGGTGTGGCCTCGTTGGGGGAGGTGTGGCCTCGTTGGAGGAGGTGTGACCTCGTTGGAGGAGGTGTGGCCTCGTTGGAGGAGGTGTATCACTGGTGTAAGCTTTGAAGTTTCAAGAGCCCACATCAGGCCCTCTCTCTCTCTGCCTGCTGCCTGCCAACCAGGATGTAAGCTCTTAGCTTCCGCCCCAATGTGATCCTCACTTGCCTGCAGATGTGCCCTCTGCCATGATGATCATGGACTAACCCTCTGGAACTGTAAGCAAACCCCCAATTGAACGATTCCTTTCGTACGATGCCTTGGTCATTGTGCTTCTTCACAAAAGTAGAACAGTATCTAAGCCATCATCCACGAGATACTGGCTTTACAGGCACAAAAGAGGCAGGAGTAAAGAGTTTGGGGATTCTTCCTCCATAAATTCAGAAAGCCACTGAGGGTAGGCCCTGTGTGGCAGGGGAGTCCCTACGTGAAGGCATTGAGAGGCCACTGTGTGAGTCTGTGAATAGAAAGCCTGGGTTGTGGTAAAGACCCCAGAATAGTGAGCTATCTACCAAGGAGAGAGATTCACGTTGCAGGCAGCGAAACGGGAGAGCAGAACCATCCAATCCCTTTGCAATTAAAGTCTCAGCCATCGGACACGGGTCTGGAGGGCTTAGCTCTCACCGTGCGGAGGTCTGGTCTTGCTCTGGTCCTGTATTTTTCCTCCACGCCCCCCACTCCTAATACTTGGAATGGTAATGCATGTACTTTGTTGTTATTTTAGAAGTATGTATTTGCCTTTTGGGTTTTATAGAGGTTTGCGATTGAGAGATTACACTGAGGCCCAGAAGGGACTTTGGACCTTTAAGTAATGTTGCTACTCTGAAAGGCCGCCAGGACTTTCGAAATTGGACCAAATGCGTATGTATTATGATGCAGCCATGAGCCTCTGGGGGCCAGGGAGTGGAATGTGGTTGTTTGAGAAATGTCCCACGTGGCTCTGGTATTTGAACACTTGCTGTCCAGTTGGTAGCCCTGGAGTTGGGGAGCCCTGGATGTGGCCCCGTCAGAGGAAGTGTGTCACTGGGGGGGCGGGCCTTGAAAGACGATAGCTTTGCTCCACTTCCACGTAACTCTGTGGTGGTTTGTGCATCTTCGGCCCAGGGAGTGGCACTATTAGAAGGTGTGGGTCTGTTGGAGTGGGCGTGGCCTTGTTGGAGTGGGTGTGGCCTTGTTGGAGTGGGTGTGTCACTGTGGGCGTGGGCTTTAAGACCCTCATCCTAGCTGCCTAGAAGTCAGTCTTCTCCTAGCAGCCTTCAGATAAAGATGTAGAACTCTTAGCTCCTCCTGCACCATGCCTGCCTGGATGCTGCCATGCTCCCACCTTGATGATACTGGACTGAACCTCTGAACCTGTAAGCCAGCCCCAGTTAAATGTTGTCCTTATAAGAGTTGCCTTGGTCATGGTGTCTGTTCACAGCAGTAAGACCCTGAGTAAAGACACTCTTTCTGTTCCATGCTTGTATTTTGTAAATGTGGGCTCCCAGCTCCCTTCTCTGCCTGTCATGTCTGCCACAATCCTCCCCACCACAGCAGACTCTTAACTGCCCATGGAGCTCGAAGCTCAAGCAGACTCCCTTTTCCCATAAGTCATGTTTTATCGTGATTTTTCTCACAGCAACAGAAGAGCAGTACAGCACCTCATAACCCCAGGATTGACACATCCTCAGGTTTCTAGGTATAGTCGGAGTTAGTTCATTTGTAATGATGAAGTCTTCAGTATTGTGTGGGGTGTGGAAACACACGTTAGTTCCCAGTGCGTGCTCTGGGTGTGTAATGAGCATGAACAGGTATACCCATGCTGTTCAGGAAGTATCAGGATTGTTGACTTCACTTCCTGGTCCGGTGGACACCAGTGCACTTGAGCCCTGGATTCTGATTCAGGTGATTTCCTGAGGCCTTTGGTCTTTTATAGCTGCCTCTACTAGACGGGTGTGGCGAACTGTTCCTTCCCCTTGAGAGCAAGGTGTGAAAGCCCCTTTGCCAAGTACAAGAAACTACCGATATCTTCAGGGAGGACCAGACCAGCCTCTGCTCCTGCTGATACTTTGGGAGGGTGGAGTACTGGTGGGAAAAAAAATGGTCCTACAGGCATTTTATCTTATTTATTTTTAATTAAAAAGTCAAAATAATAGAGAATGCGATAGAAAAGCATCACGTCCTCCCTAATGAACACATGGAATCATTGTTCCTTGTTCAATATCCCAAAGGGAACAGAGAAGGAAGGGTCCTGTCTCTTGTGGTTCTCCAGCTCATCTAGACCTGGAGACATGGTAACATGTGGAGAGCTCTTTGGCTGTACCCAGGCAGGAGCCAGGGGTAGATAGACAAGGGAAGTCCTCCACAGTGCTGGCCTCTGGCACCATTTCCAGTGTTTCACAGCAGGGAGGCAGATGGAAGCATCAGAAAGCGGTATCCCCATTTTATAGTCCACATGCGGCCCTCCCATAGGGGGGCCCTTAGCCCTTGGCAACAGCAGTTGTTACAGCGCTCAACCTGAAATCCTTGGCTTTGAAGACTTGATACATTGTTGCAATTCTCTAATTCTCTCCACCTGAAATCCTTGCCTTTGAAGACTTGATACATCGTTGCAGTTCTCTAATTCTCTCCAAGTGGTCACGGTCGGCTTCTGAGTACTCAGATCTCTGTATCTGACATGATAAAGAAGGGCCCACTGACCAGTAGGCTCTGAGGACCATCTAGTGAGGCCCAGCAAGGCTGCAGAGCAGATGAACTTGGCCAGCAGGGGGCGATCCTCCAGGCTGGGCCTTCAGCGCTCACTTACTGCCAGTATATTTACGGGGAAATCCTTGCCTCACGCCTTTTCTTTAACTCTCCCCTTAGGTCGTTAGCAATCAAGGAGTTCTTTTCAAGGCCAAAGTCTAATCATATCTTAAAGCCGGAAGACTGCCTCTCTGAGCCATGCACAATATTGCAGTTGGACATGAGAACTGTGCAGGTCTCTGACCTGGAGGTGAGAGAGGGACTTGCTTCTGATGTTAAGTTGCTTTACGAGACACTGCAGCGTGTGTGTGCATGTGCGTGTGTGCATGTGTGTGTGCGTGTGTGTGTGTGTATATGTGTGTGTGTATGTGTGTGCATGTGTGCGTGTCTGCAAATGCGATGTGTGGCGTCTTGTTGGCGATGTGTGTGTGTGTGTGTGTGTGTGTGTGTGTGTGTGTGTGTGTGTGTTGGGGAGGGTAGGGAGGGGGAGAGTGTTTTATTGATGACTAGGTTACACCAATAAATGAACCGTGTTTTCCTTAAGTTCTGTTTTGGTTTTATCTTTCATGTTTTTATATTCTTTATATTTAATCTCTTTACTGTCTTCGGTTATTCTTTTACATTTATTCGATGTTCCCGGCATCCTAAAAACCGTACAAAGTTTGTTCCATTTATTGTGGTCTGGTAATTAAGTAACAAATTCTTTCAGCTGTTTCAAGCCCTGTCAATGATGAAAACTCTTGCCTCCTTTCCCATGGTTAGTTAGGTCCCGGTGACTGCTGGGTGAGCAAAGGAGTTCGGGATGGATGTAGACTTGCTCGGCTGAGGTTAGGGTTGGGGGATGAAGATGGGCACTGGTTTGTGGCACCAACATGTTGTCCTGTGTTTGGGGGCAGACCATGCGTGGCGAGCTGCGATTTGACATCCAAAAGGCTGGGACCCTGCATGGCTTCACAGCTTGGTTCAGTGTGCATTTCCAGAGCCTGGAGGAGGGCCAGCCTCAGCAGGTTCTTAGCACAGGACCGCTGCACCCGTAAGTGAGCCTACGGGGCGGGGGTGGGGTTAGGCAGGGGGATAAGGAGTGGATGGAAGCAGGCTGGCTTTCTGTGCTCCAGATACCCTCAGTCAGCTGCGTGGGGTGGTAAGGGATCCTCTGGCCTCTGCTTTGGTTATCCTCCTTCACCAGGAGATTAGACTTCCTGAGAAGTTTCCCTAGCATAGAAGGGCATCCACTCCCCTGACATCTCCTGGCCCCTCAGTCCATGAGGTTGCATAAATGGCTGGGGTGGCATGACGCCATCCAGTCCTTTGCTCTTCTGTAAAGGTGGTAGGTTGAGTCATCTGTGTATTCCCCCCCCCCAGCTCCCTGTGGTCCAGATCGGGGAGAGAAGATGGGCAGGGACATTTGAAGAGTGACTGGAACCAAAGATCACTCAGTCACTGTGCCCTTTCCTGTCCTCTGGGCCTGGGGACACAGAACCCAATGAAGTCACTCAGCCCCATGTGGGCCACCCAGGCGAACCTTCCTTGCCTTCTGGAAGCCCAGCCATCTCTGTAATGTCCCCTCTGCTGCCTCTGGAGCAGGGCGTCAGGCTCTGTGTTGTAGCTCTGATCCTGTAAGGACTTCGGACCATAGGGTTGCCTGTGGGAGGGCAGCTCTGGTTAGCACCAGACTAAGCTCTGTGTTCCTAGGTTTCTGGGCAGGACAGGACAGGCTGTCAGTGTAGAGGACCTCGTTGGGGCTACCAGATGAGGCTCGTAGGTGACCGTTCCTGTCTTGTAGCACCACACACTGGAAGCAGACCTTGTTTATGATGGACGACCCAGTCCCAGTCCACACAGGAGATGTGGTCACGGGTTCGGTGGTGTTACAAAGAAATCCGGTATGGAGAAGGCACATGTCCGTCTCTCTGAGCTGGGTTGTCACTTCTGCAGTTGATCCCACGTCTCAAAGGGTAAGATACTTCTTTATAGAAATTAGGCCCTGTAGGGGCTGGCTCTCGGGGAGACCACCCCAGGTGGTTATTATGAATGGTGGCAGATGTGTGTCCCCTGCCATCGTGGAGTAGCCTTTCCTGTAACATTATAATCTTCACACAGGACAAAGGTGTTATTAGCTACATTCCTCAGTTCATATTATGGGAGGTAGACAGTTCAAGAGTGTAACTATCTAATACTCATGTAACGTAGTTGTTCTGAGAAGTCCCATGCCTGCCCAGGGGTGCTATTTGCTCTTTTCCCAGAAGAGCCATGTGTGAGGGTGAATATTCCATACTCCATATGTGGAATGGCCTGGGGTGTGGAATGGCCTGATTTGGGGTCAGGCCTCAAGTCTTACAGGGATACTGGAAATGAGAGCTCTGTTTTCGGATACAGTGTTAATGAGGGAGAGAAAAAAATAACAAATGGCTCTATTTTGTGGTCATTTTATATTCAGTGTCAAGATGTTTGTCATTTAAGTATGGGCGCTTGGGATACCATTCCATCCGTTGTTAAGTTATTTGGAAATTCTGTGTGTTAAGCAGAAATGGTGAACCGACTCTTCTTTTAATTCGGTCCTTTACAGGCTGGAGAGAAAGTCTTTCCGATCTGGAGGTGACGGTTAAGCACCGCGTGGGAGTCACGGCCGTGGTGTGCATCTCGGTGGAAGAAGATGCATCTGGCCACCTACTGTGACGTACACACTCACCCGTCCCATGCTGACCCCTTCCTACCCAGCAGGTGACATCGGGCCCCTCACAGCTCAACCCCCAACCCCCAGTGTCATTTCTCCCGTAGGCTGTGTATATAGGTGTTCATCCTGTGGTGCCCGTCGCTGCCAGTCGTGTTCCCAGCCGGGAGTAGTTGTAGATCCCTCAGACACACATTTCAGCCTGTGTACCTGTGACTGTGATGTCCACACCTTGTGTCAGTGGTGTCCTTGATGCCCTCGACCAGCTGCTGCACCTGTGGACTGTGGCTTGCCGAGCCGTGCTCCGGTATGAGAGATGGCCGAGCACCCGTGTCTCGGGGCAAAGACTGGAGGTGGCAGCGTGCGCGGTGGGCTCTGCATGGGTAGCCGCGTGTAACGTCTTATGGGTAAATTGTATGTGGAGCATAGTACATGCTCAATAAATATTTTTTAATGAACAAAATATTCCATCTCCTGTTTCTGTGCATATACACTGTTTCTCAGAAGCGTGGTGTGGTGGTCTGGATGAAGATGGCCCCTACAGGGAATGGAACTATTAGGAGGTGTGGCCTTGTTGGAGGAGGTGTGGCTTTGTTGGAGGAGGTGTGGCTTTGTTGGAGGAGGTGTGGCTTTGTTGGAGGAGGCGTGGCCTTGTTGGAGGAGGCGTGGCCTTGTTGGAGGAGGTGTGGCCTTATTGAAGGAGGTGTGGCCTTGTTGAAGGAGGTGTGGCTTTGTTGGAGGAAATCCTTCACTGGGGTGGGCTCGGAGGTTTCAGATGCTCCAGTGAAGCCCAGTGTCATTCTATCTTCCTGCTGCCTGCCTATCTGTATATAGAACCTCTCCGGCAACACATCTGCCTGCGTGCCACCATGCTTCCAGCCATGCCAACGAGGGACGAACCCTCGGAACTGTAAGTCAGCCCCAGTCAAATGCTTTCTTTTATAGAGTTGTCATGGTCATGGTTTCTCATTACAGCAACAAAACCCCAACTAAGACACGTGGGATTGAGACAGGCTAGGCTGACTCCATGGTAGGCTTCAAATTGGCAGTTCAGGAGACTAGGCCTAAGACTCTGTTTCCAAGACCTGGGCAAGTCTAGGCCCGGCCACCTGGCCTGAGGCGAGGGCAATAATAGGTAGCCACGGTTTCTAGACCCTGCGCCCTAGCAATGGTTCTGGAATGCCCCTAGAGCCAAGGGAAGGCTACCACTCCCTGGAATTCCCTTAATGTGTGTTCAGTCAGGCCTTCGAGCCCACTCAGGCGCCTCCATCTTGGAAGACAGTAGCCCGCAGCATGCTGGACTTCTGCAGATTGAAACGCTCTTTGCTTTTGCGTACTATTTGAGTCCAGGGATATCGTTCTTTGGCGAATCATGGACCCTTAACGGGATTACACACTGCCTTGTAACATTTCTTAGTATTACATGTAAATTCGTGGGTTTTCTTATTGTTTTGATGTTAAATTTTCATTTAAACTATACTGTTGCCCCACCCTTATCCCCCAAAGTCCAACAAATGACATCGTTCAGATGGAGCCTCATGCCAGGCATGGAGGTGTAAACCTTTACTCTTAGCTCTCAGAAGGCAGAGGCAAGGGGCTCTCAGTAAGTTATAGGCCAGCCTGGTCTACTTACTGAGTTTCAGGCCAGCCAGAGCTGCCTAGTGAGATCCTGTCTCAAAAATAAACAAGCCAAACAAACAAACAAACCAAACCTCACAGTGCACAGAGGACACATACCCAGCTTGAGACACAGTCACGCACAGAGGCACCGTGTTCTCTAGCACACTTCCAGCATGTAAGTAGAACCATGTGTCATGGAGGAGGAAGTCAGTTTTGGGCCAGTTTTCTCCATTTGTTAGGTCATTTTGTGGTCAAGCAGTTTTAGGGGAAAAAAAAATCAGCTTTCAACTTCTGAGGATCACAATTGTTCTTGGGTCTTCAGGATTCGTTCTAGGAGGGGGGATAAAGCCAGGCAATGGCGGTGCACGCCTTTAATTCCAGGCCTCTAGAAGCGGAGGCAGGTGGATCTCTGAGTTTGAGGCCAGCCTGGTCTACAGAGTGAGTTTCAGGACAGCCAGGGCTACACAGAGAAACTCTGTCTTGAGGGGGTCAGGGGTTAGGGTGGGGGGAGAAGAGACTTACACACACATGTGCACACGCGCGCACACACACACACACACCCACATACCATTTTGGTATCAACTTTTACACAGGCAACCTTGAATCATGACTGTTCCTATGTACAGAAGAGTTCTAAGGCTGATACCAATGGTCCCGTGCAGAGTCTGGAAGTTAACTATGATGACAGTCAACAGTCCTTAATCCCTGGTGTTAGCTGACACACGTCTTTCCCAAAAAAGATCTCCTTAATCTCAAAAAGATTCTCTCTGGCCTCTCCCGCCTTGTTCAGATTTTCTTAAAGGACCACGAACTGATTATTAAAAGATAGCATTTGGGGTTGGGGATTTAGCTCAGTGGTAGAGCGCTTGCCTAGGAAGCGCAAGGCCCTGGGTTCGGGTCCCCAGCCTCGAAAAAAAAAAAAAAAAAAAAAAAAAAGATAGCATTTTCTGGGAGGCGGTGGCGCATGCCTTTGATCCCAGAAATTTGGAAGCAGAGGCAGAAGGATCCTTTGTCTCAAATTCTGCTGTTTTTTCCCGGATTTGCCAGTAGGTGGCGCCCTCTGCGTGTTGCTGTTAGCTGGCTCTTTGCAAATCTTTCCTCTCCAGACTGGAAATTTCCAGATCCACCGTCATTCTTGGAGCCACACACTCTTGGCCCCTCCCCTGGTACCTCTTGGGCCCTGGGCTCAACGCCAGAGGGTCGTTACGTAGCCTTAGTTGGGCCCCCAGCTTCACATGGCAAGGTCCCTGGGACCTAGACATTATCCCTGGTGCTGGAACTACGGGAGAACAGAGGGGGCGTGGCGGGGCCACTGCTCCCTGCCCTCCCTGGGCAGCGGGCAGGCTGTGTCTGCTCCGCTTTGCAGCTGGGCTCCTTCCACTAGCCTCCTCACTGTTTGTCCTGCAGCTCTCAGAAACCCAGGACTCCCCTTCCCTTGTTCTACAACCTTTCCCATCTACCCCACCTCTTCCAGATTCCTCCTCCTCCCACCAACCTCAGGCTGGACCATGTCCGTCCCATCTACCTCCACCCCCTGACCCCATCCCTATTTAACACTTCATGGATCTATTACCCTTTGTTTGTTCTCCTCTGTTGCTATCACTGTGCCTCCCGAGAGAGATACCCAGTTTCCCTAACCTCCCTCACTTCCGGCGCTAACTTTTGGTCTCATCGCGGCCCATATTCGACTCAGGTCTCAGTCTTTGATTTTCTGTTGTCTGAGCCACAGACCCTTCCTAGGAACGACTTAGAGGAACAGTAGCGCCCCTTCCTGATCGACCCACGTTCCTTTCTCTACCTCAGATCTGCAGCCATAAGACTCAGACTCCACCCCCAGCCCCGCCCCACCTTTTCTGATCAGCCCCTAGCCCTAGTTAGCCTTCCCGGAATCTGTCTTCTGCACCCCATCGCATGACCTGGGATGGTTGCCAGTAATACCTTCTGACTTCTGACTCTGAGAGGATGAGGTTGGAGCACAAAGTCCTAATCATAGCTGAGGTGGCTTTGCCACAGGGTTCCAAGATGAACTTGTTAGTGACTCCGTCAACTTCAATGATGGCACGATGAGGCAAGTATCTTCTTCTGTTTATTTTTTTAACGTCTATGGGTGTTTTGCCTGCATGTGTGTCTGTGTGTGAGACATTTGTGCCCGATGCCTGTGGAAGACGGAAGAGGGAGTAGGATCCACTGGAACCTCGGGAGTTCACCATCTTTGTGAGCAACCATGTGGATGCTGGGAATTGAACTCAGATTCTCTGGAAGAGCAGCCAGCAGCCAGCAGCCAGCGCTCTTAACCGATGAGACATCTCTCCAGCCCCGCATATACCTTTTAGGTAAATAGTTTTGATGGAGAGAAAGGAAGAATCCCGAAAGACCTGTGCGCTGCTGAAGGTTCTAGCACGGAGAGGAGGGCGGTGGAAGAGAGGGCACACAGATACCTTCTAAATGATTCTTTGTGCCTTGTAAAGGTCTGTTCTTTACAGAGAGCAGAGAGTGGAAGCAGACTGATCATCCACGAAAATGACTTCAACTGAAGCTCATAGCAAGAGAGAACCTTGGGGATGGTGGGGGAGTCCATTGTGACTGGAGAGTGGGTGCTATTTCGGGAAAGATGTGTGTAGGGTGCCCTTGTGTCTCTTTGTGGCCATGGTAAACCACCTTGACAAGAGCAAATAAGGAACCACAGATTGTTTGGGGGACACACTTCAATCACGCAGCCTATTATAGTGTCGAAGACAAAATGTCAGGAGCTCGAAGCAGCGGCTCCTGTCACAGCCACAGCTGAGAAGCGAGGGTGTGAGCTGAGAGCACTTGAATTGCTTTCTCCCTTTTATGGAGGTCAAGAGTCCCACACAGGGGGTAGTCTTGCCCACAGTTGAAAGGGTTTCCCCCAGATAGATTCAGCGGATCAAGATAACCCCACACAGACATCCTCAGAGGCCAATCTTAATCTAGATAAACCTGCCCGCAGGTTTATCTCCTAGATAGTTCTAGATGCTGTCATGTTGACGACCGGCAGCATCCACTGAGCCCTAATGCTAGTACAAGTTCCCCGAGGAAGGGGGTACATCGTGAATGGCTCCCATTCTGTTTTTCCATAAAACAAACAAACAAACAAAAAACCTTAGTGTGAAAAAATTGTACAAATTTTTGAGGGTACATTGTGTGATGTTTAACAACATATGTGTGTGTGTGTGTGTGTGTGTGTGTATGCACACATATAATCAAAATTAGTGTATCCACTGTTTAATCATTCACCATTTCCTTGTGGAACAAGAATTACAGTCACTTAGTGGCTTTGAAATCTACAGCATTGTTAACTCTGGTCACTTCCTTGGTAGACCAGTAGGATTTATTCTTTCAGGTTGTAACCTTCTACCTGTTTGTCTGGACTCCTTTTCTGTAATTATCCTTGCCATATGTCCCTTAGTTCCCTTCACATGTGCTCACTCAATCCAGCAGCAATGAGCTTCCAAAAAAACAGATCCTGCCCTAACTTATACCTTACAATGTATTGAGAGACATGGCCGCTCCAGGGAGATCTTCCAGTCACGAGGAGAGTAAGGCTGACCAAAGGACAAAAGGTGGCCAGGAGGGTTAAAAAGAGAAGCAGTAGACAGAGTTCAGGCCTGCATCTCAGACACACGGAGGTTAGATTTCGGCGTCCTTATAGGAGAAGAACCCTAGTAGATGGTGAATTTTCCCTTCACCTCTCTGACAGAGCCACATTTCCCAAGACAGGCCATACCATGTGCTCCCGCACGAGCTTCCGAGGTGAGTGAATGGCTCGTGGTCAAGACTCATCCACATGTAGCCTCCGGGAATCCATCAGCACAATTCAGGGGTCCCCTCTTACTGCCCTGCTCCCTGACGAGGATTTTGTTGTCGTTATCACGTGATTCTCTCTAACGGCTCCTGTCTGTAATCTTGTGGCTCTTGCGTTGCTCTGTGACCCCCTTTTACCTATGGGTCTAAAAAGAGCTGATGGCTTTCCAGTTCTTCAGTCTCTTCCCCTCTGTTAAGATGGAGAGGGCCCTTCTAGGCAGCTAGAAGCTTTAAGTCTCTATGCCATTAACTTGTTTTATTCTCCATTGTACGCAACACCTCTATGCTTCCTGGCTCCTGGCATTGGGCTGTATTTGTGTGTGGCTCTGTGGGTGGGCTCATGTGTTTCAGTTTGTGCCTAATTCTCCCGGTGGCTGCCTGCCACCCAGAGGGGGGAAGCCACAGTGCCTAGGCGTTCCACCTCTTCAAGCAGATCTCCACTTGCTCTTGATAGTTAACTAGTTAGGGTTAGGGTTAGGGGTTAGGGGTTAGGGTTAGGGGTTAGGGGTTAGGGTTAGGGGTTAGGGTTAGGGTTAGGTTGGGGTTGGGGTTGGGGATTAGGGTTAGGCTCCACCTGCACATGGAGCTGATGTTTGCCTTTTAAAAACAGGAATAGCCTTCTCTGACCTCTTTGTTACTCACAGAGCAAGTGAGAAACTTGTTCTATGTACTTTGAGTGGATACAGTTTCTGTTAGGCAAAGGTAACCTCACTTTGCCTGAGTTTTTCATGCACTGTTTGCTACAAGTGATGTTTTTGAGGGAGGGGGGGAGGGAGGGGGGAGAGGAGGGGAGAAGGAGGGTACAGGGAGGGGGAGAGGGAGGGGAAAGGGAGGGGGAGGGAGAGGAAGGGGAGGGGGAGGAGAGGGAGGGGGAGAGGAGGGGAGAGGAGACGAGGCTGAACTGGGAAGCAAGCCAGTAAGTAACACCCCTCCCTTGGCTTCTGCATTGGTTCCCGATTCCGTGATCCTGCTCTGTTTTGAGTTCATGTCCTGACTTCCTTCAGTGGTTAACAGAGATGTGGAAGTGTAAGCTGAACAAACCCTTTCCTCCCCAACTTGATGTTTGGCCCTGGTGTTTCATCACAGCAATAGAAACCCTAACTAAGACTGCCACTGGTTGCTATCTCTAGGGGGGGCTGCTCTTTTCTGAAGGGAAATGGAGGGAGAGTGGATCTGGGGGAGGGGAAGGGCATATGGTGGAGCTGGGAGGAGCGGAGGGAAGGGGAAACTGTGGTTAGGATGTATTGTATGAGAAAAGAATTTTTAAGACAGTGTATCATCAATGACCATAGTGTTCTTTATAAAAGAAAGAACTAGGAAAAACTGAGAGTATGATATTTATTAAATAAATTATGGTGCATATATTATGTGGTAGTTATAGAAATAATTAAAGATCCTACTAATGTAGAAAATGCCCATAAAATATCAGTTATAAAACATGAATATATACTCTCATTTATATAAAATCTTATAAGATTGTATGTTGTAGAAATACTTAATCTGAACCTGGGGTTTCTATCCCACCTTAGATCAATTAATTACCAGATAAAAGACACATACAAACTTTATATTTACAATAAGCTTTAATCAGCACAACAGCTGGGCAGTTATCTACCCTCTGTGCTATTGTCTCTATTTCCCAGCCATTAATCCCACTATATAATTTGCCATGTTTTGTGGGAGCTATTGCTCTTAACTCCTATTAGCCAACCCACAGGGCCATTATTTTATGACTCACCCAACCCATGGTGACTTCCTCCTCTCCCACCTTCTCCTCTACCTCATGGTTCTCCCCAACCCCAAGCCCGGGAACCCTAAACCCTGCCTAGGTCTCTTCTGCCCAGCTACTGGCTGTCTGCATCTTTATTCACCAATCTGAAATAATTAGGGGCGAGATCACATAGTGTCCCTTGGGCCTATGTGCAGACTCTCTTGTCTCTGGGGCAACCAGGCCTTGGGGGCCCACACTTAGTATTCCAACACATAGCAACAGATTAAACCTCAATATTTATATAGCAGTTTTCTCTGTGAAAAGTGGTAGTGTTTGAAAGAAAGTTTAAGATGCAATGATAGATAAATAACTCAAAGTCCTGCTTGGCTCTACCTGTGAGGCGGCTGCCATATAGGGGCATCATGGCTGCCCTCTGGCCTCTGGTGAAGCCTAAAAATCATCAAAAAGAGGACCAAGAAGTTCATCAGGTACCAGTCAGACTGATATGTCAAAATTAATGGAAACTGGAGGAAACCCAGAGGTATCAGCAACAGGGTGCGTCCTACTAGACTGCCTAGGAGAAAATCACACCCAGTTGTGTCTTTTTGTGCTTCAGTTGCTCAACGGACTTCCTCTAGGCTGGCTTGGCTCACAGGGATGTGGAGACTACACTCTTGCTCTTTTCTCCAGCTCTCTTCCCCAGCAATCTTTTCTGGCTGCCTGTGCAACGCCCTTCCTCCTAGCCAGGTGAAACCATGCCCAATTCCTCATGTACTAATCAGGGATTAAATATTACATAATTACATAATATCTTTCTAAAAAATAATTTAAAAAATTTTAACTGGTTATTTTATTTATTAACATTTCAAATATTGTTCCCCCTTCCCAGTTTCCCCACAAACTCTCTATCCCCTCCTCCCTGCCTCTGTGAGGGTGCTCTCTCCCCGCCCACCCACTCCACCCTCAGTGCCCTAGCATTCCCCTACCCTGGGTCATTGAGCTTCCATAGGACCAAGGGGTTCCCCTCCCCTCCCAGTAATGCCCAATAGGGCAATCCTCTGCTATATATACAGCTGGAGTCATGGGTGCCCCCCCCAAACACACACACACGTGTACTCTTTGGTGGGTGGTTTAGTCGCTGGGAGCCTTGGGAGGTATGGTTAGTTGATATTGTTGTTCTTCCTATGGGGTTGCAAACCTTTCAGCTCTTTCAGTCCTTGCCCTAACTCCACCATTGGGGTCCCCATGCTCAGTCTGATGTTTGGTTGCTAGCATCTGCTTCTGTATTGGTCCGGCTCTGGCAGAGCCTCTCAGGGAACAGCTATACCAGGCTCCTGTCAGCAAGCACTTCTTGGCATCAGCAATGGTGTCTGGGTTTGATGGCTGCATGTGGGATGGATCCCTAGGTGGGGCAGTCTCTGGATGGCCTTTCCTTCAGTGTCTGCTGTCCACACGTTGTCTCTGTATTTCCTTTTGACAGGAGGAATTCTGGATTAATATTTTTGGGTGGGTGGGTGGCCCAATCCCTCAACCGAGGATCCACTGGATATGGTCTCTACAGGTTCTATCTCCCCTCTGTTGTATATTTCAGCTAACATCCTCCTTGCTGGGTCCTGGGATCCTCTTGGATCCTGGGCATCTGGGATTTTCTTGTGGCTACCCCCAGTTTCCCCTCTCCCACTGCTATTCTTCTCCTTTCAAAATCCTGACCTTCTGTACTTCTTTTGGCTAATGTCCACTTATCAGTAAGTGCTCTCTCTCTCTCTCTCTCTCTCTCTCTCTCTCTCTCTCTCCACCCCCTCTCTGTTCTCCTCTCTTGCTTGTTCACCCCTCTGCATTCTCTTGTGCACACTGCATTTCTTTTCTCAAACTCCCACACTCATGCGCACCTCTGTTTGTTCCCCTTTCACTCTCACACCCATTCTTCATACACATATCCAGGATGATACTTTCAAGGTCCATCCATTTGCCTATGAATGTCATGAAGTCATTGCTTTTGATAGCTGAGTAGTACTCCATTGTGTAGATGTACCACATTTTCTGTATCCATTCCTCTGTTGAAGGGCATCCGGGTTCTTTCCAGCTTCTGGCTATTATAAATAAGGCTTCTATGGACACAGTGGAGCATGTGTCCTTGTTATATGCTGGAGCATCTTTTAGGGATATGCCCAGGAGTGGTAGAGTCGGGTCCCCAGGTAGAACTATTTACTATTTTCTGAGGAACCTCCAGACTGATTTCCAGAGTGCAAGCCGTACCAGTTTGCAATCCCACCAGCAATGGAGGAGTGTTCCTCTTTCTCCACATCTTCACCAGCATCTGCTGTCACCTGAGTTTTTGATCTTAGCCATTCTGACTGATATGAGGTGGAATCTCAGGGTCTTTTTAGTTTGCATTTCCCTTACTGCAGGGGTCCAGCCTCGACACAGGATCGGGGTTCTCAACTGGAAGCAGGGATATCTGGAAGGCGCATAATAAATACACTGACTACTCTTTGGGTACAAACTGACAGGCAATTTCAAGGCTTAAAGTTTCTCTCTCTCTCTCTCTCTCTCTCTCTCTCTCTCTCTCTCTCTCTCTCTCACACACACACACACACACACACACACACATACACACCACACACAAAATCTCATGTACACCTCACTCTCTCTTCACTCGCTCTCCACTTGTTCTTTACATGCTCACACATGTTCACACATGCTCTCACAAGCTCTCACATGCTCACATATACACGTAGCCACTATAAATATTTATATCCCCAATCTTGCTGCGCTCAGTGTCATAGACGAGCCTCTAAGGCATGAACGACCATAGACACCCAAACTCAATAATCATGGGGGACTTCGATACATCTGAAGATCCTTGAAATCAAAACCAGAAAAGGAACCACAGAGCTAGATTACAGCATAGATCAATTGGCTTGAACAGCTGAAAGGGACGAAGATGACACAGGAGAAAATCATTGGTTTTTATCTGCAGAGGATGTGGTCTGTTAGTGAAAAGACTCACCTTAAAAAAAAAAGATTTTTTTAAAGCGAATATCCACTTATTAGTGAGAACATACCATACCATGCATGTCCTTTTGGGTGTGAGTTACCTCACTCAGGAGGACATTTTCGAGTTCCATCCATTTGCCTGCAAAACTCAGGATGTCCTTGTTCCTAATAGCTGAGTGGTACTCCATTGTGTAAATGAACCATTTTCTGTATCCATTCCTTTGTTGAGGGACATCTGGGTTGTTTCCAGCTTCTGATGATCACAAATAAGGCCGCTATGGACATAGTGGGCCACTGTGGCATGGTGAAGCATCTTTGGGGTGTATTCCCAAGAGTGGTATTTCTGGGTCTAGGTAAGTCTATTCCCAATTTTCTGAGCAACCTCCAAATTGATTTCCAGAGTGGCTGTAGCAGTTTGCAATTAACCTGGACCCCCGAGATCACTCAGACACTGGACCACCAACCAGGCAGCATACACCAGCTGAGATGAGGCCTCCAACACATAGACAGCAGAGGATTCCCGGGTCTGGGTTCAGTCAGAGAAGATGCACCTAACCCTCAAGAGAATGGAGGCCCCAGGAAGTTTAGAGGTCTGGTGGTGTGGGTGGTGTGGGATCATCCTTGTGGAGACGGGTGTGTGTGGGGTGTGTGGGGAGGAGGTATGGGATGTGGAACCCTCGGGGTTAGGGGATGGACTGGGAGGGGAATAAAATCTGGAGTGTAAAAATAAAGAAAAAACTGAATGTGATCAATACTTTCAGCAAATAGCAAGATTCAAAGCCAACATAGAAAATCTGGTAGCTTTAGAGTCACCAACAGGGAACAGAGACTGGGACAGACCTCATTTATCATAGCTTCAAAAAGGCCTGGGACTAGACCTTACCAAGGAGGTGAAAGGCTTCTTTCTGCAGTGGAAACTTTAAGACATTGAATGAAATGAGTGAGGGGAAACATTGGTAATGCAAAGACCTTCCGGGCTCCTCGACAGGTAGAATTACTGTGGTGGAAATGGCTACACTCTCAAGAGCAATCTATATAATCTATAGTGAGATACCGATCAAAATACAACGACGTTTCTCACAGAACTAGAACACAGTCCCTGTGCTTGTGTAGAAGCACGTACAGGTTCTCTCCCTCCCCCTCCCCTTTCCCTCCCTCTCCCTCCCTCTCTCTCTCTCTCTCTCTCTCTCTCTCTCTCTCTCACACACACACACATCTTTGAGTAGCCAAAGCAGTTTTAAGCATAAAGAACGCAGCTAGAGAGAGACATCATATTACTTGAACTACAAGTATATTACAAAGGCACAGTAATAAAGACCGCACGCACACCAGGAACTCTAATATTAGACTGGAGACAAACCCACAAAACTATAGACACCTAATTTTAACATGGTATCAAAAATACCTGACCCCCTGAAAACAAAAAAATGACAAAAAAAAATGGTCTTTAACAAATGGTATAGACACCTAATTTTAACAAGGGTATCAAAAATAGCTGTCCCCCCAAAAACAAAAACAACAAAGAAATAGTCTTTAACAAATGGTACTGGCCAAATTGGAAATGCATCTTCAGAGGAATGAAAATATACCTGTGTCCCTCATACTACACAAACGTCAACTCAAATTGGATCAAAGACCTTGATTTAAAACAGAAAATGCACCTGAGAGGAGTTAGAAGGACATTGTGTGTCTGAAGTTTTCAAAGAATTAATAAATACATCATTTCAGGATGTAAACATAGGCTGCAGATTTGAATGCCAGTCACAGAGGAAACAATACAAGAATTGACAAACGGGGTTACATAAAATTAAAAAGTGTCTGTACTACTAGAAACTATCCACGAAAGAGACAGCTCGCAGAATGGGAGGGAACCATTAGCAGGCCTTCTTCAGACAAGGGCTTCACACCACATAAGAACGGAAATAATTAAATACCAGAAAAAAATTCCAATCAATAACTGGGCCAATAATACAACAGAGCGATCTCAAAAGAAGACACGCAAAGGGCTAGTGAGTATTTTTGAGACGTTCCAGGTCTCTATCCATCAGAGAAGTGCAAATTAGAGCTAGTCTGAAATCCCACCTCAGAGGGATTTTCATCAGCCAAACACAGAAGGCGACAGATGCGTGGGAAGGCCATGGGAAGAGGAATCGTTATTTCCTGTTGCTGGGAGTGTACTCCAGGACAACCACTATGGAACTCAGCGTGGAGGCTTCTCACAGAACGGAGAACAGACCTCCTGTATGACCACACTACACGACTACCGGGCGTATCTTTCCAGGACTCCACAGGTATTTGCTCAGTTCACAACCATGGGATGTGGGAGAGCCTACACGCGTTTCCACAGACGACTGAAAATGAAACTAAAGCAAAGAGAACCGTGAAATTTCCAGGAGCATGGACGGAACTAGAAAATATTATTTGAGGCAGGTTAACCCTGCCCAGGGAAGACAAATACCACATATCCGATCTCAGATGCCGATTGGTCGATGTGACTGTTAAAGACGCCTATCTGGGTAAAGGCAGGGAGACTAGACAGAGGTTTCCTGACTGTGGATAAAGAGATTTCTTTAAGACGGGCATCTGAGCAAGAAGAGGGAAGAATTTAGAAAGGCAAATGGTTAAGCAGTGGGAAAAGAGGGTCCGGGAGGTAAGAGGAGAGCTTAGCGGGAGAGAGTCACCTGACGTGGGTGGGGTATGTACGAAAACTATGCGGAAACCTGGTCATTGAATCTAGTACTCCACCACAGTATAGCAAGCCTATAATTTTATAAACGCATATGTCTAAATTAGTGAACTGAAGAGAAATCTGCACCCTATTTACTTTTGCCTTATGCACAACAATAAACACACAGGACAAACCTAGATGTCCACATCTAGGGAAATAGGAAAAGAGAATGTGGCCCATATAGATAATGTATTATATATAACCAGCCACAAAAAAAATCTTGAAGCACATAAGGTAACCGACATGGTATTATACCGTGCACAGAAAACAAATGGAAAGTGTTCTTACCCACATGTGGGTATTTAATTAGTTAATCTCCCAGGAGAGGAGATTAGCGGTTAACAAAGGCTAGAGGAGGGGGTTGGGGATTTAGCTCAGTGGTAGAGCGCTTGCCTAGCAAGCACAGGGCCCTGGGTTCAGTCCCAAGCTCCGAAAAAAAACAAAAAAACAAAAAAAAAGAAAAACAAACAAACAAACAAAAAAAAAAAAACAAAGGCTAGAAGGTATAGATGGGTGGAAACAATAGAGAGATATGGACCAGGCACAAAAACGCTAGGTCATAGTGGTCTACGTTACGGCGGGATTGCATAGTGAACTGTTCTTCTTTGTGCACATCAAAGCTGATAGAGAAGTGGAAGTGAAACCTTTTCAAAACATCGAAATGGTATATCTTCAGATGCTGACTATACTCATCAAGCACCCCCATTTTACCATTGTGGTTTTATATGGCATGGAAATGACACCCAGTGTAGTATTTGCATAACAATTAAGAGGTTTAAAACAGACGAATCATGTTATTAGTGTATCGTTTTTTCCTGTGGTGTAGTACAATTAAAGCATTGCATCTATGATCCTGAAATCACACATAGCCGATTTTTGTACCAATAACTATTTTCCTGTTATTAAATATGCCCAGCATTAAAATTCATATTTGAACAATTTTAGGTCCAAGATGCAAGGCGCAGATGGTATCATAAAATGATCAGAAAACGCTCCCTGGGAGGAAGATTAACTCCAGAGATGAAAAAAAATCTTCCTTGCTCCACATGATTCTTTGGGAGCAACTATTGGTTATTGGGGCTACAAGCAGTTGTTAGTAAATACAAACTAAAACGTTGAGGAATTAAGGCACAAGCTACAACTAGCTCTATGTATATTATTGGGGGTTGAAAACAAGTGACTTTCTTTTTCAATCCAAGAAAGGGGGAAAAAAAATCTCACAAAATGATGTCATCCCTTCTATACAGAGTAACTACCACCCAGTGCGAATCTGTTATCACAGTGTCAGAGTACTGTGCTGGCTGGATTCTGTTGTTGTGTGTAATCTGGGAAGTAGGAAGCTTCACTGAGAGGTCGTCTCCACCAGACTGACATCAGAAAGTCCGTGGAGAGAAATCTTTTGATCAATGGTTGTGGGGCAGTGGACCATTAGAAGTAGCCTGGTCCTCGGTTAAGCTAAAGGCTTTGAAGCCCAGGAGACCCTGAAGGGACGGTAGAAGCTTCACCTGCTCCCAGACACAGGCTTCTGTCACTGGCCCCAGCCCCCCATAGACGTGTGGGCATCAGTCACCTAAGGGCAATGTCCCTAATTCCCTTCCACTCAGATGAGGCATCCCTAACATCTCAGACCAAGACGATAGGAAAAGAGATGTGACCTGTGGCTCGCATAGGCTCAAGACAGAGATCTCCATGTTAATGAGGTACCTAGAGGCTTAGCCAATAAGCTTTCCTCCCCAGACATGCCTCCCTGCAAACAAATGGTTAATGTGGGAGGGTCCAGTCCGCTCATGGACAGTGCCACTCCTGGGCAGGCCAACCTGGGGGGTATAAGGAATTAAACTGAACCAGGCGGTGACGACACATGCCTTCAGTTCCAGCACTTTCGAAGCAAAGGTTGTTGAATCTCTGAGTTTGAGGCCAGCCTGGCCTACAGAGTGAGTCCCAGGACAACCAGAGAAACCTTGTCTCAGAAATCCAGAACCAATACCAAAACGAACCAAAAGCACAAACCCCAGAACAATAAACAAAGAAACAAACTAAACGGAGCAAGCATTAGGAGGGCGAGCAAGGGAGCAGCATTCTTCCACAATGTCTGCTTCAGTTCCTACCTCTGGAGTTCCTGCCCAGGCTTCTCTTCATGATGTCCTGTAAACTGTAAGATAAAGCAACCCTTTCCTCTCCAAAGTGCTTTTGGTCATTGTGGTGGATTGAAAATGCCTGGCCCAGGGAGCGGCACTGTTAGGAGGTGTGGCTTTGTTGGAGGAAGTGCGTCACTGTGGGGGTGGGCTTTGAGGCCCTTCTCCTAACCACATGGGAGCCAGTCTTCTCCTGTTTGCCTTTGGAACAAGATGTAGAACCATTGGCTCCTCCTGCACCATGCCTGCCTGGATGCTGCCATGCTCCCACCTTGATGATAATAACCTGAACCTCTGAGGTTGTAAGCCAGCCCCAATTAAATGTTGTCCTTATGAGAGTTGCCGTGGTCATGGCGTCTGTTCACAGCAGTAAAACCCTAACTAAAACAATCATGGTCTTCATTACAGCAACAGAGGTGCAAAAAGGACAAGGACACAAATACCTATGTCTAAATGATCGTCCCTGATATCACTTAAGACGCACTCTTGCAGGCAAGCTGGAGTTCTGTCATTGTGGAGGACCAGCAGATCCTTCACAGTCCAACACGTAGGTTCTTGGCTTCTTTGTAGCTCCAGTTAGCTCACGCTCACCCCCATCTCCTTCCACCACCAGGAATCCTTCATTTTGGGATGCTCATCCTGAGAGGACCTCTGAAGTTGCTATTCTTGAGACAATGCTCTTTGGAGACTAAGCTCTAGCTGTCAGACTTGGAGGGGAACTGGGTACTTTTATTCTATAACACAGAAGTACATGACTCCTTGACATCCCTGGTCCCACCGGGCTTCCCCTCTTTTCTCTTCAGATTGTCTTTCGAGTAATTCTTTTTTTTTTTTTTTCTTTCCGAGCTGAGGACCAACCCAGGGCCTTGCACTTGCTAGGCAAATGCTCTACCACTGAGCTAAATCCCCAACCCCAGATTGTCTTTCTCTGTAAGCTATTTCAGTGCTGTCCTCCTAGGGATAACTTACAATTTCATTCATCAGTAAGCAAACGTTTATGTCACCCAAACCTGGCAGCTGGTTTGCTTGTAACAATGATTCTGCTCAGCCAAAAAGCGAAGGTTAAAGCCAGCCTTTCTCTCATAAAATTATGACACCCAATGGGCCATAAAGCTGATAATTTATCGTTAGACACAAATGCACATGGACCAAACTACTCTTCCCATATATTCTATGCCTGATGCTGAATCTTTAACTTTTTTTCTTCTTTCTTTTCAATTATCTCCAAAGACACAACTTTAAAGAACCTTTTACATTATCTCAACATTTAATTGTGGTTTCTATTTTAAAGAGGAGGTTTTAGGACACAGATAAGGTCAATTAAGAAAAATAAATATATTCCCTTCTGGTTCAAGTGAGAAGGAAACTATTAACCTGGATCAAAATATGAGCGTGAGAGAGAATGAAAGGGTTACCATTGAGAACACAGAGCTCAAAATGGCTGCACAATGGCTAAAGGGAATGTAAAAAAGTCTCATGGAAGCGTTTGCCTCTTATGCGGTACGGGAGGAAACCTTTCAATGCTTTATATTCAGCTAACACAGAAAGATCCCACAGTGAGCAGTCTTTCACTGGCACAGATATTTCAATAGATCAGCCAATGTGACCGTTCTGATTCTGGTCAGTCCTTGCTTATCCCCAAAGGATGATGAGTCACCCCCACTTCACTTTCCTTATTATCTGCGTTTGTCTTTGTGGGGCATTTGATCAGTTCCAAACTAAACCCATCTCTACTGATTTCTACTGGGCACCTAAATAAGGGTGTCTCTAATTTAAACCCATTTTTATTTTCCAGTTCATATTATACAATGGAAGTAGAAGGTGAAACAGGTCCTCTACATCCCTGAATAGCTAGCTGTCATTTAAAGAGAAAATATTTTCTTTGCATATATCTAGTCTTCATAGCTGAAGGCCAGTAGGATTAATAGTCTCTGAAATTCTCCTTTATCTCATTAATGCGTGGTGGAAAGGACCGAAGGAGGTTAAGGCATCTACACGGCTCCAGGCTGCTGAAACACCACATCCCATTTTATAATTTTGTCCTTCTATCAAGCAACCTCTGACAGCCAAACTGTCAGGAGGCATTGAACTCACGGAAGTCTGAATAGCCACCATGATGAAGAGGGAGAGGACAGAAAGGTAGATTTGCAGTCTCTTCCCACCAAAGCGCTTCCTGAGGTACTCTGGCATGGTCGTCACCTGCAGAGACAGACATGAACAGGAAATCTCCTCAGAGGCTACCTCTAGGTACAATAAACGCCTATGGACAGTTAAGTTGGAATAGACAGGCGAGAAACGTGTAGTTCCAAACGTGTAGGTCCATAGGCTGAAACGATCATGGAGACTTGATCATGGAGACTTGAAACAGACCATCTTACAATTCCTTCCTAACATTTACTACAAGTTGTGACCTTGGACCAATAGTTTTATATCTCTTTCTCTTGCCCACCAAGTGAGCCGGTCTTCCTCCCTTCCTTAAGACAATCTAACAGTGTGGTCTAGGTGATCTTGAACTCACAAACTTCTGGCTTGTAATTACTCAGTTCTAGGATTAGAGGTATATATTACCCTGCTCAGCTCTAGTATAGGTTTATCGTCCATGTAGACAGTAAGTACCTACAACTCCAAATGACATATAGATGTAAATTTATATTGTTTTGACTAATAATGCTGCAACATTTAATAGCAACATTACTTGTAATTAAGCAACCACAATTATGTGTTGTGCTGGCTAGTTTTATGCTAACTCGATACAAGTTAGAGTCATTTGGGAAGAGGGACAGTGTACTGGCTGGTTTTGTGTGTCAACTTGACACAAGCTGGAGTTACACAGAGAAAGGAGCCTCCCTTGAGGAAATGCCTTCATGAGCCCCAGCTGTAAAGCATTTTCTCAATTAGTGATCAAGGGTGGGAGGGCCCATGGTGGGCGGTGCTATTCCTAGGCTGGTAGTCTTGGGTCTATAAGAAAGCAAGCTGAGCAAGCCATGAGGAACAAGCCATCAGATTGGCCTGATACATTTTCTTAATTGATTATTGATGTGGATCTGTCACCTCCACGATGGGCAGTGCCACTGCTGGGACCATGGCACTGGAAAATAGCAGAAAGCAGTCTGAAGAAAATCGTGGTGAGCAAGCAAGTAAGCAGCACTCCTCCACGGCCTCTGCTTCGGTTCTTGCCTTCAGGTTCCTGCCTTTGGGTTCCTGTCTTCAGGTTCCTGCCCCTGCCTGAGGTGAGTGAAATTAACCCTTTCCTCCCCATGTTGTTTATGGTCATGGTGTTATCACAACAACCTTACCAGAGTTTCTCCAGAGTCTCCAATAAGATTTTGGACTTTTGAGTCACTTCTAAAATGACCTCAACCTTTAGAACTCTTGTTACAGAATGAGCGTGTTTTGTACTATGAGAAAGGTACCCTCTTTGGAGACCAGGGACAGAATTCTATGACTTGGTTTTTCTCCTCAAGTTTTCAGGAAATTCAGCTTTGGTGCCTCACAGGATGCCATTGGGACTGGGCAATCTGTATGAGGCAGCGCTTAGTGGGAAGACAGGTAACAGGAGCTCTACCACCACGGGTGGGGGATGCTATTCTCACAAGAGTCACTAAGGTCTTTAGAGGTGGGTGGTCACAGCGCCAGGATGAGGCCCATGCTTGACTTCTCCCCCAGGTAACCATTTCCTTCTCCACTTCGTCACCATATTTTTGATGCAGCAGTGGCTAAAGTATTTTGGGTACCATGTTGATGAACCTCCATGACTGTGAGCTGAGTAAACCTGTTTTCTTTATAAAGGACTCTCCTTCTGGCCTTTTGATAGATACACAAAACTTACTAAGATGCATTCTAATAGGCACTGAACACCCATTTCCAAACTGAGTCTTAATCCATCACGTGCATCCTTTCTGTCATTTCTAGACCCACCAATGGGGGTTGCACACTGCCTGACCATGAAGCCTCAAGTCTTCAAATTATTCCCACGCTTCTCTCTTCACCCCCTTACTCTTTGAACCTGGCATCAAGCATGTCACCTTTATCCCAGGAGACTCTATCTTTCCTATAAAATTGTGAAATATGATGTCTTTCGTAAAATGTCTACCGTTGGCCCATCGCTTGGGTGAGTTGTCCTCTCAGCTGATTTGACTGGGGCTTCCTAAAATAACAAGCTGGCCACGACGTTTGAATTTCCAGAAGGCTGGGCTGCTCACTTCCCAGGGGTGAGAGGAGTCGTGTCTATTATGATTGACACCTCCTCCCCTCCCCCACACATGCACACCCACCTCTGTCTCCTACACTTCCTGCATATGCTTTTATCTTCCAGCTGCCCTCCAGGTAATGCAAGGTCTCTGCTGATGTTTAGCCTCTGTGTGGTTCCTTTAGCACTCTTGGGTCTGATTTGTCTCCCTGCCTCCAAGAGTGATGCCCTCAGTTCAATGCCAAGTCATTTTCGATTCCTTCTGATGAGCTTCCCTTAAAGCACATGGGAGATCCTAGATTCAGGTTCCTGCACCAGGTAGACAAGCATAGTGGCCATTACACAGAGCCTTACAGATTTCTTGCTCATCTGTGGCCACCTCTTGCACCGAGTCCTTCCAGGGGGAGGGACGGGGGCTTTGTCACCTGCATATCTTTAGCAGTAGTAGGCCATGAGAGGGTTGAGTATTGAGTTTTACTTCAAAGACATTGGTGAAGAAAAGCACCCGGAGACTCCTTCTGGAAGGCTCAATTGTAGGTCCATGAATACTCACCCCTGCCTTGATGTAGATGGGGACAAACACCCACCCAAGAACCAGCACCATAAGCAGGGCCTGTAAGAGACAGAGGAGAGAAGGTAAAGTTAAAGAGGCACTGCTTGTGAGCCATGGACCATGGAGTAGAAAAGCAGCAGTAAGAAGCCATTTTGTTAAATCTTGTCCCACTGAAACAGCTGAGGTCTTCAGACAACTATCATGTCCTTTCCTCTGTGCTTGTGACTCACAGGCCAACACTTTCTCAGACATAGGATGAGACCCAAGACGTGAGATAAAAGTGTCAGACAACATGGCAGACTGGGCCCACTTGGGCCACTGAAAAAGCTATCACAAAACATTGCCCTTGGAGGGCAGGCAGTGAGCACAATATTCTGGAATGGATAAAGCAACCAAAAGGACATTTCAAGCTCTATGAACATTCTTGATGGGGAGGTTAATCCTAACTCCCCAGACAAAACAATAACACAGACACAACCAAACATCAACACGTGTGTTTGCAGGTTCTTGACAGGTGTGGTCCTGTTGCTTCAACAGCAAGTGGGGTAGCTATTTTAGGCAGTTGTCCTTATCTTATAGGCGTGGAAACCGCACCTCATAGAGATTAGGCAGCACAGAGTCACATGCCAGGCTAAAGGGGAATAGCTGAGCTTCAGACCCAGAATCGCACCAAAGAGGCCATCTGAATGTGACTCTAGAGGCAAAGTCTGTGGCGCTATCAGAATCCAACTCTGGCCAAAGGGCACTACTGGAGGCTGGGTGTACACAGGAGGCTCTCGTGCTACTAAAGTAAAATGAGAATAAATACATAACAAGGGCAGAGCAAAGGTATTCGTGATGAATCTTAGTCATTCCTAAGTCCACCCAGGGATGGTCTGTCTAAACTCTGACCATGGTCTGACTTTCTCCTACACTGATGTCCTCCTCTCACCTTATGCACACACGCTACATGAGAAAATATTGGGGGGGGGTGAAGAGATAAGATCAAGCTCCTAATAGCATGTGTCAAGTCCTCTACACTCTCTGTGATTGTCCTCCCATGGATCCCTATGCACAATATGTACAATGTTCTCCCAGTGGATTCTACACTACAGAGTTCATTTGGAAGCTTCTCACAAGGGATAACCACTGCTTTTGTATTTTATGTTGTTGATGGCTAGAAATACAGGTTCTAGGAAGGAGAGAGAAAACTGAGATTACAATTGGTCAATGGGGAAATGATAATGACCGTTGAGTCTTAGCATGTAACTTCAGAAGGATGGTCACAGGGTCAGTCATGATGTGGTCAATGTTCTAGGGATGCTTAAGGGGAAAGAGGGACTAACATAAAGGGAAGGAGAAAGAAAATCAAAGGATGAAACAGACTGCTTGACCAAGGGAACCGCACGGGGAAGAATAGAACAAGTCCCTAATATTAATATCCGGACACTTTTCGGGATCTCGAATCTTTCACAAGTTGAAAACCACCCCACCAGATGATATAACTGGGCTCTAACCATTCCAAGCCTGAATGGGGGCATCCAGAACTTTCTTGGTCTATGACGTATTCTTAATTATTGCAAGCAGCTGTTGCTCAAGTTTAGTTTATGGATAGGCAGGAATCCAAAGACGGTATTGGCTGTCTGGGTTAATGATATGGGCTGAGGAAACAAGAATCCTCTCTTGTGAGAGAGCTCAGGACTTTGGTTCAAATTTCAAAACAGATTTGTGTGTTTGTAGTTGACTATGTTCATTGAACATATGTGGTTGAATATATATATATATATACATGCATATACATATATATATTCAAAGCATATACACACAAATCACACACATACATACAAACATACATACATACGTAGCATACATATGTCCGGAGCACAAATGTCCTTGAACTCACAGATAAGCACCAGGAAAACCAAGAATGTTGTACACACAGGATCATCCCTTCCACAAGATGCTTTCCTGACCGTAAGGCTGGGAAAGGAGGTGGTTAACAGCCTGGTGATCTGTGCTGTCTACAGGGCCATACCATAACAAACTCTCACGCGCAGGACTGGAGATGGTAGGACTGGAGATGGCTAATGGTCTAGATGACCTTTTTCATTATCTGTGCAGCCAGGGGCTCCCCCCAAGTACCCAAACCAGTACAGAGATGGCTGATATCCCGAATCCCCCCTCCACTGTCAGTGCGGGTGACACCACACCAGATCATCCCCTAAGCCCTTAAGAAGTGCATGTAGCTTATCTCTACAACACATCCTCATCAAAGAGGCAGCATGTACTTTGCTAAGCGTACATGTTTATTATAACTATGCCTCCTTGTTTAAGGGGGATTGTGTTACATCAGGAAACCTCCCCTCTTCCCCCAAGTATTTTTGCATTTTTATTGGATATTTTATGTATTTACATTTCAAATGTTGTCCCCTTTCACAGTGCCCCCCCCTTTCCCATCCCCTTTCCTCCTTGTATGAGAATGTTCCCCCCTCCTACTCACCCACCTCCATCTCACCACCCTGGTGTTCCCCTACACTGGGGAAATGAGCCTTCACAGGAACAAGGGCTTCTCCTCCTATTGATGCTAGAAAATTCCATCCTCTGCTACATATGCGGCTGGGGCCATGGGTCCCCCATGTGTACTCTTTGGTTGGTGGTTTAGTCCCTGGGAGCTCTAGGAGGCTCTAGCTGGTTGATATTGTTCTTCCTATGGGGTTTCAACCCCCTTCAGCTCCTTTAGTCCTTTCTCTAATTTCCTTGGGGTCCCCATGCTCAGTCCAATGGTTAGCTGCAAGCATCCTCATCTGTATTGATAAGGATGACAACTCTCTCAGGAGACAGCTATAGCAGGCTCCTGTCAGCAAGTACTTCTTGGCACCAGCAATAGTGATTGAGTTTGGTGGCTGCATATGGGATGGATCCCCAGGTAGGGAAGTCTCTGGATGGTCTTTCCTTCAGTCTCTGCTCCACTCTTTGTCTCTATATTTCCTCCTGTGATTATTCTGTTTCCCATTCTAAGAAGGACTGAAGCATCCACATTTTGACTTTCCTTCTTCTTGAGTTTCATGTGGTCTATGAATTGTATCTTGGATACTTTGAGCTTTTGAGCTAATATCCACTCATCAGTGAGTACAAACCATGTGTGTTCTTTTGTGAATGGGTTACCTCACTCCAGGATGATATTTTCAAAGTCCATCCCTTTGCCTATGAATTTCACAAAGTCATTGGTTTAATAGCTAAGTAGTACTCCATTGTGCAGATGCACCACATTTTCTGTATCCATTCCTCTGTCGAGGGACATCTGGGTTCTTTCCAGCTTCTGGCTATTATAAATAAGGTTGCTTTGAACATAGTGGAGCATGTGTCTTTGTTGTATGTTGGAGCATCTGTTGGGCATATGCCCAGGAGTGGTATAGCTGGGTCCTCAGATAGTTCAATGTCCAATTTTCTGAGGAACCACCAGGCTGATTTCCAAAGTAGTTGTACTAGCTTGCAATCCCACTGACAATGGAGGAGTGTTTCTCTTTCTCCACATTCTCACCGACATCTGCTGTCACCTGAGTTTTTGATCTTAGCTGTTCTGACTGGTGTGAGGTGGAATCTCAGGGTTGTTTTGATTTACATTTCTCTAATGACTAAGGATTTTGAACATTTCTTTAGGAACTTCTCAGCCATTTAATATTCCTCAGCTGAGAATTCTTTGTTTAGCTCTGTACTCCATTTTTATAGGGTTATTTGACTCTCAGGAGTCTAACTCTTGAGTTCTTTGTATATTTTGGATATTAGCCCTCTATTGGATGTAGGATTGGTAAAGATCTTTCCCAATCTGTTGGTTGCTGTTTTGTCCTATTGACAGTGCAATTTTACGAGGTGCCATTTCTCAATTTTTGATTTTAGAGCATAAGACATTGGGGTTCTGTTCAGGAAATTTTACCCTGTGCCTTTGTGTTTGAGGCTCTTCCCCACTTTCTCTTCTATTAGTTTCAGTGTATCTGGTTTTATGTGGAGGCCCTTGATCCACTTGGACTTGAGCTTTGTACAAGGAGATAAGAATGGATCAATTAGCATTCTTCTACATGCTGATCACCAGTTGAACCAGCACCATTCACTGAAAATGCTGTCTTTTTTCCATTGGACGATTTTATCTCTCTTGTCAAAGATCAAGTGATCATAGGTGTGTGGGTTCATTTCTGGGTCTTAAATTCTATTCCATTGATCTACCTGCCTGTTTCTGTACCAATACCATGCAGTTTTTAATCACCATTGCTCTGTAATACTGCCTGAGGTCAGGGATGGTGATTACCCCAGAAGTTCTTTTATTGTTGAGAATAGTTTTTGATATCCTGGTTTTTTTGTTATTCAAAATAAACTTGCAAATGGCTCTTCCTAACTCTATGAAGAATTGAGTTGGAACTTTGATGGTTATTGTATTGAATCTGTAGATTGCTTTTGGCAAGATGGCCATTTTTACTATATTAATCCTGCCAATCCATGAGCATGGGAGTTCTTTCCATCTTCTGAGATCTTCAATTTCTTTCTTCAGAGACTTGAAGTTCTTACCATACAGATCTTTCACTTGCTTGGTTAGAGTCACACCGAGGAATTTTATATTATTTGTGACTATTGTGAAGGGTGTTGTTTCCCTAATTTCTTTCTCAGCCTGTTTATCCTTTGAGTAGAGGGAAGGTTACTGATTTGTTTGAGTTAATTTTATATCCGGTCACTTTGCTGAAGTTGTTTATCAGGTTTAGGAGCTCTCTGGTGGAAATTTTGGAGTCCTCTGCAAATAGTGATATTTTGACTTCTTCTTTTCCTATTTGTATTCCTTTGACCTATTTTTGTTGTGTAATTGCTCTGGCTAGGACTTCAAGTACTATATTAAATAGGAAGGGAGAGACTGGGCAACCCTGTCTAGTCCTTGATTTTAGTGGGATTGCTTCAAGTTTCTCCCCATCTAGTTTGATGTTGGCTACTGGTTTGCTGTATATTGCTTTTACTATGTTTAGGTATGGGTCTTGAATTCCTGATCTTTCAAGACTTTTATCATGAAGGGGTGTTGAATTTTGTCAAATGATTTCTCAACATCTAATGAGCTGATCATGTGTTTTTCTCTTTGAGTTTGTTTATATAGTGGATTATGTTGATGGATTTCCATATATTAAACCATCTCTGCATCACTAGAATGAAGCCTGCTTGATCATGGTGGACGGTCATTTTGGTGTGTTCTTGGATTTGGTTTGTGAGAATTTTATTGAGTATTTTTGTATCGATATTCATAGAGGAAGTTGGTCTGAAGTTCTCTTTCTTTGTAGGGTCTTTGTGTGGTTTAGGTACAAGTATAATTGTGGCTTTAAAGAATGAATTAGGAAGTGATCTTTCTGTTTCTATTTTGGGGAATCGTTTGAAAAGTATTGGTATGACGTCTTCTTTGAAGGTTTGATATAGAATTCTGCACTAAACCATTTGGTCCTGGTTTGTTTGGTTCTTTTTGGGGGGGGGGTTGGGAGACTTTCGATGGCTGCTTATATTTCCTTAGGGGTTATGGGATGGTTTAGATGGTTTAGCTGATCCTGATTTAACTTTGGTACCTGGTATCTGTCTAAATAATTTGTCCACCTCATCCAGGTTTTCCAGTTTTTTCGCATTAGGCTTTTGTAATAGGATCTGATACTTTTTTTGAATTTCTCAGTTTCTGTTGTTATGCCTTCATTTTCATTTCTGATTTTGTTAATGTGGATACTGTCTCTGTGCCCTCTGATTAGTCAGGCTAAGAGTTTATCTATCTTGTTGATTTTTCCAAAGAACTAGCCCCTGGTTTTGTTGATCCCTTGTACTTGATTGATTTTTAGCCCTGAGTTTGATTGTTTCTGCATCTACTCCTCTTGGGTGAATTTGCTTCTTTATGTTCTAGAGCTTTCAGGTGTGCTGTCAAGATGCTAGCATATGCTCTCTCAAGTTTCTTTTTGGAGGCACTCAGAGCTATGACTTTCCCTCTTAGCCCTACGTTCATTGTGTCACTGAAGTTTGGGTATGTTGTGCCTTCATTTTCATTAAATCCTACAAAATCTTTTATTCCTTTCTCTATTTCTTCCTTGCCCAAATTGTCATTGAGAAGAGCATTGTTCAGCTTCCATGTGTACGTGGGCTTTCTGTTATTTTTTGTTGTTAATGAAGACCAGCCTTAGTCTGCAGTGATCTGATAGGATGCATGGGATTATTTCAATCTTCTTGTATCTGTTGAGGCCCATTTTGTGTCTGATTATATGGTCAGTTTTGGAGAAGGTACCATGAGGTGCTAAGTAGAAAGTATATTCTTTTGTTTGAGGATGAAATGGTCTATAGATATCTATTAAGTCCATCTCGTTCATAACTTCTGTTAGTTTTACTGTGTCATTGTTTAGTTTCTGTTTCAATGATCTGTTCACTGATGAGAGTGGGTGTTTAAGTCTCCCACTATTATTGTGTGTGGTGCAATGTGTGTTTTTGAGCTTTAGTAAAGTTTCCTTTATGAGGGTGGGTGCCCTTGCATTTGGAGCATAGATATTCAGAATCAGTGTTCATCTTGGTAGATTTTTCCTTTGATGAGTATGAAGTGTCCTTCCTTATCTTTTTTTGATAACTTTTGGTTGAAAGTTGGTTTTATTCAATATTAGAATGGGTACTCCAGCTTGTTCCTTGGGACCATTTGCTTAGACATTTTTTCAGCCTTTTACTCTGAGGTAGTGTCTGCCTTTGTCACTAAAGTGAGTTTCTGTATGCAGCAAAATGCTGGGTCCTCTTACATACCCAGTCAGTTAGTCTATGTCTTTTGGGGAATTAAGTCCATTGCTGTTAAGAGATATTAAGGAATAATGATTGCTGTTTCCTGTCATTTTTGTTGTGAGAGGTGGAATTATGTTTGTGTGGATATCTTCTTTTGGGTTTATTGAAAGCGATTTTTTTTTCAATAAAAATCTAGGTAGAGTTTCCTTTCTTGTGTTGGAGTTTTCCATCTATTTTCCTTTTTAGGGCTTTATTTGTGGAAAACTATTGTGTAAATTTATTTTTTTTCATGGAATATCTTGGTTTCTCCATCTAGGTTAATTGAGAGTTTTGCTGGATATAGTAGCCTGGGCTGGCAATTGTATTCTCTTAGGGTCTGTGTGACATCTGCCCAGGATCTTCTGACTTTCAGTTTCTATTGAGAATTCTAGTATAATTGTGATAGATCTGCCTTTATATGTTACTTTGACCTTTTTCCCTTATTGTTTTTAATATTCTTTTTTTGTGTTTGTGTATTTGATGTTTTGACTATTATATGATGTGAGGAATTTCTTTTCTGGTCCAATCCATTTGGAGTTCTGTAGGCTTCTTGTATGTTTATGGGCATCTCTTTCTTTAGGTTAGGGAAGTTTTCTTCTACACATTTTGTTGAAGATATTTACTGGTCCTTTAAGTTGGGAATCTTCACTCTCTTCTATACCTATTATCCTTAGTTTTGATTTTCTCATTGTGTCCTGGATTTCCTGGATGTTTTGGGTTAGGAGCTTTTTGCAGTTTGCATTTCCCTTGACTGTTGTATCAATGTTTTCTATGGTATCTTCTGCCCTTGAGATTCTCTCTTCTATCTCTTGTATTCTCACGGTGATGCTTGTACCTATGACTCTTGGTCTCTTTCCTATGTTTTCTATCTCCAGGGTTGTCTCTCTTTGTGATTTCTTTATTGTTTTTATTCCTATTTTTTGAACCTGGATGGTTTTGTTCAACTCCTTCACTGGTTTGGTTGTGTTTTCCTGTAAAAATCCTTTAAGGGATTTTTGTGTTTCCTCTTTAAGGGCTTCTACTTGTTTACCTGTGTTCTCCTGTATTTCTTTAAGGGATTTATTTCTGTACTTCTGAAAGCCCTCTATCATCATCGTGAGATGTGATTTTAGATCCAAATCTTGCTCTTCCCGTAGGTTGGGGTATCCAGTACTTGCTGTGGTGGGAGAACTGGGTTCTGAGGATGCCAAGTAGCCTTGGTTTCTGTTGCTTAAGGTTCTTGCGTTTGCCTCTTGCCATCTGCTTATCTCTGATGTTAGGTGGTCTTGCTGATTCTGACTGGAGCCTCCTGTGAGCCCGTGAGCCTGTGATCTTGGGAGTGAGAGCGCTCCTGGGGGTCCAGCTCTCTCTAAGCAGGATTTGGCTACCGAGGGCTGTGCGACAGCCTTAGCTCTGGGTGCAGATGAAGACCGGAAGCTCCTCCCAAGTTTTACTATTTTTTTTTTTTTTTTTTTTTTTTTTTTCGGGGCTGGGGATTGTACCCAGGACCTTGCGCTTCCTAGGCAAGCGCTCTACCACTGAGCCAAATCCCCAACCCCTTAAGTTTTACTATACTTAAATATATCTAAAGTAAGCTGCCCCGGGTCATACTCTAGGAATTTGAACCAACACAGGCTACTTAATCATGTTGAGGTAGATCTTTTTGCAACATGCAATTCATTACTCTGCTGGGCCTAGCATTTGAAGAGACCCATACATGTACATATAAATATATAGAAAGCATATATATGACATATAGAAACCCTTCCCTAGCTAGAGAAAGACATGTGGTGACATCCTGCCTTAACTAAGTGAAAGCAGACGGCCTGTGAAATCACAAGAGGGGATCAATCAGTATCGACATCCAAAAGTTACACTTCCTAACCAAGAAATGTAAAAGCATGCCAATGGAAACCTTTTATCACAAGTTCAAACAGCAAGGGGCATTCTGTGCCAATGCCATGGGGAAGGCAGCATCCAGGGAGACATGGGGGAGCTGAGAATTTTATATCTTCATCCACAGGAAGCCAGGAGAAGACTGTTTGCAGGAAGCTAGGAAAAGGACACAGCAAGAGACAAAGGCAAGGGGTGACAGTGCATTGGGATGGAAAGATTAATAAGTAAAATTGTGCATGTGGTGGTCTGGATAGGTTCGACCCCCGTAGAATCATGGGTTTCAATGCTTGACCATAAGGAGGTGTGGCCTTCTCGTGGTAGGTGTGGCCTTGTTGGGGGAAGTATGTCACTGCATAGGTGAGCTTTTTAGTCCAATGCCCAAGCTCCACATGCCACCTCAAGTATGGATCCAGAGCCTCCTCCTGGCTGCCTTCAGATCAAGATGTAGAACTCTGTTCCACCAGCACCATGCCTTTCTGTACCAGGCCATGGTTCCCACCATGATGATAATGGACTGAATCTCTGAACCTGTAAGCCATCTCTAACTAAATATTTTCCTTTCTAAGAGTTGCCTTAGTCTCTTCACAGCCATGAAACCCTAACTAAGACAGTTTTGTTACTCCACAGGTAGATGATGCAAGCTGATACAGCCTGTGTAGTGGTCAGCTTCCAGAGTTTCTAGGGAAAGGATGTAGAAGTCCAGGGTCTTTGTCAGGGAAAGAACTGTTCTTCACATCCACTTTGAGTCCTCCAGGCATCTAATGGGTTGAATCTTTCTTTCCCATCATTTGATACCTAGCCATCTGTGGTGGTTTGAATAGCTTGGCCCAGAAAGTAGCACTATGACGAGGTGTGGCCTTGTTGGAGGAAGTGTGTCATTGTGGGGGTGGGCTTTGAGACCCTCTTCCTAGCTGCCTGAAAACAGTCTACTCCTGGCTTCCTTTGGATGAAGGTGTAGAACTCTCAGCTCCTCCTGCACCAGGCCTGCCTGGATGCTGCCATGCTTCCTGTCTTGATGATGATGGACTGAGCCTCTGAACCTGTAAGCCAGCCCCAATCAGAAGTCCTTTAAAATAGTTCTTAGTTGTGGTGTTTCTCCACAGCCATGGAAACCCTAACTAAGGTGCCATCCTTGAAGAAGATCTAATCCACAGAAGATTTGTAAGCTCTATTCGGAGTTTTTCATTCTCTGTTTACATCCTTACCATCTGGGACCTGAACCTTGTCTTTCTTTCATGACTGTCTCACAAAACTAGAGGTTAGTCTCTGCTAACCGTATGAGAAACATTACATACATGTACATTATATATATATATATTTGCATGTATTTGTGCATGTGTATATATAATGTATATGATGTGTGTGGTATATACATATGTGATGGATATGATGTATGCATGTATGTTGATGTATATGTATGTGTATATATATATGGTGTGGGTGTATATGTACATGCACATATGATAGTCCAAGAAGAGCTCATACCTCCTGAACCTTCCTCTCCCCCTTTACATCAATTAGCCCATAGCGTCCCATTATGAAGTCAAGCTCCCAAGCTCCAACCACTGGATTGAGATGCGGTCACCACCTACCCGAGAGAGGAAGGCTCTCTTAGCTGTGCAGATCACTTGCCTGCTTAGGGTTCTGGGACCTGCTATTTGCAAAATGAGGTTGCCTTCCGAGTTACTTTTGCTTTGTTTGTGTCACTGAGACCATTCTTTTCTCAAACATTTAGGGCTCACCTCAGATTTCTAATCTATCTAGGAGAGCGTTTAGACTTCCTCCCACTTCCCATTGTAGATGGTCCCTGGGCCCAGGATAGAAAGTTTCTCGACAGTATGGAGAGGGCCCAAGGAAATACCAGAGTGTCCAAGATACCTTTTGCCAGAAGACCAAAGCATGAAATGCAAAAAAAAAAAAAAAAAAAAAAAAGGCAAAATAAAATTCTCCCTGAGGACTGTGTTATCCTGGAGGTTGGGTGATAGAGTGTGAAGTAGATGTGTAGCTGTTGTGAAATGTGTGTGTAGTCTATGGATTCGTGGGTGTCCTTGATGAGTTCTGAGCGCTAAGGAGTACCTAACACAGAACACTGGTCCAAGAATCTAGTCAGAGAAAGAGGAAGCATTCGAAACCTCCATTATGGGTGGCGGAGATTCTTGTCAGTTACTGGAGTGCGAGAAACTTCTATTACGTGGGGTTAAACTGGTAGGTGACACTTATGAAGCCAGGATGGGAACCGATTATCTAAAAGACCTAAAGAAACGGATCCCTCAGAGGCCTGCCGACTGCCATGTGGTACAGCGGGGCAAATGACACCCTGAGGGCAGTTTCAGGAGCCAGTGTGATGTGGAAGTCTGTGGTAGAGAAACGGGAGAGAAAGAGAAGCTGAATGGTTTGCGTCCTGTGAAGAGAGGCAGAACTGGACACATAAAGGTAGATTTGAATATCCTTCCCTACACCTGAGGCAGTGGTGAAGTCCTGGCCTGTGCTGCCACTGAGGGCCACATCTGGGTCTGTAGCTATTTAGCAGCAGGATGTCTGTGGCTTATTTAACTACCAAAGGCCATGCAGATGTCCCTGCTCTGGAGACATGTTGATGGGCAAGAACTGAGCAGAGCTGGTCCTGCCCCTCACCACTGCAGCATTCAGGAGAGCTGGCCCCATCCCTCATCAGCTGTAGCACTCAGGAGAGCCCTGCATCTCACCTAGGCAGCACAGTATGGCTGGTCCTGGTGGTGGAAGCATGGTGAGTGAGCCATCCCCAAGGAGTATGGGAGAGCTGGCCCATCATTCATCTCATGTGGGGTGGCATGGGCTCTAGAGAGATGCCCTCCCTCTCCCCTTGCCTGGATGCACAGTAGAGCTGGCCCTGATGTTGAAGGAGGTGGGGAGATGAGAGCCGGAGAGCTGGCCTGGCCCCTCACCAGCTGCCGCACTTGGGAGAGCATTTTGACCAAGCAGAGCAATAGAGCCCCATACAGGTAACCTAGCCCCAAGGGCACGATAGTGGGAGGAGCTAGCCCTGTTCCTTGCTGGCTGTGGAGTTGGGTGAGCCAGCTGGTGCAGGGCTGAAGAGCTCCCTCTGGTGGCACGAGTGCAGGAGAGCTGGGGTGAGGACCAACTCCATTACCAGCAGGTAGCTGATCTAGACCCAGGGTTTTGAGTTGGCCCAGCCCAACATCTACCTCCTCTATAAACTTCTGGAGTGCATGAAAGCACCAGTCCTGCAGATCCAAAGCTGCAGCGTCTCCATGACACAGGGTAAACAGCAGAATTGTCTGTGAAGAGTCCTGGTGGGGATCCAGTATCGACAGTGTGGCAGATGCCAGAGGCCTCAAACCAGACCAATGACTCATCGCAGTGACAATTTGCAAGCAAAACTGTGCAGACAAAAGGGTATCCTGTGCGACACAGTATAGTTTCCATGACAATTTTTTTATGTTTTTTTTTTTTTTTAATTTATGTCTTTAGGGGTTGGGGATTTAGCTCAGTGGTAGAGAACTTGCAGGCAAGCAAGGTCCTGGGTTCAGTCCCCAGCTCCGGAAAAAAAAAAAAAAGAGAAAAAATTATGTCTTTAAATTTTCTTTTGGGAGGAGGATAGAGGAGGGGGATTGAAGTGAATGATGTGAAGATAACAAACAAAAAAAGAAAAAACAATTAAAAGTTTTTTTTTTTTTTTAAAGAAGAGATGTGGAAAGATACTCCGTACTGATCAATGGAGAAATTCACATAGAGGGTGTTGTGATTCTAAACATTTATGCACCAGACAAGGGCACCCAGCTTCATAAAAGAAACACCACTGCCGCTAAATTCACATTTTGGACCTCACACCATGAGGACAGGTAACATCAGTCTGCTATGTCCACACACAGGAAGGCCACACAGTCGAAAGCTAAATCACAAGGGCATTTTTAAAAAGCCCGTATTCCGCCAAATTTCAAAATCTGAAAGAAATGGATAGTTTGCGTCGTACCAGTTACCACCATTAAATCAAGATCGGATAAGCAGTTTAAGCAGACCTCTCACCCCTAGTGAAATAGAGGCAGAGACTAAGTCTCCCAGAATGACGGCAACCAAAAATCCCAGAGCCAGATGATTTTAGTACAGATTTCTACCAGATTTTCAAAGAAGAGCTGACGCCAACACTCCTCAAATTATTGCACCACATAGAAACCAAAGGAACATTGTTTAATTCTTTTCATGAGATCACAATTACTCTGATACACCTCACAAAGACCCAACAAAGAAAGAGAATCACAGACCAATTTCCTTTATGAACTTAGATGCATAAACTGTTAATAAAATATTTGCGAACTGTATTCATCATGATTAAGTACATTTTGTCCCAGAGATGTAAGAAATATATATGAAATGAGGAGACTGAAAAGACCTCCCAGCAAAACAAAACACTCAGTACCAGATGGATTCACAGCAGAATTCTACCAGATTACAATTCAGGATCTTAAGATATGGAGGAAAAAACAGTTCATTGACATGTAGGCATAACTTTTTTCCAACCTACTTTAATAAGCGTTCAACCTCCCCTCTAGCCCACTACCTACCAGAGGTGGTTGAAAGAACAAAGTTATCAGGACATGGGGGAAGTGGACTTGCTTAGAAATAGTTCTTTGGGGGGGCGAGTCCAGTCTTTGTTGTCAGGATGTCAGCAGTTCAGTCCAGCAGCAAACACCCTCAGGAATCAGCAGCTTCAGTCCAGTCCTCTTGGCATTCGCCACACACGAACCAGCCAGGGCAGTTCAATCTAGAAGAAACCACAAGGCTTGCTAACTGACCCGAGGTCACGGAAGCAGCAAGAAGCCACGGGAACCTCACAAGAAGTTCTTTGATGAGTTTCTCTCAGTGGTGTCACCACAAGCAGCACTCAGCAACCCAGTGTAAGGCGAACCAATACATGCGCGTCGAAGGCTACGGAGGCGGGGCAAAGCAAACCAGTGTGTGAGCTCCCGCTGTCTGTGGGGCCATGTTTATATCCCTTCTGAATATCACGCATCTTTTACGTATTTGCTATAGAAAAACATCCTTTCGCCTGTGTCTTTGTCAGGAAAACATGCTTTCAGGTGTTTGCTTTAGCCAGACTTCCTCTCACCTGTGTGCCCCAGCAGACCATCATCTGACACAACCAACTCTCCAGAGAAACCGGAAGTTTCCACTTTGTTTTTTTACATCGTTAGATAGAATAAAATTATGCCATGGGTGTTTAGAGTGAAGCCACATCCTTCTGCTGTCTTTAAAAACCAAAGACAAAAATATATTACAGAGCCGGAGCAATAAAAGCACAATAAGATACTGGCAAAAACCAGACAGGGAGGGGGCCTGGAGAGGTGGCTCAGTGGTTAGAGCACTGACTGCTCTTCCAGAGGTCCTGAGTTCAATTCCCAGCAACTGCACGGCGGCTCACAGCCATCTGTAATGGGATCTGAGGCCCTCTTGTTGCCCTCAGCGATTGTGTACTCACAATCATAAAATGAATGAATGAATGAATAAATAAATCTTTAAAAAACCAGACATGCAAAGTGATGGAACAAAATCAAAGAGCCCCAAAACGAGTAGACGTAACTTCACCCATTTAATGATGGAAAGAAAGCATCTTCAACAAATGGCGCTGTGAACACTGAATGTCTACATGCGGAAGAATGAAATGAGACCTGTATCTCACACCTTGTACAGAAATGTAACTCCAAATGGACCAGAGACCTAAGCATGAAGTCTGAAACCCTGACGCATCTAGAAGTCACAGGCGGTACCTACCTGACATAGGTGTAGGAACGGACTTTCCGAATAGAGCTCCAACAGCCCATTAAGGTCAACCATGGGCCAGCAGGACTTCAGGAAACTAAAACGCTTCTGCTAAAGAAACAATTATCTGGGTGAAGAGGAAGCCCACAGGATAGGAGAGAATCTTTGCCAGTTATATATCTCCCAGAGGACTAGCATGCAGAATTTTTAAAGAACTGAAAAAGACCAGGAGTCAACACGGCAAATGATCCTTTCAGAAAATGGATCTGGGACCTGAACAGAGAGAGTTTTCCAACAAAGAGAAAAAAAATGGATAAGAAACATCTCAAAGAATGTCCCCTGTCCCTCCTCATTAAGGAGATGTAAATCAAAGAACTTTGAAATTTCATCTTAACTCCAGCCAGAATGGCAAAAAATCAGGACAACAGACAGCAAGTGCTGGAGGGGATGCAGGGAAAAAGAATTCCCCGTTACCACGGGTGGGACTGAAAACTGGAGAATCCTTCAGAGGGTAAAAGTGAATCCACTGTGTGACCCAGCTATGTCGTTCCTCAGCCTGTGCCTGAGGGACTCGGTCAGCCTCCTACTCTCCTTGGTCAGCCCTGTTCATCCGTGTTTTATTTATAGTGCGTGGGAAAGGGAAACAACCTGGATGTCCTACGTACAGCTCATGACTGGATACTGAAAACGTGGTGCATGGGCACTACGGGATACTCTTCAGCTGTAAACAAATGAAAACTTCTCAGGTAAATGGATAGAACTAGAAGATACATATATTGAGTGATGGAACTCAGATCCAGAAGGACACATGTCACATCTTCTCTCTCACTAGAGGCTCCTAGCTCCAAATCTTCAGATGTGAGGGCTTGGCGTGGAATAAATGCAGACACCAGGAAAATAAGATAGGACCATTTCTGGGATGGGGGGGGGGCGCTGGGGAGCAATAGAATGGGAGAGAATAGGGTACCAGGGAAACTGAAAAGGGTGGGTCTTTAGAGAGGAGGAAGTGGGCAAATAGAGAAGAAGGTGGAAACTGGTTAAAATAACAAGGTGAGGTGAAGAATAATATTATTAACATTTACCTTAAAAAACCTATAACACGGGGTTGGGGATTTAGCTCAGTGGTAGAGCGCTTGCCTAGGAAGCGCAAGATCCTGGGTTCGGTCCCCAGCTCCGAAAAAAAGAACCAAAAAAAAAAACAAAACAAAACAAAACAAAACAACAAAAAAAACCCCAACAACCTATAACACACCTAATTCTGTGTAAAAAAAAAAAAATATATATATATATATAATGAAATTTTCTCCTATTTTCTGATAATGCCACTCTCTCCAAGAGCCAAAGACCACCTATCAAAAGCCTCAACACCAGACAGGAAAGACCAATGAACTTCAATTAGAATTGATTCTGAAGGGGTTGGGATTTAGCTCAGTGTTAGAGCGGTTGCCTACAAGCGCAAGGCCCTGGGTTAGGTCCCCAGCTCCGAAAAAAAAGAAAAAAAAAAAAAAAGAATTGATTCTGAAGTATCTTTTCTGACTCATACTCAAAAGGACCAAACAAATAGAGAGTTAGAAAAAGACTGGGAAAAATCTCACATCACTCTAAGGGAGCCTCGTTTGTTCATTAGTGGATTTCTCAGCAGAAACCACACAGACCAGAATACCACCTGAGGAGACGTTCAAAGACCCAAAGGCGGAGACAGATATAATACTATATACAGTAGAGGTATTCTTTAGAAGCGAGTGAGAAATTAAGACTTTCAAATAAGCAAAAACCGAGGAACGTCATCACCAACAGTCTAGTCTTAAAAGAAATGCTTAAAGAAGCGTTGCACTTAGAAGTGAAAAAGTAACAAATACCATCATAAAAACACAAAAAAGCTTAAAACGTGCCTGTTTATATTGATTTATGTTTACTGTTGGCAGGTATATTTGGTCTATTTTGTTGAGAGAGGAAGAGGAAGAGGGAGAGAGAAAGTGAGGAGAAGGGGAAAGGGAGAAAGAGCAGGAGGGAGAAAGGGGGAGGGAGAAAAGCACAAACCCAAATTAAAACAAAACAAAGAAAAAGGATGCGGCCTATGACTTCAGTTCTTGCCAATGCTTAATCCTCACCTATCTATGTGCATATATATCTACCTCTATCTATCTATCTATCTATCTATCTATCTATCTATCTATCTATCCATCTATCTGTATATATATCTACATCTATCTATCTATCTATCTATCTATCTATCTATCTATCTATGTGTATATATATTTACCTCTATCTATCTATCTGTATATATATCTACCTCTATCTATCTATCTATCTATCTATCTATCTATCTATCTATCTGTATATATATCTACATCTATCTATCTATTTATCTATCTATCTATCTATCTATCTATCTATCTATCTATGTGTATATATATTTACCTCTATCTAGCTATCTGTATATGTATCTACCTCTATCTATCCCTATCTATCTATCTATCTATCTATCTATCTATCTATCTATCTATCTATCTATCTATGTGTATATATATCTACCTCTATCTATCTATCCCTATCTATCTATCTATCTATCTATCTATCTATCTATCTATCTATCTATATTTACCTCTATCTATCTATGTGCATATATCTACATCTATCTATCTATCTATCTATCTATCTATCTATCTATCTATCTATCTACATCTATCTATGTATCTATGTATCTATGAATCTATCTATCTCTGTATCTATCTATCTCTGTATCTCTATCTATCTATCTATGTGTATATATATATTTACCTCTATCTATGTGCATATATATCTACATCTATCTATCTATCTATCTATCTATCTATCTATCTATCTATGTATGTATGTATCTATCTATCTCTGTATCTATCTCTTTATCTCTATCTATCTATCTATTAATTAATTAATTAATTAAATGGGCTGGAGAGATGGCACTGACTGCTCTTCCAGAGGTCCTGAGTTCAATTCCCAGCAACCACATGGTGGCTCACAACCATCTGTAATGGGATCTGATGCCCTCTTCTGGTGTGTCTGAAGACAGCTACAGTGTACTTAAAATAAATAAAAATCTTAAAAGAAAATAAAGGCAGTTGAAATGTCTATTCCTTTAGTAACAACATACCAAAAATGTGTCCCCCTCTGGAACCTGTGGGACCTGTGAGCTCTCCAGCTATGGGTTCATGGCTAGGTTTATAGCAAGAGGCATGAGTTCTCCACAGCTGAATGGGCATTGGGTCCAATTAAACCGCTAATTGATTACACCCAAGATGAAAGTTCCACTAATGTACTCTTGAGGGATATTGTGACGATCTGTCGAACCCTCCTGGTCCTGTCAGTGTTTGACCCCTGCTGAACCTTGCTGATGCAGGTAGAAGCCTTTTGTTCCTAACAAAGGAGCGCCCTGAACTTTCTTTTTGCCTTGAGTGGCATGCCTGGGTGGTTCACCTGGGCGTTAACACTGCTAATTGGTTCCTGTTTTTTGTTCCTCTTTGTTTGTTTCTGAGGGCATAAGCTGTTTCTCCACTGTGCTTCCTGGATTTCTCCACCCAGTGAACTTGGGGTATATATTCGGTGAATCAAGTAAAAGATTTTGCATTCTCATAGCACGAATGACCCAAGTATGTGTTTTTTCTTAAACCTCACAGGCCTACATCTGGCTCTTGGTACTGTGTCGGCACAGGCGCCGACAAATGGAGGTCCCACCGAGATGGGGAAAGTGAGGTTGTCCCAGGAGCCAGCCGGCCAAGTGAAGGGACGTATTGGGTAAAATGGCACCACGAAGTTGGAGTCCAGTAAGTGGGAGACAGTGAAGGACACCGCAGGAATTAAAAGCACATGCAAAGAAAAATAAAGATTTGGGATAGCGGTGAGTAAAACTTGTAAAAAAAAAAAAGTGGGGGGGACAAGGAAATGGTAAAGTGTTTCTGTGTATGTGTTCTTTTAGAGTTATGTTAAAATCTAGAGAAGCAAAGTCAATTCTCATAGATGCTTTTAGTCTTTGGACCCTGACATGAGAGAGAATGGGTTTGAGAAAAACAGTCCACTTGATTCTCCATGGATGCTTTGGAGAAAGAGAAGGAAAATGAGCTTAAGCTTTTTCGGAGTTCTCCTAGGGAGAGAAGGAAGGTGGGAGACGTTCTGCCTCCTTGCTGGCTCCTATTGGACAAATGCTTATTTCTGGTTCTGGGTCCTTTAGGTGTAGGATATCTGGGTTCCTTTGGTGGGACACCATCTAGTTCTTTTCCTCTATGTCTATTGTCTGTCCTTGGTGCGCCAAGCTGTCCACGTCTGTCAGTATGTTTTTTGTTTTGGCGCTTGAATGTTGTTCTGTGTTTCATGTTAAAAAGAAAAAATGATTAAAACTTTCTCTGCCTGTCATTCACCCCTTGATTTAGTTTTAACTCATTTCAAAAAAGGAACAAATAAATAAAAAGCAGTTTCAATCGGCCTTTGGAGCCCTGCACCTGTAGCTAGGAGCCTAGGTCAGCTGAAGAAGCTGCCAGGGAGCGAGCATCTGCACAAGCTGATCTTAAAGGAGCCCGCAGCTTCTCAGCTTCTATGGTAAGAGAGCTGATGGCTGTTTCTCTTAGAAAAATCCCTGACTGTGATTATTGGATTTAGCAGATGACAAGGTGCTTCTCTTAAAAATTACAGGTAGAAAAAGTAAAAACGGTGTTTGCTCTAAATATTAAAGATATGTGTAGCCACTTCATTTTTTGTTTCCAATTGGTTTTAAATGTATAAATATGCTTTATAGACTATTGGCTTTTAAGTTATTGGGTATAGTTAAAAGATTGTAACATTGGTAACAGAAAGTTGGCTTAAAACTGGTAATTCGGATGGAGTCATTCTAGACAACAGGTGGCATGAGCCAACCCAGGGAAACAGGTCTAAATTGGGATAATATCTTTATGTAATCCTTATTCTAGAAACCAGACTTATAAAAGAATTTAGGGCAATGTCTCTTTGTTTGAGGTATTGGAGACCGCACCATCGTGCGTTCGTATGTAGGAATTGGCAGCCAAACTTTATAACATGAGGGGTGGACTTGGTGTTTTGAAGAGACTGGATTTTGGAGACTGGATTGTTTGTTGGAGGTTGAGTTTTATTTTCCAAAGTTGCGGTTGTGCTCTGGTGTTGCAAGAAAAACTTAAAAGATTGTGGTTAAAGATTGCCAGTGTTCCATTGGCTACAGCTTGCAGTTGGATCACAGGCTCCTAACTCACACATATTTATAATTAAAAAAAATCAACCAGGTGGAGACTGTTACAGGATTTACGAAGGGTCGATGAGGCTATGGAACTTGTAAGAGCATTACAGCCTGTTTGCTTTCTCCAATTGCCATCTCAAGATATAGATATAAAATTATTATAGATTTAGAGGATTGTTTTTATGCTGTTTCTTTACATCCTGGTGATTGTGAAAGGTCTATGTTTAGTGAGCTTGCTTGCTTATAATTTCGGAGAGCCTACGAAGTGATATCATTGGAAGGTTTTGCCTCAAGGAGTCACTTATGGCCCTACATTATGTAAAAAATTTGACAATGCTTCAATTCAAGAAGTTAGGACTTTGGATCTTTCAGTGTATATTATTCATTATATAGACATTTTATTAGCTGACCCCCCAAAAAGAGTTTCACTACAAGTCTTTGCTCTTACAGCGAGCTTTAAATTTGTAAAGTAGTTTTTGCTCCAGAAAAGATTCAAAGACAATATCCTTTTCAATATTCGAGACATTGGTTATATCCTAAACAAATTGTGGCACAGAAATTCAAGATAGTCTACTTTAAATTATTTTTAAAAGCTTCTAAAGATATGTTAATTGGCTAAGACCTCGCCTTAAGCTTACCACAGGAGGACTTAAGCCTTTGTTTAACATCCTCAAGGCAGATGCAAATCCTAATTCCTCTAGACAATTAACTGATGAGGGAGGAATAGCTTTGCAGAAAGTAGAGAAAGCTATTATGTGTCAACAACAGATACATTGATTATATAGACTATGATCAATTGTTGGTTATTTATACCCATAACAGTCCTTTGGCAAAAGGGACCATTGATATGGACTCGTTTTTCCTCTCCAAGTAAAAGTTTTAATACCCTATTATAAGGCTGTTATTGTGTTAATACAGAATTGTAGGATAGAGTCATAGAAATATTTTGAAAAAGAACCCGATGAAAAATTCCTTATTCCAGACAGCAGTTAAATTGGTTATTACAGACTACTGATATTTGGCTTATTACATATACAAACTTTTCAGGCAAAATTGATAATTTTCCTCTATACATGCTTTTGTATTTCCTGTAAATTTGTGCATGCAGCCCATAGAAAATGCGCTTACTGTATTTATAGATGGTTCATGTCATGAGAAGGCAGCATATGTAATTGGATCACATGTTCATTCTCTTGAGTTCTGCCCTCGGTTCAGCACAGATTATTGAATTACATGCTGTAGTCGCTGTTTTTGAAATGTTGAAAAATCAAGTTTTCAATTCATATACTGATAGCCAATGTGTAGCTTATGGTTTACAATTGATTAAAATTTTTCCTTTTTAGACACTGCTAACCCTCAAATTTTTATAATTATTTATGCTGTACAACTGAGAATGTACTGTTCCTTTATAGGTCATTTAAGAACTCAGACTGGATTGCCTGGACCCCATAGTGAGGGAAATGCCACCATAGATTTATACACCAGGCAGATTATATACCAGGCGCGGGCTCCGACAACGATCCAGTCATTTGTCTCAGACTTTACAGCTAAATCGAATGGTTGATAATGTTTCTCCAACACTGAGGGCTGCTAAGGAGGAGGCTTCCAGGTCCTTGATTTCTTCAAGTGCTGAAGCTGACGTGTGTGGCGTCTTCCGCAATCGAGAATTAACTTCATGTTCTGGCAGGTTGCTAAGGGCAACAATAATAGTTTAAATGGCTTTGATGTTCTGTTAGACACAGCAACAATAGCTCAAAGGGAGGGGTCCCCTGCTGGTGCTGGTGGTTTTTTTTTATTTGTTTGTTTTTTGGGTTTTTTTTGTTTTGTTTTGTTTTGTTACTCTAGGCTTTGGGGACAAGGTAACATTATCTCATCAAAAGGAGGAAAATCCATTAATGCTTACACACACACACACACACACACACACACACTTATCTACACACATATACACATATCACACAGTATACACTTCAAACACATATCACACATATACATACACACATACACATATATACATACACACATACACACATATTACACATACATGCACACATACATATCACACACATACATACACACATACACAGACACCACACACATATACACACATATCACACATACTTATTTATACACATATATACACATACACATACATCATATGCACATCACACACATATCACATACATATACACATAAGCACACATCACACACACATATACAAATAAGACACATCACACGCATATACATGCACACATATTACACATACATGCACACATACATATCACACACATACATACAGACATACACAGACATGACACACATATACACACATATCACACATACTTATTTATACACATATATATACATACACATACATCATATACACATCACACACATATCACATACATATACACATAAGCACACATCACACACATATATACAAATAAGACACATCACACACAAATACACACATACACATCACACACATATATACACATATACATCACACACATATATATACACACACATCACACACTCATACACACACATACCACACTTATCTATACACAAGCATACATACAACACACACACACACACACACACACACACACACACACACTGTAAATGAGCTTATGAAGTATGGGTATACCTACGGCTTCTCCAAACATCCTTATTGTTGCTCACCTGCTCAGTCCTCTTCCCCCATATTAGCCTCCCCAGCTGAGGCCCCTCCCTCCCTTTTCCTCTTTACCCTGTTTTTGTACCTATCCCCTTCTCTAGAAATCTTTCCACACACACACCCTCCCCCAATGGTCCCTTTCTATTTTCCTGGCTTCTAAGGTTATTCCAAATATTCCTACAGAGTCAGACCTAAACATCCTTGGATGTAGGGTTGGAACGACAGCTCAGCAGATAAGAAGGCTTATTACTCTTGCAGAGGACCTGGGCTTGGTTCCTAGCACCCTAGCCACCTAGTGGCTTACAAATGTCACTCCATACAGGTTCTGATGTCTGTAGGCTCTGATGTCCCTGCCAGACTCTACAGGCACTGGCGTGGTGTGGTGCACATAAACTCATGCACACTCACATGCATACACACACATGAAAACTTTTTAAAAATAAGATTCATATGTAAGACCTACAAAGAAGAGAGTATGTAGAATATAAAACTATGGGTCTGAGGTCTTCACTCAGAATGTACTCCATTTCCATCGCTGTACCTACAGATGTCGTGATTTCCGTTCTCTCTGTGGATGAACAGAATTCCCTTGTGTCTGTCAAGGCATTTTCACAATCAGTTATTGGACATCTGGCTGCTTCTATTCTGTAGCTTTTGTGACCAGGGTACAATGAACGTGGTCAATGTCATGCAAGTATCTTGGTGGCAGAAACCTCAGTCTTACACACTCAGCCTATATTAAGTATTTCATTATCCTAATTAAAAAAAACTGCCAAATGCACAACACAAATAACCATCAATAGATAAGATGATCAATGAAATATGACATATGGATTGCTGGGGTCCAGCCTCGACACAGGATCGGGGTTCTCAACTGGAAGCAGGGATATCTGGAAGGCGCATAATAAATATACACAGACTACTCTTTGGGTACAAACTGACAGGCAATGTCAAGGCTTAAAGTCAGTCTCAGTCTCTCTCTCTCTCTCTCTCTCTCTCTCTCTCTCTCTCTCTCTCTCTCTCTCTCTTAGCTTGAGGTTGTACCCACTCTGCATTCTCTTGTTCACTCTGCTTTTTTAAATTGCGGTTTTCTTTTCTCGAACTCCCACACTCATGCACACCTCTGTTCATTACCCTTTCATTCTCACACACACTCTTCATACACACCTCACACATATCTCACACACGCCACATGCACTCTCCTTTCACTCACACACAATCTTCATACACACCTCACATTCTCTCTTCACATGCTCTTCTCATGCTCTCTCACTCGCTCTCTCATTCGCTCCCTCATGCGCTCTCTCACTCACTCTTCACATGTTCTCTCTCATTCTCTCCAGCCTTTCTCTTGCCCCAGTCTTTTATTGATAATTCAAAAGCAGGTAGAAAAAAGACATTGTATAATCATTGCCAAATCAAATTCAGAAGAATAACCACATCCCACAAGGAATTAAGAATTAACAATTGTTCCCCAAAGTTTCAAGCTTCCCATATCCCCAGGCCTGTGGCCAAAATAATAATAATTGTAAACTTATCATTATCTAAACTTTAACTTTTGATTTATTTTACTTCAGAGCTCAGAGCTCTAAGGTCAGCTACTTGCATTTTCCTGGGAAGCTCTAATGATAAATGACATGGGCAAAGCTGCCAGGCAGTGACCAGAAAGAATCAAGTTAACCCTTAACTCAGTGGTTCCGCTAGCTTTCTGTTCCTTGCACACAATGACTCTCATAAGATTCCCAGTATTTTGACTTAGATTTACTAGTATATAATTTTATATATTCTATACTTCCTTATCCAGGAACCACTCTCAAATGTTATGCAAAACTTATTTCCTAACTGGATAACTTTTTCCTTTCTTGGGGTCCCAGTGTTGGCTCTAATGATTTTTCTAAGAATTTCTTCAAACTTTCTTTGCAAGTCAAGCATTAATCTGGAACCACCATTGTGCAGTTATTACATTGTTTCCAAAATGAGAGCACACAGCATGCACCTGGGCCATTAGGGCTGTGCTGTGCTGTGCCCCTATGCCTCAATTTCCAATTGTTTAAGAATCATAACATCAAGGAACATCTAGTTTCACAGAATTCACCAGAGCAGAAGGAGAAAGAAGTAGGAAAGTCAGATATAATAGAATAATTATGCATACCAAGGACAACTGAAAGGCAGTCATGCACAAATGAAATCTATGCAGCCGTTGTCCAGGGCTAAGGTTAGGAAAAATAGGAACAACTTTTTTTTTCTTTTTTACAAGGAGCTGCCTCAGGATACCCAGATGTCTCCATCCCAGTCTACTGCTGGCAGTCCCTGTCATGCTATGCTGTCCCTAACACCTAATGACTAAGGATGTTGGAACATTTCTTTAAGTGTTTCTCAGCCATTTGAGATTCCTCAGTTGAGAATTCTCTGTTTAGCTCTGTACCCATTTTTAAATAGGTTTTTGGTTCTCTGGAGTCTAACTTCTTGAGTTCTTTGTATATTTTGGATGTTAGCCCCCTATCGGATGTAGGGTTGGTAGAGATCTTTTCCTGATCTGTGGATTGCCATTTTGTCCTATTGAGAGTGTCCTTCACTTTACAAAAGCTTTTCAATTTGATGAGGTCCCGTTTGTCAATTCTTGATCTTAGAGCATAAGCCATTGGTATTCTGTTCAGGAAAATTTTTCCAGTGCCTATGTGTTTGAGACTCTTCCCCACTTTTTCTTCTATTAGTTTGAGTGTATTTGGTTTGATGTAGAGGTCCTTGATCCACTTGGACTTGAGCTTTGTATAGGGTGATAAGAATGGATCAATCTGCATTCTTCTACATGCTGACCTCCAGTTAAACCAGCACCATTTGTTGAAAATGCTATCTTTTTTCCACTGGATGTTTTTAGCTCCTTTGTGAAAGATCAAGTGACCATGGGTGTGTGGGTTCATTTCTGGGTCTTAAATTCTATTCCATTGATCTACCTGCCTGTCTCTGTACCAATACCATGCAGTTTTTATCACTATTGCCCTGTAATACTGCTTGAGGTCAGGGATGGCGGTTACCCTAGAAGTTCTTTTATTGTTGAGAATGATTTTTGCTATCCTGGGTTTTTGTTATTCCAGATAAATTTGAGAATTGCTCTTTCTATCTCTGTGAAGAATTGAGTTGGAATTTTGATGGGGATTGCATTGAATTTGTAGATTGCTTTTGGTAAGATGGCCATTTTTACTATGTTAATCCTGCCGATCCATAAGCATGAGAGAACTCTCCATCTTCTGAGATCTTCTTCAATTTCTTTCTTCAGGGACTTGAAGTTCTTGTCCTACAGATCTTTCACTTGCTTGGTTAAAGTCACACCAAGATACTTCATATTATTTGTGACTATTGTAAATGGTGTCATTTCCTTGATTTCTTTCTCAGCCCATTTATCCTTTGAGTAGAGGAAGGCTACTGATTTGTGTGAGTTAATTTTGTATCCAGCCACTTTGCTGAAGTTGTTTATCAGCTGTAGGAGTTCTCTTGTGGGTTTTTTTGGGGGGGGTCACTTATGTATACTATCATATCATCAGCAAATAGTGAAATCTTGACTTCCTCCTTTCCAATTTGTATCCCTCTGTCCTACTTTTGTTGCCTAATTGCTCTGGCTACAACTTCAAGTACTATATTGAATAGATAGGGGGAGAGTGGGCAGCCCTGTCTAGTCCCTGATTTTAGTGGGGTTGCTTCAAGTTTCTCTCCATTTAGTTTGATATTGGCTACTGGTTTGCCGTATATGGCTTTTACTATGTTTAGGTATGGGCCTTGAACTCCTGATCTCTCCAATACTTTTATCATGAAGAGGTGTTGTATTTTGTCAAAGGCTTTCTCAGCATCTAATGAGATGATCATGTGTTTTTTTTTTCCTTTGAGTTTGTTTATATAGTGGATTATGTTGGTGGATTACGTATATTGAACCATCCCTGCATCCCTGGGATGAAGCCTACTTGATGATGGTAGATGCTTGTTTTGATGTATTCTCGGATTCAGTTTGCAAGAAATTAATTAATTAATTAATTTTTCTTTCTTTATTGGGTCTTTGTGTGATTTAGGTATCAGTGTAACTGTGGTTTCACAGAATGTACTACTAAGTCGTGTGCTTTCTGTTTCTATTTTATGAAATAGTTTGAGAGGTATTGCTATTAGGTCTTCATTGAAGGTTTGATAGAATTCTACACTCAAACTGTCTGGCCTGGGGCTTTTTTTTGGTTGGGAGATTTTTAATGACTTATTTCCGTATGGGGTTATGGGATGGTTTAGACGCTTTATCTGACTCTGATTTAACTTTGGTACCTGGTATCTGTCTAGAAAATTGTCCATTTCCTCCAGATTTTCTAGTTTTGTTGAGTCTAGGCTTTTGTAGTAGGATCTGATGATTTTTTTGAGTTTCCTCGGATTCTGTTGTTATGTCCTCCTTTTCATTTCTGATTTTGTTAATTTGGGTACAGTGTGACCTCTGGTCAGTCTGGCTAAGGGTTTATCTATCTTGTTGATTTTCTCAAAGAACCAACTTTTGGTTCTGTTGATTCTTTGTATAGTCCTTTTTGTTTCTACTTGGTTGATTTCAGCTCTGAGTTTGATTATTTCCTGCCTTCTCCTCCTCCTGTGTGTATTTGCTTCTTTTTGTTCTAAAGCTTTCAGATGTGCTTTTAAGCTAATGTTAGTGTATGCTCTCTCCAATTTCTTTATGGAAGCCTTCATAGCTATGCATTTTCCTCTTAGCACAGCTTTCATTGTGTCCCAAAAGTGTGGGTATGTTGTGCCTTCATTTTCATTAAATTCTAAAAAGTCTCTAATTTCTTTCTTTGTTTCTTCCTTGACCAAGTTATCATAGAGTAGAGTGTATGTGGGCTTCCTGTTGTTTTTGTTGTTGTTGAAGACCAACTTCAGTCCGTGGTGATTGGATAGGATGCATGGGATTATTTCAATCTTCTTGTATCTGTTGAGGCTTGTTTTGTGACTGATTATATGGTCAGTTTTGGAGAAGGTACCATTAGGTGCTGAGAACAAAGTATATTCTTTTGTTTTTGGGTGAAATGTTCTGTAGATATGTTAAGTCCATTTGGTTCCTAACTTGTTAGTTTCACTGTGTCTGTGTTTAGTTTTTGTTTTCATCACCTGTCCATTGGTGAGAGTTGGGTGTTAAAGTCTCTTACTATTATTCTGTGAAGTTCAATGTGTCCTTTGAGTTTCAGTAATGTTTCTTTTCCAAATGTGGGTGCCCTTGCATTTGGGGCATAGGTGTTCAGAATTGATAGTTCCTCTTGATGGAGTTTGTTCTTATTTAGTGTCCTTCCCCATCTTTTTTGCTAACTTTTAGTTGAAAGTCCATTTTATTGGTTAGTAGAATGGCTACTCCAGCTTGTTTCTTGGGGCCATTTTCCTAGAATAATTTTTTTTCCAGCCTTTTACTTTGAGGTAGTGTCTGTCTTTGCCACTGAGGTGTGTTTCCTGTATGCAGCAAAATGCTGGGTCCTGTTTAGGTTTCCAGCCTGTTAGTCTGTGTCTTTTTATTGGGGAATTGAGTCCATTGATGTTGAGAGACTTTAAGGACCAATGATTGTTGCTTCCTGTTATTTTTGTTGTTAGAGGTGGAATTGTTCTTGTGTGGTTCTCTTCTTTTGAGTTTGCTGTGAGATGAGTTTCTTGCTTTTTCTTGGGTGTAGTTTCCCTCCTTGTGTTGGAGTTTTCCTTCTATTATCCTCTGTAAGGCCTGATTGGTGAAAAGATATTGTTAAATTTGGATTTATTATGGAATATCTTGGTTTCTCCATCTATGATAACTGAGACTTTTTCTGGGTATAGTAGCCTGGGCTGGCATTTTTATTCCCTTAGGGTCTGTATAATATCTGCCCAAGATCTTCTGGCTTTTAGAGTCTCTGTTGAGATTTCTGGTGTAATTCTGATAGGTCTGCCTTTATATGTTACTTTACCTTCTTCCCTTACCCCTTTCAATATTCTATGATCTATGCATCTGGTGTTTTAGTTATTATGTGACAGGAGGAATTTCTTTTCTGGTTACCTCTGTTTGATGTTCTGTAGGCTTCTTGTATGTTTATTGGCATCTCTTTCTTTAGGTCAGGGAAGTTTTCTTCTATAATTTTGTTGCTGGTCCTTTAAGTTGGAAATCTTCCCTCTCTCTTTTTTTTTTCTTTCTTTTTTTCGGAGCTGAGGACCAAACCCAGGGCCTTGCACTTTCTAGGCAAGCGCTCTACCACTGAGCTAAATCCCCAACCCCTTCCCTCTCTTCTATACCTGCTATTCTCAGATTCAATCTTTTCATTGTGTCCTGAATTTCTTGATTGTTTTGAGTTAGGAGTTTTGTTTGTTTGTTTGTTTGTTTGTTTGTATTTTCTTTGCCTGTTGTGTCAATGCCTTCTGAGGCATTTTCTGTGCCTGAGAGTCTCTCTTCTATCTCTTGTATTCTGTTGGTGATGCTCGTATCTATGACTCCTGATCTCTTTCCTAGGTTTTTTATCTCCAGGGTTGTCTCCCTTTGTGATTTCTTTATTGTTTGTGTTTTTAGATCCTGCATAGTTTTGTTCAATTCCTTCACTTGTTTGGTTGTGTTTTCCTGTAATTTTTTTCAGGGATTTCTGTGTTTCCTCCTTAAGGGCTTCTACCTGCTTACCTGTGTTCTCCTGTATTTCTTTAAGGGAGTTATTTATGTACTTCTTAAAGTCCTCTATCATCATCATGAGATGTGATTTTTTAATCAGAATCTTGCTTTTCCAGTGCGTTGGGGGTATCCAGGGCTCGCTGTGGTGGGAGAACAGGGTTCTGATGATACCGAGTCACCTTGGTTTCTGTTGCTTATGTTCTTGCACTTGCCTCTCGCCATCTGGTTATCTCTGGTGTTAACTGGTCTAGCTTGTCCCACCTGTGAGCCTGTGATCTTAGGTGTGTCAGCAGTCCTGGCAGGATTTGAGTAGAGAGAGCTGTGGCTCAGGGTCAGCTCCAGTGTAGATGGAAACCGGAAGGATCCTGTTCCAGGCTGTTCTGTGGTTCCTGTGTCCCATGGGCTCCAGCCAGGTCCCACTTAGGTCAGGTATTGGAGCAGTAATGGCGGTCTCACCTGTGATCTTAGGTGTTAGCACTCCTGGGAGGGTTTGGGGCACTGAGAGCTGTGGCTCAGTGTCTGCTCCAGGGCACAGATGGTTCTAGAAGGATTCTGTCCCAGGCTGCTCCGCCCATAATATCTTTTCTACATATTTTGTTCTGCTCAAGGAACTAGTGAAGCCATTCAAAGGCTTTCATAATTTTATCTTCAGCTATAACTATTTGCCCAAAATGATCGGCATGCAGGTTCCATACATGTTCACATGCATATGCAAAATATCACCTTATATATGTACATTATTTAAAGATATATGTCTGTGTGTACGTGACTGTGTGAAGGTATGCATATATGTGTCATAACCCCTGAACCTGTAGTTGTAAGCAATGGTAGGCAGAGCTGGGAACCAAACTCAGATCACCTGCAAGACCAACAAGCTAGCTGCTGAACTGTCTCCCGAACTCGGCAGCTCGGCCATGAGCCTCTGGCTTTATCATCAAGAGGGGAAGGAAACTCCTGGGACAGTTGATGTTGATTATCTGGAGCTAAGAAATTAGCAGTGATTAAGACGAGACCAGCATCACTGAGGTAAAATCTTCTGGGAAGTGATTCCTGAGAGCACAAAGAAGCTGTGTTCCAGAGACAGCTAAGGTTGTACCTCGTGCTGCAGCTGGACTGGGTAAGGTGTAAGAATCACCCAGGTGGCACTGGTTTTGAAGGCACAAAGGGGTCGTGAAGAGCAGCTGAGGCTGGGCACTGTGAGCGGCCACAGAAAGCCACTGGTGAAGGTGCAGCCACAGTTGTAGTTGATGGCCCAGGACTGGAAGAGTCAGGCATAGGATTTGAGGCTTGGCACCATGAAGAGAGCCTCTGAGAGGCTGTTGGTGAAGCCTCATTGCAATGGAAGATGTCAGTGTATTGGAGATGCCAGTACCATAGGGTGATCATTATTACCATCCTCACTTTATCTGGTAATTTACATATTTACCTATAGTTCTCTATCCACTATGGATCTCTTGCTGATAGCTTACCGATGGACAACTTTTTGACCTTCTCAAAGGCCAGTCTTAAATTCTTTTTATGCCAGAACACTGATAGAAAATATCTGGGGTGGGCTGTTTGTTTTGTAGGAATAAAATCAATTCTGTGTCTTTAGATTTTACTTTTTAAAAAAATTTTTATTGAAACAATATATACAGTGGAATTCAAATACCCTAACTGTACAGTTCGGTGTGAATTTTTTACAAAGGCATGTTCTCCCATAGCCTGCAGCCCCATCAACATTTACAGCACACACACACCCCCACTCCCAATTTTCACATTGCTTTTTTGTCAATGACCCCAAGGACAGGCCTGATCACTGTCATAGGTTAATTTTGACCCGTCTATAACATCATTGAAACAGATGTATAGTTTTTTTTCCCCGTTTGCATAAGGCTTATAATCCATCTGAACTTGTTCACTTTATCATCCTGTGTGTATATGCCACACCTGGTTTATTCAACCGCTTACTGAGAACTATTTAGTTCCATTCTGTTTTCATCATAGGCTATTTTGAGTACAGCTATTGTGGCTCACAGTCTCTAAGGCCCCAATCGTCTGTTCTTTTTCTTTCCATCCAAGTGTAATCCCTTCTCTCGATGTGGGTTGGACTAAGTAATCTGATTCCCAAGGGAAGGCAATGACTAGCATCTTAGGACGCCCCAAACAATGCTGCCACAAATCATCTTTCTACATAGATCCCCATGGATGGTTGTATTTCTAGAGGATCCAGAGACAACCGGGCAAAGTTGCTGAAGCCCTGGAGGCCTAGGCTCTGCTCCAGTGTGCCTGAGAAGCAGGGCATAAAAATCAAAAGCAATTATCACGTGGGCTTAAGACCAAGGAGGGACCAGTGACTCTCTCCTTCTTGTCTTGTTTCTCTTTTGAAATGAGAGTATCTATCCCGTGCTTGCCCCACCGTGGTGCTTTGGAAGTAGCAGGTCTGGTTTTCCAGGGTGACAGGAGGGGATTGTTTTAAAGTGGATTATTCTGTGGGTATCATTTATATCTGCTTTACACGAGCTGGTTTTTTTTGTTTGTTTGTTTGTTTTTTGTTTTGTTTTTTTTACCTTTAAGTCATTCTGCAAATGAATTAAGACCGTTGGTGTCACCAGGATGTGAAATTGATACAATCTGAATGGAAGGGATGGGGGTGGGGTAGAATTCTACGGTTGGATAGATTCCCCCAGCATTCGCACACTCAGTATCAGTGCCAAGAGGAGGGGCCGCTACAAAGTAACCAGCTCGTGAGGGTTCTTCCCTCAGGAATGAATTAGCGGTGTTGCAGGAGTAAGTTCCTGATGGTTTGGTCCCTTTTCTTCCCCTTCTGCCATAGATGCTCTTGACCACATTTTGCCATGGAATGATGTTGCAAAATTTCCCCTCCAGCTTCTGTCTCTTAAATATTGTCTCTTCTGAGGAATGACAAAACTCGAAACAAACAAACAAATAAGCAACCCCCCCATCCCCACTCATTAGAATTCCTAACATATTTTGTACCTATTACAGCATCACAGAATACATTACAGTAGCTGTGCTTCCCAGTGGGATACAGGATGCTGGTGACAGGATGCAAATGTTTCGCTGTATGATGCATACAGCATGGAGATCTAATAATACACAGCCTTGTGCCCATGGATACCAAAGATGTACTGTGTGTTTTAGACTTGCCGAGAACAGATTGAGTATTTTCTCCGTGTGCAGTACGAGAGAGTGACTGCTAGGTTATAGATATGCTGGTTACCATGGGTGTGGTAATACTGCCACCACGCATATATGAAATCATCACATTATACTTCTTAAAATCTATACAATTTCACTTGAGAATTATATTTCCTAAAAGTAGAAACAAAGGATTTTGGGCTCTTTGCCTACTTCACATATTTACATGACGTCACTCCGCTGGTTTTATAAATTATAAACTCTATTTTATTTACATGGAGGGGGGACCGAAAACAAAAATCAAGTCTGACGTTACCTTATTAGATAGAACTGTCACTTGCTCATGCCCCTTGGGAAGATAATAAAGTAGAAAATGAAAACGCGTAAGACGATCCTTCTCTTCACCAATATTGCTGCGGGTGAGCTCGAGTTCAGGCAAAATAGCCATAGAAAAAGGCCGCCACGGCCAAGAGGACGATGACATTGACGTTCACGACCGTCCGCCAGAAGGGCTTCTCGGATGTGTCTGTCAGCTTCTTCTTCAGGGCTTCTTCCTCCTCTTTAGTCAGCTTGGGTTCCGCTCTTTGCAAACCACAGCATAGGTCATAAGTCTTCTTGAGACATCCACGAGGTTTCTCTGTTTGGTCTGGAACAAAGACAGGTAAATTATCATCAAAGATGGATAGAACATCTCCTCCATGCTGTATGGATGTCTGTAAACAATGATTATAATTTTTATAGGAGCCGGAAGAATCATGCGAAAGTATTTATACTTTTGACATATAAGATCTGAGAAAAATCCCGCCAAGGGTAAATGAAGATAAGAGACAAAGTCAGGATAATGTGGGGAGGCATTTGCATACAACACTGCTAACATGGGAGGCATTTGCATACAATACAGCAGAGCCTTACTAGCCTCAACACCCAATGGGTTTCTGAACTTAAAAAAAACAAATAAGAAAAGCATTTACAGATCCATGTAAACATACTATAGAATTGATAGACAAAAGAAGGAAAATTGATCTTAAGCCCATTTAAAAAACTAAAACTTTATAGCAATCCCAGTTGTCACAATTGGTGGCAAAGATTCCAATGGCCTGCTTTATGAAAACATCCTAGAGAGACTTTGTGACAGTATCCTGGAATCTTGGTGTATGGAAAGAAAGCGGAGGCATCTCTCCGGCTATGGGAGTATTAGAAAGAATAGTAAGAGATGAGGCTGGAGAGGAGTTGGGGTTAGATACTGAATCACAAGGTACGAAAATGGAGACATTAACAAACAGCTGAATGTCACCTCAGCACCCGGCATATAGTAACAGAAAGATGCTCGTGTATCTGAATGGATGGATAGATTTCATAGCTAGCAAGGTATCTTCATTATTGGACTGCTGATCTTTTAATGTTCTAGTGTTTTATAATAAAAATGACAACTTCTTGAGAACTGGATAATGGCAGGAACCAGATTCAGTGCCGGTGCCATTCCTCATCAAAGAAACTTCTCTCTGCAGTACCTGAGGTCATTACAGGAAACCATAACCTATACAGGGTAGAGGTCAAGCCAAGCCTCTGCCTCTAAGGCTCAGGGACCATCTTGGAAGAAGTGTTACAGAGACTGTAAGAGCCAACAGACCAGGAAGTGAGCTGGGAAACATTCGCTCACAGAAAGAACAGAAACAGACTCAGCAGACTGTACTGATATATTTGTGAATACATCTACATATCTATGTTACAATATTAATAAAAAAGAGGCTATAATTTATGAGAGGAGTTGGGAGAGGAATTGGAGGAGCTACTGGGAGGAATTACAAGGGGAAAGTGACGTCATTATATTTTAATTAAAAGCGTAGGTAAAAATCCTCTCTAAGCCGTGAAAACCAGTATGTAAGTGAGATGTTACCTTCTTCAGTCCTGGCATCAGCCTCGTTCTCCTCCCTGTCTTCTGCGTCTAAATCGATTCTTTCCTCCTCACTGTTCCGAAGACTCCAGCACAGGCGATACAGCTGAGCAGAGGCACAGAGAGCATCAGCAAAAGGAACACACGTTTGCAAGCGCTGAGTAATACTCTCATCTCTGTATAATCTTTTTTAAAAAGGCAGGCTGCACAGAAAGAGCATTATAGATTGTGATGGAAGGTCCACCTGCCGTATCACGCTCTCCGAAACGTGTGAACCATTTAGAATCATTTCTGCTTTTAATGCTTTGGGAAGCATTTAAAAACTCAAGATTTCTGAAACCCTTAACTTTGAGAAAAAGCACTATCCACCTAGTAAATTACACCTTGGCTTTACTCATTGTCCCTGCTGTGTAACTGTCAGTGGTGATGTCATTGTTATTGTCAGTCAGGTTAGAGATTGCATCTGTCTGTCTGTCTGTATTTATCTATCATATATATCATCAGACCTATCATGCATCTATCATGTTTGTCTATCTCTATCATCTAATCTATCATCTATTATGTGTATCTATCTGTTTGTCTGTCTATCATGTTCATCTATCTGTCTATCTAATCTTTCATCTGTCTATCTACTCTATCTTATCTGTCTATTTCTTTACCTATCATCTACTATGTCTGTCTGTCTATCTATCCATCTGTCTGTCTATCTCTTCACCTATCTATCTAATCTATCATGTACTATCTGTCTGTCTATCTCTTTACCTATCTAACCTTTCATCTACTATGTCTATCATCTACTCTATCTATCCCCCATCTATTATCGATCTATGTTTGTCTGTGTCTGTCTGTCTGTCTACCTATCCATCGATCGGTTTTACATAGGGCCTCATGGGGTCAGATTGACCTTGTACTTCTATGTAGCTTAGGATGACCTTTGACCTTCCGACCTTCTTGCCCCCACCTCCCAGGTGCCTGGTGCACCATCATTCCTAGCTTACAAGTTTTACCCGACACATAATGACACACACTTCTGTGTCACAGAGCACTAACTGACACACGCATGCAACATGTCATGAGCAGATCAAGGGAATTAGCATCTCCATGTCCTTAAGCATTTCCCTTTGTGAGTGTGTGAAAGCCTTCAAGTCCCTTTTCCTTAGAGACACCACCTCACTGTTCTGCTGAATGCAGGAAGACATTCCCCTGACACAGTCTATGTTGGAAGCTGTTATCCGACCTTCCGCTCTCCTTGTTCCCCTTCCTAATCTGTGGTGACCAGGGGTTTCCGTTTGTCATTTGACGTACTATAAGTTCTATTTCTGGACCTATTGTGTTTACGCAGCTATGTGTGTTCAATCCTTGAATTCCAACCATAATCACACATTCCCTTCTTTCCCACCTGCAAACTTTGCTCACTGTTATTTTAAGAATTTAAGTTTATAGAATTTTTGCAGTCATTTATATGATCGAGTATTGAGTAACACTTTTGAAAATATATGGAATGAGTATTGTCATGTCTTTTTTTTTTTTTTTTACCATACATGCAAGAAGCGTGATTGGATACAATGGATAAGTAAGACACACCCCAAGGCTATTTGGAGGGAACTGATCCAAATGTCCATAGGTGAGTGTGTGTGATGTGACTGTCTGTGTGTGTGTGTGTGCTATATCTGTGTGATGGGTATGTGTGTTTTACTATATCTGTAAATATGTACAAAATGTGTGGTTTTTTTCTTTTTTTACTATTTTTGTACAATGTGTGTTTGTGTGTGCATTCATAGGCACACAAGACAGTTAAGCAGACATTTTGTGGAGTCAGTGCCCTACTTCCCCCTTTATGTGGGTCCCAGGAATTGAACTCAGGATGCCAGGCTTGCTCAGCAAGCCTCTTTACCCATACAGGCATCTCCCTGGACTTAAAAATGTACACCCATTTCTTAGCTTCTTATCAGTATACTGTTGCTTCACACATACACGATCGAACTCTTTAGTTGGATAACTGATCATCTCTTAGGATCCTTCTATGTGTAACAGTTCCGACAATGCCATTAGCCTAGAAGTAGCCGGCCTTGCCGTTCCTCGACTTTTGAAAGCGAATGATTCGTGGTTGGTGGGTCACTTACATGCACATCGGGAATGGGTTTTGTTAAGTAGGAAACTCCCAGGATAACCAGTATAGACACGAAAAAGAGGATGATGGCGTAGTACAGGTAGTGTACTCCACAGATGACCTTGGGACAGCTGCTGGGAGCCAGGCAACTCCCTGTCCCGTAAGAAAACTCCGCGATCATACGGATAAGACCCAGCACCAGTCCAACCATCAGGCCCCAGAAGGCTCCCTGGTCAAAACAAGAACACAGAGTGCTTAGGAAAGAGGAGGTGCTCATTCAAGTAAGTCGTAATTAACTACCACTGTTTTCTTAGGCGAGGACCAACAAACAGGGAAAGTGGCAAACCCAAGCTATCAAGGGGAGGTGCTAACTGTGGCCCTGAAATATCGTTACACTTTCCCATGTCCAACCACAGGGCTCTACTGTCAACGCTGGCCCAGGCTGAAAATCTTCCCGATTTTTATGTGGAGAATCAAAAACTTGTGCTTTGTTTTGTAGAGCAAGTCAAATTGTGATTCGTGCTATGCAATTTGAAGAGCCAAGGTTCACTAAATGCTAAGGACTATCAACTTGCCTTCGAATCACAAAGTAAAAAGGTTAACCATTCCCACCACAATAGTGATGACCATTCTTTAACTTTGGACTGTTTCAAAAAGTATTTACTAGACTTATCTCATTTAATCTACTCAACAACTACTATAAAATGGGTTCTAGTCTCATCTTCACTGGACAGAGTGGGATTTACTTCAGATCACAATATTAGGGTACCTTGATGGGATACTGACAGTCTTATCTCCTGAAATGGTGTTAACCAGCCCTGTGCTGTGCATATGACATTTTATAATACATGTGACGTCTGTACTCTTAACAGGGGCCATTAGGTCAAGTATCTTCCCCCCTTAGTAAGGATCAGACATTACGATGACCACAGTAGAAACTGAGACGGGCCTGGAGTGTACGCATTAGCGTGTACACATGGAACTGCAAGGGAGTATTGTGTGAGACTAGTGAGAGAAACCACGCTTTCTTACACTGGCGGGAGAGACCTCCCGGTTTTTCACGTACTTGTTCATTGACTCTTTTGCAGAAGATGGCGACCAGGAAGAGGGCTGCAATGGGGGGCCCAAGGTAGCTGGAAATTGCTTCTGTATAGTGGATCAGCTGTCCACCTTGAGATACTTCTACGATGGGGACCCACAAGATGCTGGTAACAATTAGCACGGAGACAAACAGCCTGAAGAGATAATTCAGACAGTAAGCGACAATACTGTAGGCATATCTGTTGAGTTCTTGACTATATCCACATACCGTTCAAACAAAACTATGTTTCTTGACCTGACATGAACCCGCTGTCGCCATGTTTTCTACCCTCTCCACAGAGGCATGGCTTGCTTACTTGAAGCAAGTATTTTTGGTGTGTGTAGCTTTCTATGTCTCTATCTTGGGAGACAGATATTTGGTAGCAAAGAAGAAACAGATATTACTTTGCCGTTGAGGCTTAAAAGAGATTTGTGCCCAAGATTATGTCTTGACTGGTGGGCTCGGTATATCTTGAACACCAGCCCAGGAAGAGAAAACAAACCAAAAAAAAAAAAAAAAAAAAAGCAGGGGCTGGAGATTTAGCTCAGCGGTAGAGCACTTACCTAGGAAGCGCAAGGCCCTGGGTTCGGTCCCCAGCTCCGAAAAAAAGAACCAAAAAAAAAAAAAGCAACAATGCCTTTCAATTCTCTTCTCATATAGCCTTTACCTAGTCGAGATCTGGACCCCATGAGGCCCATCAGGTTTCCATCTCTTAAGTGTTGAATTTACTTTCCATCGCTAAGTGTTTAAACTACTGTAAAGCCAAAAGAAAAAGTGGGTAAATGGTGTTGAGTTCCTCTTGATAACAACTTCCCAAAGTAAGCAGGCAGTGCCCTTCAAGACTGGTGTCTATAAACACTGCACTTGTCAGTGCTGAGAGTTTGTCTATCCCCAACCACAGTGAGAAAGCCACAGGGGAAGGGCAGGCTGCATACAGAGGAGAAGAAAAGGAACACAGTTTCTCCTCTACTGAGTTGAGAAGGCGTGGAATGACTTTGACGTGATACTCCACGGGGGAGTGATACTCCACAGGGGAATGATACTCTACAGGGGAGTGATACTCCACAAGGAAGTGATACTCCACAGGGGAGTGATAGCTTGTTTTCATTATTGAAAATGTACTCTAAATGTATCACTCAGAATTTATAACAATAAAAGAAAAGTGATTGGTCCACCGCCTTACCACTATATCCACATTAGAATTAATATCAGCAATCTATTCTTTTTTTTTCCATGTTTTTCTCTTTAAGGCTCTCCCCCACAGAACCATAAATCTGAAAAGTCCAAGAGTGAAAAAACCACTGTGTAGTAATATAATCGGCAGCAATAGAAGATCACGTGAGCTGAGAGAGATGAACCACCGCAATATGGCCACGAACGGCAGCGCCAACACATGGTAAGACATCGAGATCGTGGCAAGCCATGCAGCGTGGAGCACACTGTCCAGGAAACCATGGCTGGAGCCCACAAGACAACATGCGCCAGAGAAGCCGCATATCAAGGTCAGGGTTGATATACTGTGTTTATGATTATCTGACGCAACAGCTCAGCTCGTAGAACTGCAAGTGACAGTGGTTGACTTTGCAAAGATAGGAATGGTCATAGGAATGGAGTGATCATAGTTTCCACTTTTATCGTGTGCAGGAACTACATGTGTGCTCCTTTTGAGATGCATCACTGAACTGTATAATTACATTCTCCGTGTCTTCTGCACACAATGTCATGCTTTAACTCCTGTTACAGAATGCTATGACAATGTTGTTGGGTCTACTTGAAAACAATGAAGAGGAAAGGGGGGTTCTCTATTTCTTCCTGATTATTTTCCCCCTCATTTGTCTTGAGGACTCCCAGATCACTGAGGGGGTCTTTAGTTGACATAACCCTCTAGGCAACTTCTTGAACTAGTCCCCTACCTGAGTCTGCCCCTGTCTAAGAGCTAATCCTTAATGGGTGCCCCGTCGGTCATCTCATCTGTGGTTATTAAGGTAATTTATCGTCCCTTGCATGTGACATACTTGGAAACATTAAGAGATGACGCCCCAAGAGTAGGTGGTAATTTGTGAAGACAGCATTGGAAGGGGTCATGGAAGAAAAGGTCAAGACAAGAAAAACCACATGAACCACCTGAAAACACTTAAAATGCGAACAAAACAAAACAAAATGAAAACAACTATTACACTTAAATGGCCTCAATTTTTGGATGTGTATAGAGATGTCAAGTTAAACTGTTCCCAGTGTCCTCTCTTCCCCTGTAGACCAGTGGTTATTTTCACTGAAGTAAAAACTATGTAAACCCTAGTCCGGGTCTCCACCTTCCCTTCCTCAGAACCTGTCTAGGCAGAGACAGGTTCCCTCACCGTCCAGCTATGAGAAGCTCTCTCTCTGATGCCTTCTTCCTTATCTTGGTGTAGAGGTCCATGGTGAAGAGGGTGCTGGCGCTATTGAAGATGGAGGTCAGGGAGCTCATGAGAGAAGCCAACATGACCGACAGCATCAGGCCTCGCAGTCCTGGGGTGAGAGGGAACAAGCTCTCGTTAAACTGGATATCCTAGTCTATGAGTGCCAGGCTAAAAATGGGGAGTTGCTCCAAGACAGTGGATCTCTCTGGAACATCGACTGTCTGAGCAGATGCCAATAATACACACATAGTAGAAATGCAGGTAGGGCTTCCTGTGTAAATTCTAGTGATCACAAAAGTCACACAGTGGGGAAGTTAGTCTGAAATATAGATGTAGATGATAGCTTCTAGAACCTGGTTTTAGAATAGAGTAAACTGTGTCATGATGTCTCTCCCTGTGGTGGTCTTGTGACCACAAAAAGATTTAGTAAAAAAAAATCTAGTGGTTCTGCTGCTTTAGGAGAGGAAAACCAAGAGTTTTCGAATCCTTATAAAAACCCGATGTCCTTGTTCCCTCTGCTAGAAGAGAGAAAGCAGGAATGTGGTGTCGGATCTGTGGTAATATGTTCCCTTCATTGTGAGAAATGTTCCTGTGTGTCAGGGTGAAGAAAGGGCTTTGGAAGTTTTCAATGCTCACACCTGAGCTCTCTAGGATTCTCTCGGCTTCAATTCACCACAGTCCCTCTTGAGCATCACCTTTGCTCACCTCGCACATACAATATACTCATATCTTGGGAAATGAAATGTGAATTCTAAATGGTAGGGGGATTTATATTTGCTACTCCATCAATGTTCCTGGGCAACGAAGCCAGAGTCTGGGACATAAGACACTCAGCAAGAACTTGAATATTGAACGACTTGAGATCAAACGGTGAGTGTCCCTGGCCCACAATTAACCTCTTATGTAGGTTTGTGGTTAAACAGTGCTTTTTATTAGAAAGAGACAATGTAAATATTCCTACTTTTCTTCAAAGAGTCTTCAGTCGAAAGACAATGAATCTTGCGCTGAAAGAGTCAAGCTGCTTCTGACAGAAAACTCCTGGTCCATCTCTTGAATGTCTAGGCTCATGACAATATGCAAATGGTGCCCAAGAAATGTCTATCAACAGCTGAGTTAATGGAAGTAAAGTAATAATTCCTTTCTATGCTCAACCACAGACCAAGCATCTGAGGCCCTGTGAGTCCCGGCCTTTACTTACCCATGGGCATCAGTTTCAGCACCAGCATCGGGTAGGCATAGTTTGTGCAGCCAACATCAACGCCACACTGCTTCACACACTCGGAAGGCACAACGCAGGCTACCATATCTGGGGAAATATTCCAGGGGCGAGATCAGTGAGTAAGACTCAAGCAGGGAGTTTGTCACCACTGGAGAAAGAGGTAAGTTCATGGGTGAGAGGAAAGACACCTATCTGGAAATTGACGTAAAATTCCCAAATGTATCTCAGAGATCTGGTACCTCTTTGTCCCGTGTATGACATTGTCATTGTCTTATTTTGACAGATCCCACTGGACTGACTCATCAGGCAATACTGTCCCTTAGCTATGGCCCAGATGGAGTTTCAGAGACGATCGCCCTCTAGCATTCCATGGAAATGCACTGTCAGGGAAGCATCTGATGATCTTCACTCTCTCTCCTCCCAATCCAGCCCCTCTAGTCTCACCTCAGCTCTGTAGTGTACTACCTGCCATTGTCTCTAGTGGATCTTGCAGTCTTTCTCGTTCATCCCTTTGTCTCAGCCACCAGATCTGATGGCCGGTGAATCAGATCGACAACCTCTGAGCTCCCTCTTCCGATCCAAATCTAATCCCCGCTCCCATACCCCTCTCTGTGGCAGACCAACTGTTCCAGCCTCGCCTCCTGCTCACTCTACCCTCATTCTCAGGGGACTAGATAGACACAGGTGGCACACTTTACTTTCCTCCCTCAGGTAGACCTCAGCCTCCCCTTCTAGTGAATTCCCATTCTCTGTCATTCGCCCAAACCTAGAAATACATTTTTATCCAGAACCCCAGTGGCCACACCTGACAGGATCTCAGAAACACTCCCTTCTGTTTGGTTTTGTGCTTGGTTTCATACCTGGGACAAGGGGTTGAGGTGAATCTTTTAGATATGAAAGTAGATCTGGCTTCTAGGTTCTCCCAGCACCCCTCAGTTCCTACCTGACATACCCTGCCCCCAACCCTGAACTTTCTAGCCCAGGGACTGGGCTGCCCTTCACCAAGGGGTTCTTCTGTATATAACAAGACACCTCTCTCTCTCTCTCTCTCCCTCCTCCTTTTCCTCTCCCCCCTCTTCTCTCTGTGCCTGCACCCCTCCTCTCTTTTTCTCTCCCTCCCCTCCTCCTCCTCCTCCTCCCATGGTAACATCCCTGACCTTGGAGCTAGTGAACTTGCCCGAGAGTACAGCTTCCCAATAAACCTGCCTGTAATGTAATGTAATATGGCTTACGTTACTGTAGGTGGATGTCATTATACAGGGGAAGGCAGACAACATAAAATGAGGCCTGTCATTGGACAAGAAGAAAGGGAGGTGGGAACAGAGGTTTTAGGAGAGGGAGAAGCCAGGGGGAATGAAGAGGAACTGGGGAGAACATGGCAGCTGATGTTAAGATTCTTCTCTGTGCATAGTTACAGGTTAACTTAAAAATGACTATTTTTAAGGGACTGATGTGTATATAGGATTTTGTGCTGTCTAGATGGGCAAATTATATCTTATCAATTGGATCAGAGGGTATCGTGTGATGGGTTTTTTCATGTGACTTAATTGAGTTCAAGAGAGTGTGTGGTAGCGGGACACACGGGGCCCACCACGGAATTGGGACGTGTATGTGTGGTGTAGTAACAACCCTCCCTGGGAATTGGATGGGTAGAGAGACTGCTGCCAGGCTCACAGAGTAGCCATAGGTAGTGTCAGATGGGATGGTGCTTAGCAGGTGAGACGCTTTGCTGACTGAGATGAAAATATCCCGCAGATGCCACACGGCCCTACGTACAGCTCCAGCACTAGCACAGGATAAAAACCAGGTTGGTTTTTTTTCCTTTCTTTCTTATTTTTACTGCAACACATTAGCTAATTTCACACACTGTGGAGAAATAGCCTATCACCTCCCAGGTAACCCACAACCACCACATTTTCCTAAGGAGCTGAGAGGGCAACAGAAACCAAGGAACAAAATCCCCGACAAAGACAAGAACAGATGCTAACAGATGTTAATGTCTGTTAATTCAACCAAGAATTACAATCATCTCAAACTCTGATGTCTACAAAGCAGTGTAAAAATATAATAAAAGCCAGGGCAATTTGTCTCCACTAGAGATCAGAAACCCTACTACAGTAGGCCCTGAAACGTGATATATAATAAAGGATTCAGTGGTTTCAGCCTGCACCCAGAGCTGACCCTGTGCCACAGCTCTCTGTACCCAGATACTGCTGGGAGAAAGCTGGTCTCCCAGGAGTGCTGACACATCTGAGAGCACAGGTGAGACCACCACTTCTCCTCCAAGGGACCCACCTGGAGCACTCAGGACAAAGGAATCGAGGTCTAGGATAGGATCCTTCTGGTCTCTGCGCCCTGAGCTGATGCTTTGCCACAGCTGTCTGTACCCAGATCCCTCTGGGAGAGAGGAGACTACCAATTCTGCTTTCATCCTGGCATAAGATCAACCTGCCTGGAACCCTCAGGACACAGGAACTGGGGAGCAGTCAGGGACATGATTCTTCTGGTTTCTGTCTGTGCCCTGAGCTGACCCCCTTTGCCACAGCACTCTGTACCCAGATCTCCTGCTCGAGAGCTGATCTCCCAGTAGTGCTGACACACAGTTTACAGGAAGGTCAAGCCACTGTCAGACACAGCAAGACCAGCTAACACTAGAGATCAGCAGATGGTGAGAGGCAAGGGCAAGAACCTAAGCAACAGAAACTAAGGCCACTTGGCATCATCAGAACCCAGTTCCCCCACCACAGCAAGCCCAGGATACCCCAACACACCAGAAAAGCAAGATTTTGATTTAAAATCAAAATGCATAATGATGTTAGAGGACTTTAACTGATGGTGCTCCCTTAAAGAAACACAGGACAACACAGGTAAACAGGTAGAGGCCCTTAAAAAGGAAACACAAAAAAATCAACCAAACAGGTGAAGGAATTGAACAAAACCATCCAGGATCTAAAAATGGAAATAGAAACAATAAAGAAACCACAAAGTGAGACAACACTGGAGATAGAAAACCTAGAAAAGAGATCAGGAGTCATAGATGTAAGCATTACCAACAGGATACTAGAGATAGAAAAGAGAATCTCAAGGGCAGAAGATACCATAGAAAACATTGACACAATAGTCAAAGAAAATGCAAAATGTAAAAAGCTCCTAACCCAAAACATCTAAGAAATCCAGGACACAATGAGAAGATCATAAACCTAAGGATCATAGGTATAGAAGAGAGTGAAGATTCCCAACTTAAAGGGCCAGTAAATATCTTCAACAAAATTATAGAAGAAAACTTCCCTAACCTAAAGAAAGAGATGCCCATGAACATACAAGAAGCCTATAGAACTCCAAATAGATTGGACCAGAAAAGAAATTCCTCCCATCACATAATAGTCAAACCAACAAATGCACAAAACAAAGAAAGAATATTAAAAGCAGTAAAGGAAAAAGGTCAAGTAACATATAAAGGCAGACCTATCAGAATTATACCAGAAAGCCAGAAGATCCTGGGTAGAGGTCATACAGACCCTAAGACAACACAAATGCCAGCCCAAGTATTATATACAACGAAACTCTCAACTAACATAGACGGAGAAACCAAGATACTCCATGACAAAACCAAACTTACACAATATTTTTCCACAAATCCAGCCCTACAAAGGAGAATATATTAAAAAAAAAAAACCCTCCAACACAAGGAAGGAAACTACACCCTAGAAAGAGCAAGAAAGTAATCTAATGTCAACTAACCCAAAAGAAGAGAGACACACAAACATAATCTCACCTCTAACAACAAAAATAACAGGAAACAACAATCATTGGTCCCTAATATCTCTCACCATCAATGGACTCAATTCCCCAATAAAGAACATAGACTAACAGACTGAATAGGTAAAGAGGATCCAGCATTTTGCTGCATAGAGGAAACACACCTCAGTGACAAAAACAAACACTTCCTCAGAGTAAAAGGCTAGAAAACAATTTTCCAAGCAAATGGTCCCAAGAGACAAGCTGGAGTAGCCATTCTAATATCGAATAAAATAGACTTTCAACCAAAAGTTATCAAACAAGATAAGGAAGGACACTTCATATTTATCAAAGGAAAAATTCACCAAGATGAACTCTCAATTCTTAATATCTATGCTCCAAATACAAGGGCACCTACATTCATAAAAGAAACCTTACTAAAGCTCAAAGCATAATTGCACTTCACACAATAATAGTGAGAGACTTCAACACCCCACTCTCATCAATGGACAGATCATGGAAACAGAAATAGAGACAAGAGAAACTAACAAGTTATGAACGAAATGGATTTAACATATATCTGTAGAACATTTCACCCTAAAACAAAAAGAATATACCTCCTTCTCAGCACCTTGTGGTACCTTCTCCAAAACTGACCATATAATCAGACACAAAACAGGCTTCAACAGATACCAGAAGATTGAAATAATCCTATGCATCCTATCAGATCACCACCGACTAAGGCTGGTCTTCAATAACAACAGAAACAACAGAAAGAACACATACACATGGAAGCTGAACAACGCTCTACTCAATGATAACCTGGTCAAGGAAGAAATAAAGAAATTAAAGACTTTTAAAATTTAATGAAAATGAAGGCACAGCATTACCCAAACTTATGGGACACGATGCAACCAGTGCTAAGAAGAAAACTCATAGCTCTGGGTGCCTCCAAAAAGAAACTGGAGAGAGCATACATTAGCAGCTTGACAGCACATCTGAAAGCTCTAGAACAAAAAGAAGCAAGCACACCCAGGAGGAGTAGATGGCCAGAAACAATCAAACTCAGGGCTGAAATCAACCAAGTAGAAACAAAAAGAACTATACAAAGAATCAACAAAATCAGGAGCTGGTTCTTTGAGAAAATTGCAAGATAGAGAAACCCTTAGCCAAACTAACCAGAGGGTACAGAGAGTGTATCCAAATTAACAAAACCAGAAGTGAAAAGGAAGACATAACAGAAACTGAGGAAATTAAAAAAATCAGATCCTACTACAAAAGCCTATACTCAACAAAACTGGAAAATCTAGATGAAATGGACAATTTTCTAGACAGATACAAGGTACCAAAGTTAAATCAGGGTCAGATAAACCATCAAAACAGTCCCATAACTCTTAAAGAAATAGAAGCAGTCATTAAAAGTCTCCCAACCAAAAGAAGCCCAGGACTAGATGGGTTCGGTGCAGAATTCTATCAGACCTTCAAAGAAGACCTAATACCAATACTATCCAAACTATTCCACAAAATAGAAACAGAAAGAATACTACCCAATTCCTTCTATGAAGCCACAATTGTGCTTATACCTAAACCACACAAAGACCCAAGGAAGAAAGAGAACTTCAGACCAATTTCCCTTATGAATATCGATGCAAAAATACATAATAAAATTCTCCCAAACGGATTCCAAGAATACATCAAAGCCATCATGATCAAGTTTGCTTTATCCCAAGGATGCAGGGATGGTTCAATATATGGAAATCCATCAATGTAATCCACTATATAAACAAACTCAAAGAAAAAAATCACATGATCATCTCATTAGATGCTGAGAAAGCATTTGACAAAATTCAACACATCTTCATGTTAAAAGTCTTGAAAGATCAGGAATTCAAAGCCCATATCTAAACATAGTAAACAATATATAGCAAACCAGTAGCCAACATCAAACTAAATGGAGAGAAACGATACAATCCCACTAAAATGAAGGACTAAACAAGGCTGCCTACTCTCTCCCTACCTACTCAATATAGTACTTGAAGTTCTAGCCAGAGCAATCAGACAACAAAAGGAAGTGAAAGGGATATAAATTGGAAGGGAAGAAGTCAAAATATCTCTTTGTAGATATGATAGTATACTTAAGTGACCCCAAAAATTCCACCAGAGAACTACTAAATTTGATAAACAACTTTAGCAAATTGGCTGGATATAAAATTAACTCAAACAAATCAGTAGCCTTCCTCTACTCAAAGGATAAACAGGCTGAGAAAGAAGTTGGGGAAACAATACCCTTCATAATAGTCCCAAATAATATAAAATACGTTGGTGTAACTCTAACCAAGCAAGCGAAATATCTGTATGACAAAAACTTCAAGTCTCTGAAGAAAGAAGTTGAAGATCTCAGAAGATGGAAAGATCTCCCATGCTCATGAATTGGCAGGATTAATATTGTAAAATGGCCATCTTGCCAAAAGCAATCTACAGATTCAATGCAATCCCCATCAAAATTCCAACTCAATTCTTCATAGACTTAGAAAGAGCAATTTGCAAATTAATTTGGAATAACAAAAAACTCAGGATAGTGAAAACTATCCTCAATAATAAAAGAACTTCTGGGGAATCACCATCCCTGACTTCAACGTGTATTACAGAGCAATAATGATTTAAAAAAAAAAACTGTATGGTATTGGTATAGAGATGGGCAGGTAGATCAATGGAATAGAATTGAAGACCCAGAAATGAACCCACACACCTATGGTCACTGATCTTTCACAAAGGAGCTAAAACCATCCAGTGGAAAAAAGACAGCATTTTCAACAAATGGTGCTGGTTCAACTGGTGGTCAGCATGTAGAAGAATGCAAAATGATCCATTCTTATTGCCCTGTACAAAACTTAGGTCCAAGTGGATCAAGGACCTTCACATAAATCCAGATACATTCAAACTAATAAAAGAAAAAGTGGGGAAGAGCCTCGAACATATGGGCATTGGGGAAATTTTCCTGAACAGAACACCAATGGCTTATGCTCTAACATCAAGAATTGACAAATGGGACCTCATAAAACTGCAAAGCTTCTGTAAGGCAAAGGACACTGTCATTAGGAGAAAACAGCAACCAACAGATTGGGAAAAGATCTTTACCAATCCTACATCTGATAGAGGGCTAATATCCAATATACACAAAGAATTCAAGAAGTTAGACTCCAGTCGATCAAATAAACTTTTTAAAAAAAATGGGGTACAGAGCTAAAAAATAATTCTAAACTGAGGAATATCGAATGGTCAAGAAGCACCTAAAGAAATGTCCAACATCCTCAGTCATCAGGGAAATACAAATCAAAACAACCCTGAGATTCCACCTCACACCAGTCAGAATGGCTAAGATAAAAACTCAGGTGACAGCAAATGCTGGTGAGGATGTGGAAAAAGAGGAACACTCCTCCATTGTTGGTGGGATTGCAGACTGGTACAACCACTCTAGAAATCAGTTTGGAGGTTCCTCAGAAAATTGGACATTGAACTACCTAAGGACCCAGCTATACCTCTCTTGGGCATATACCCAAAAGGTGCTCCAACATACAACAAAGACACGTGCTCCACTATGTTCATAGCAGCCTTGTTTATAATAGCCAGGAGCTGGAAAGAACCCAGATGTCCTTCAACAGAGGAATGGATACAGAAAATGTGGTGCATTTACACAATTGAGTACTACTCAGCAATGACCCCATGAAATTCATAGGCAAATGGATGGAAGTAGAAAATATCATCATGGATGACATAACCCAATCACAAAAAAGCACACATGGTATGCACTCACTGATAAGTGGCTATTAGCCCAAAAGCTTCAATTACCCAAGATACAAGACCCAAGATTTCACAGACCACATGAAGCTCAAAAAAGAAGGATGACCAAAGTGTAAATTCTTCAGTCCTTCTTAGAAGGCAGAACAAAAATATTCACAGGAGTAAACACAGAGACAAAGTTTGTAGCAGAGACTGAAGGAAAGGCCATCCAGAGTCTGTCCCACCTGGGCATCCAGCCACCAAACTCAGCCAATATTGCTGATGTCAAGAAGTGCATGCTGACAGGAGCCTGATATAGCTGTCTCCTGAGAGGTTCTGCCAGATCATGACAAATACAGAAGCGGGCGCTCACAGCCAACCATTGAACTGAGAACAGGGTCCCCATTGGAGGAGTTAGAGAACGAATTGAAGGAGCTGAAGGGACTTGCAACCCCATAAGAACAAAAAGACCAACCAACCAGAGCTCCCTGGTACTAAACCACCATCTAAAGAGTACACATGGACTGACCCCTGGCTCTAGCTGCATATGTAGCAGATAATGGCCTTGTTGGGCACCAGTGGGAGGAGAAGCCCTTAGTTTTGCCAAAGCTGGACACCCCCCCCCAGTGTAGGGGAATGTCAGGGAAGGGAGGCAGGCAGGGGTAGGTTGGTAGGGGAACACCCTCATAGAAATGGGGGTTGGGGGAAGGATTGGGTAGTGGGTTATGGATTGAAAACTGTGAAAGAAGATAATATTTGAAATGAAAATTTAAAAAATGCCAAACAATAAAAAAGAAAATTGAAAAGAAATGTATTTGGTTACTAAGGGGTAAAGTATATTGCTTAATAAATAAGAGATCATTTAAAACAAAACAAAAGAGAAAAGGGCTTCAAAATAGTCTTTTTTTTTTTTTCCGGAGCTGGGGACCGAACCCAGGGCCTTGTGCTTGCTAGGCAAGCGCTCTACCACTGAGCTAAACCCCCAACCCTCAAAATAGTCTTTATGAATATGTTAAAGACCCTTTAAAAGGATACAAATAAGTATGAAATCAACACACACACACACACACACACACACACACACACAGTGGAAGGAAACAGTTCAAGATCTTATAGTAGAAATAGAATTAATAAGGAAACCCAAACTAAATAGGAACCCCACAGTAAAGCCTCACCCACAGAATACAAGTGAGGGAAGAGAGAGGCTGAGGCACTAAAGACAAGTTAGAAGAAATGGATATGTCAGTAAGAGAAAACATTAAATCTTTAAAAAGAAACTCAGGCATAGAACATCCTAGAAATCTGCAGAATTATGTGCACTGGCTGGTTTTGTGTCAACTTGACACAGACTAGAGTCGTCAGAGAGGAAGGAGCTTCAGTTGAGGAAATGCCCCCCTGAGATCCAGCTGTGGGGTATTTTCTCAATTAGTGAGCACTAGACTTCTGTGGGTGGTGCCATCCCCAGGATGATGGTCCTGAGTCCTATAAGAAAGCAGGCTGAGCGAGCCATGAGGAGCAAGCCAGTGAGTAGCACTCTGAATCATCTCCTGCCTCCAAGAGTCTGCCCTATTTGAGATCCTGCCCTGACTTCCTTTTGATGATGAACTGTGGCGTAGAAACATGAGCTGAAGAAAGCCTTTCCTCCCAAGTTGCTTTTGGTCATGGTGTTTCACACAGCCATAGTAACTCTAACTAAGACACTATGAAAAAACCAAATCTACTACTAATAGAAATAAGAGAAAGGAAAAATCATCCAGGACAAAAGCATAAAAAATACTTCTCGACAAAATCATAGAGGAAAATTTCCCAACCTAAAGAAGGTGCTGTCAAGAAACAAGAAGGATTCAGAGAACCAATGCAGAGACTGGACCAGAAAAGTAATTCTCTGGGCCGCACAATAATCAAAACAGTAAATGTAGAGAATAAGCAAAGGACGTTAAAAGCAGCAAGGGAAAAAAGATCAAATAACATCTAAAGACAGAGCTAAACACCTGAATTTTCAGTGGAGACTCTAAAAGCCAGAAGGGCCTGGACAAATCATCTACAAATTCTTAGAGACCACAGATGTCAGCCCAGACTACACTCGCTACCCAGCAAAACTTTCAATGACAACAGCTGGAGAAAGAAAGACATTTCACAGTAAAATATAAGTATCTATCTAAAAATTCATCTCTACAAGAAGGTACTAGAAGAAAACTTCAATCTGAAGGCCTAAGCACACCGAAGAAAACACAAGGAATAAACAATATCAGAACAGCCAATCAAAAGAGTGGGACACACCCACACCACCACAACCAAATATTGGGAACCAACAAACACTGCTCATTGATAACTCTCAACGTCAAAAGTCTCAACTCCCCAGTGAAAAGACACAGACTCACAGAATGGACTTAAAAACAGGATCCATCCTTTCGCAGTATTTGAGAAAAACACCTCGACATTAAGGATAGACACAACCTCGGGGTAAAAGGATGGAAAAATATACTTCAAGCACAGGGACCCAAGAAGCAAGCTGGTGTAACCATTTTAATATCTGATGAAACCGACTTCAAAGAAAAGCTAATCGGGGGAGACTGTTGGTGGTCGGGAGAGTGGGGAGGCACTACATACTCATTAAAGGAAAAATCTGAGAGAATATCGCAATTCTTACCATATATGGACTGAAGACATGGGCACCGAAGTATATGTGTGTGTGTGTGTGCATACACTACAAAAATATTATAATTATATATGTAATTATACGGTACATGTAATATATAATGATATGTAATGTACATATAATGATATGTAATATATATGTTTGTGTGCATATACTACAAAAATATTATAATTATATATGTAATTATATGGTACATGTAATATATAGTGATATGTAATATATATGTGTGTGTGTGTGTGTGTGTGTGTGTGTGTGTGTACTACAACTTAAATTACATATTGATCCTCACACACGGATAGTGGGTGACTTCAATACCCCACTCTGACCAATAGACAGTCATTCAAATGAAAAGGTAAAGAAGAATGCTGGAGCTATACAATATCATAAGTCAAATGGAGCCAACAGATATTTACAGAACGTTTCACTAAGTGCGAGGGAACATCCCATCTTCTCAGCAGCTCAGGGAACTTTCTGCAAAATTGGCCACATACTCAAACACAATGCAAACCCCAACAAACACAAGGAAATTGAAATAACACCCTGCATCTTTCCCGAGCGTCAGAGATTAGAGCTGGATACCAATAACAAGAAGAACGACAGAAAGCTTCCGAATTCATGGGAGCCAAACTGCTCACTGCTGAACGTAAAAATGTGTGAAGGCAGAAATTAAGAAATAAGTTCAAATCTTTTAACGATAGAGAAAAATGAAAACACAACGTAACCACACCCATGGGACACAGAGAAGAGAGTTCTTAGAAGCAAGTTCACTAAATGCCTACATTAAAAACTTGGAGAGACCTTAGTAACTAAATTACACACTTGAAAGCTCTAGAACAGAAAGAAGAAATAGTGCCCCCAAAAGAACGGACTGCAAGAAATAATCAAACTCAGGGATGAAATTGATAAAATAAAAACAAAAAACGCAGAGTTTTTTATCCAACTCAATGAAACAAAGAGTTGGTTGTTTGAGAAAATCAGTAAGATTGACAACTCCTTAGCCAAATTAACTAAAAAGGCAGAGAGAGAAGACGGAAATTAACAAGTCTAGAAATGACAAGGGGGGCATAACAATAAACAGTGAGGAAATCCAGACAACCATAAGGACATACTTTAAAAAAATACCATATTCCATCAAATTGGAAAATATAAAAGAAATGGATAATGTTTCCAAATAGCACCTACCGATGTTAAATTACGATCAGATAAACAGTTTAAGAAGATGTGTAATTCCTTCTGCAGTAGAAGCAGTAATTACATTTCTCAAGTTTAATAAAAAAAAATCCAGGAACAGATGGTTTTAGCTTAGAATTCTACCCGACGTTCGAAGAAGAATTAACATAAATACTCCTCAAACTATTCTACAAAATAGAAACAGAAGGACCATTGCCCAGCTCTTTGAATGAGGCTGCAGGTACCCCGATTCCCAACCCACATTAAGACCCAGCAAACAAAGGTGAGTACAGGCCAATTTCCCTCATGAACGTAAATGTAAACATTCTCAATGGAACATTTGCAAACCGAATACAAGAACACACAAGGGGTTGGGGATTTAGCTCAGCGGTAGAGCACTTGCCTAGAAAGCGCAAGGACCTGGGTTCGGTCCCCAGCTCCGAAAAAAAGAAAAAAAAACACACACACACACACAAAATTATCCCCCTCCAGGACAAAGCGGGCTTCATCCCGGAGTTGCACAGATGGTTCAACACATATAAATTAAAAAAATTTATCCATCATATAACCATTCTGAAAGGCAAAAACCACATGACAATCTCATTGGACGTGGTACAAGACTTGACAAAATCCAACACCCTTGCCCGATAATCACTAAAGAGAGCAGGAAGGGCTGGAGAGATGGCTCAGTGGTTAAGAGCACTGACTGCTCTTCCAGAGGTCCTGAGTTCAAATCCCAGCAACCACATGGTGACTCACAACTATCTGTAATGAGATCTGATGCCCTTTTCTGGTGTGTCTGAAGACAGTAACATTGTACCTATATATAATAAATAAATAAATCTTTTTAAAAGAGAGAGAGAGAGAGAGAGAGAGAGAGAGAGAGAGAGAGAGAGAGAGAGGTGAAAGCAGAAGACAAAGGCGGACGCCAACATAATAATGCCAGTTTACAGCAAGCCCATAGCCTATATCAACTTCAACGGAGATAAAGCATTTCACTAAAATCAGAAATAAGCAAGGTTGTGTACTCTCCCATGCCTATGCAGTATAATACTTGAAGTTCTGTCTAGAGAAATAAGGCAAATGGAGGGGCTCACGGGCTGTACATCAAAAGGAGGAAGTCAAGTATCTTTATTTACAGATGGTAAAATAAATATATATGTAAGTGACCCAAAAAAAATTCCATCAGGAAACACCATTAACTGCCAAACACTTCCAGCAAAGCAGTTGAATACAAAATTAACCCTCAAAAATCTGCAGCCTTCCTATTTACAAGTGATAAAAAGGACTGAGCAGGAAATCAAGGAAAATACCTTCCAACGATAGACTCTAAAGGTATCTAAAATATCTTGGGATAACTCTAACCAAGCACCCGAAAGACACGCGTGATACAAATTGAAACCTTAAGATGCTGAAGAAATTAATTGAAGAAGCTACCAGAAGTTGCAAAGATCTCCCATGAGTACGGATGGTAGGATTAATATAGTAAAAACAGCCAACCTACCAGGAGCAGCCTATAGTTCACGGTTTCATAGCAAAATGTCAACACAGTATTCAGCGGACAAACAAATTACTGAGGTGAAATCTTCTGGGACGTATTTTCTGAGAGCACGAAGAAGCTGTTCCAGAAATAGCCAGGGTGTACCTCATGCTGGCATCTGGATTTGGTAATGACTAAGAGTCACCCAGATGGTAATGGTCCTGAAGCTTTGAAGGGTCAGGGAGAGCATCTGAGGCTCCCTCACTGGGAGAGGCCCGGAGAGGCCATGGGTGAAGGTGCAGTGGCCGTGGCAGTTGAGGCTTGACACCAGGAATAGAGAGCCTACTAGAGGCTATCGGTGAAAGTGCAGCCTAGTTATAGCAGAAGACCCCAGCGACTTAGAGATGTCAGTACCATGGGATGACCAGCAAGAATGGCAGCAGCAGTGGGGGCGGAGTCAACCAGAGCCTAGAGTGCTACAGAGGGCGGGGCCTGAGATGGGACTCAAACCCTTTGGAGGAACCCGGAAGATCATGTGTAGCTCCCAGACACTGGAACAAGAAGCCAAGACGCTGACGTTGTTTTGAAGACACCAAGCTGTGGGCCAGAGCTGTGGGTTACCCACTTGAGGAAAGCCGATTTCAGGGACTGGAAGTGAGTGTGTTACAGGCAACAGAGCTGAAAGGAGTCGGACAAAAACCATGGAGATGAAGAGTTTGGAGTTTGCCTAGCTGGATTTTTTTTTTTTTGGTCTTGGTTTGGACCAGTATTTCCTTACTATGGGATCTTGGAATGTTAATAGATATCCTTTGATATTACAGGTATTTGATTTGCTTTTTTGCTTTTGATTTTATAGGGAGTTACAGATAAGAGGTTGCAGGAACATCAGAAGAGACATTGAACTTTGGACTTTTAAGCATTGTTGAGATGTCGATAGACTATGGAGACGTTTGAAGTTGGACTAAATGCTATAAGCCTATGGGGGCCAGAGAGTGGAATGTGGTGGTTTGAATAAGTTTTGCCCCCATATACACATGCGTTTGAATGCTTGGCCCACGTGGAGCGGCACTATTAAAGAAGGTGTAGCCTTGTTCAAGTAGGTGTGGCCTTGTGGGAAGTTTCACCATAGTGGTGGGCATTGATGTCTCCCATGCTACTGCTTCTCCCAAAGTGTGGAATGAGAGTCTCCTGGATATCTTCAGATCAAGATGTAGAGCTCTCTGCTCCTCTAGCACCATGCCTGCCTGCACACTGCCATGGTTCTTGCCAGGATGATAATGGACTAAATCTGTGAAACTCTAAGCCAGCCCTAAATTAAGAGTTGCCATGGTCATGGTGTCTCTTTAGCGATGAAATCCTAACTAAGACATGCACCTCCCCACACACACCAGCAGCTCACCAATCTATCCCTGACAAATTCTACCACTCCCCACGGTGCCCTTCTACCATATTCTCTAAACTTCTGGAAACAGGACTCGGTGTTTCAAATGCCTCCAAGGATATAGGCAGAGTATAAGGACAAAGGAAACAGTGTGAAGTAAAAGGCAAACTGATTTTAATATCCCTGGCACCTCTGTTGAAGCTGTTTTTCTCAACCTGAATTTCTCCTTCTGTTTCTACCTAGAATCCGTTTCCTATTTTAGTAAGGTTTTGCTACATCTTTTTTTTTTCCTTTTCTTTTTTTCGGAGCTGGGGACCGAACCCAGGGCCTTGCGCTTGCTAGGCAAGCGCTCTACCACTGAGCTAAATCCCCAACCCCGGTTTTGCTACATCTTAAAAATACTTGGGACTGGCTCAACCGTCAGGAAGGAGCACTTGCTGTTTGCTCTTGCAGGAGACGCGGGTTTGCTTCCCAGTATTCACATGGCCACTCATTACCCTGTACAACTCAAGTTCTGGAGGACCTGACGCCATCTCCTGGCCCCCGTGGGTACTGCATGCATGCGATACAGTGACCCACATACAGGCAAGACACCCGAACCCGGAAAATAAATCTAAATTTAAAAGAAATAAGAATTCCTTAATGGACTTATGCGAATTCAAGGGTAAACTGGAGATTAAGAGTGCGGCTTGCCTGTGTACAGGATGCGGCTGATCATCCCCGGCATCACCATGAAGAATATGGGCAGCAGCTTCAGGTACCCACACACGATGCAGGCGGCCTTCACGTGGGACATGTTCTTGCCACACAAGCAGCGCTGTACAATGACCTGCCAGGGAAACGCGAGATGGAAGTGAGACAACCGGAAACTGATGTCGGCTCCGCCTTTGAGGTTTGAAACTGCAGTAAGAGAAGATGGCATTGGAGGGAGCTTGAGCTCTGGAGGAATGCACTGATTTAAAGAACTATTTAAATTGTATACTATGAGCCTACATTCCCCGAGCAGGGTTATCCCTCTTATGGTATCCTGCATATGACTAATGTATGCGAGAGTCTTGGTCTATGGATGTCAGCACATATTAGCCATAGGTAAAATATTTTTTAGAAACTGCTGCAGAGATGGAAATCTGGACAGGTTGGCATGGGTTGGCAACCCCAGTCCTCTTATACCTAATGGGGGAGAGAGATGGGAAAATCCTTGGAAACTTGCTGGCCCGCTAGCCTGACATAGGAAGCAGTGACAAAGGTGCTTCTTGGTCACCTTCAAATGAGGTGTCCTCTGACCTCCACAGGTACATGGTGACAGGTTCTAGCCATCTATATTCACAAGAATGCATTCCATGTCCGGGCCGCAAATAACAACGGCAATCCCTATAGGTGGTAATGCTGCCTGCCCTGTGTCATGCTTTAGGCTATGGATTTAATACTGTAGGCATCGTTGGGATCTTTCAACTGTTGCTAAGGTCATTGCTCTTTGACCTGTCTTACCTGCTGCTGTGAAAAACGCAAGAGTCGGGCAGCGAGTAGATCACTGAGACGCTCATGTAGACTGTTTCCATGATGTTCTGAGACTGCCTAGCTATGAACCATATGTAGTGATGGTGTTCCTCAAAGAAGAATGCACGTGATTTAAAATTCCTACCTAGATTATGCAAATCTATTGAGAGTTATGTAGAGAAGCAGAATCTATAAAATAGCTCTAGAATGTTTTATGTACTTCTCTTCCCTCCCCCAGTTTTTCAGTGTTGGGGGTTCAAAGCCAGAGTGTTATGTACTCCAGGCTCTACTAACAATCTCTATCCCAAGCTCCTTCTACATAATTGCCTAAAAATAGGGTTACTTTCTTCAGATTAATTGCCCTTAGTTAGGGTGTCTCTTGCTACGATAAAACAATACAACCAAAAGCAATTTGGAAAGGAAATTATTTATTTCACTTTACAACTAACTTATAAGGTTCACCACTGAGGGAAGCCAGGGAAGGAATTCAAGAACCTGGAGGGAGGAACTGGAGCAGAGGCCATGAAGAAATGCTGCTTACTGCCTTGATCCTCATGGCTTGCCCAACCTGCTTTCTTAGCTCGCCCAGGTCCAGCATCCTAGAGGCAGCACTGCCTACAATGAACTGGAATTTTCCACATCAATTCTCAATCAAGAAAGTGTACCACAAAACGTGAGGGTGAGCTGGTTGTGACATCTGTCATCACATTGATCGCCAGGGTTGACCTGGCTGATCTGGCTGGCTAGGCTGGTGTCTGCTTCCTCCCTCAGGATCCATATACATACGTCCCTCCTGAAGCTTCGGAAGGTGGAAGAGGAGGACCTTCCCCAAACAGAGGAGGACTGATCTTCGGTCAAGGGTATATAAGTAGCTGCGCTCCCCTGCTAGACCTCCAAACAAGCCCTCAAGAAAATGTACCACAGGCTGTAGAAGGAATCTCTTGTATAGTGTATGGCTACTTCACCTGTCAATAAAATCCTATGGCCTATAGGAAAGGGGAGACTAGAAGGCGGGACATTCCAGAAGGGATTCTGGGATAGAGCCAGGTGTGGGAGGATTTGCCCCCAGACATGAAGGAAAATAGACACATGAAATCTAAGCGGAGGTAACCAGCCACATGACAGGACTTAGACTCAAACAAATGGAATATTAAGTTATGAGCCAGCTGTGGGACATGTGAAGCTTATGGCCAAGGTATTTGTAAATATATTTCAGTCTCAGAGTCATTGTTCCGGGAACTCGAGGTTAGGAGGAAAATTTCATTTTACAGCAGTTTTTTCTACAAGCCAGTCTGATGGGTTTTTTTTTTTCCCCTAACTGAGGTTCCCTCTTCTAATATGGTTCCAGCTTGTATCAAGTCAGTGTAAGACTATGCAGCAAAATTGACCCTTTGCAACTTGACCCACAAACACATCGCTATTCAACTACAATCATTTTTTCTTGTTTGTCCCCAAGATCTCATATTAATATTAATATCACGCTCTTAAATATTCCAACTTATAAAAGTTCCCACAGCCTTTAAAATTTTAAAAGTGTGGTTTCTTTTTTTAAAAAAAAAAAAAACCAAAACTAATTCCCCCCCCCTTTTTTTTTTTTTTTTTTTACTGAAAATACATATGTAGTTCTTAACAGAACTGGGAATAATCATAGTCACAGTCAGACCAAAGCAACACTAAGGATCAAGAGTGTTACGTTCAGGGCTTGATGCCTGGGACCCACTCCTCGTCTTCTGAGCTGCTAATGGCTTTGGCAATAGCTCTTCATGGGACCTGCTCTCTGAAGCACACACAGCTTCTCTCTCAGGCAGTTTCCACCCCATTCCTATTTCCGTCCTTGGTATCCTCTTGATCCTGCATCTCCAAAGTGCTGGAGGCTCCGACGAAACTGAGTTGCACCCACACCGCTAGCATGTTCTGCTCTCTCTTGGGGCACTCAGATTTTACCACATCATACCAGTTCTCCACTTCTTCCCAGGACTCTCTCAATCCTGAGGTTTCTACTGTAACTAAGGCTGCACTTTTACCAACCGCTCCGCCTTGTCCCTCACATAGCCCAGCCTCAGCGGATCTCCACGACTTTGTCATGACTCCAAAACCAGTTCTATCTGGAAAACTATTACAAATTGTACTAAGTTTGGCTGCCAGCACTAGGTGCATTCTTAATTGCCTCTGGACCACAGTTTCTGTATGTTGACACGTAGGAAAGACTTCCTGGAAGATTTCGCCTCATTGATGTGGTTGATTCTTAATCATTGATAATTTCTCAGCCCCTGTTGGCCAGCAGCCATTGCTCTAATGAAGCAAAGACAGTGGAGGCTTGCCTTATGAAGTTTCAGAGGGAAGTCTGAGAGTCCCTTAAGGACACCATTAGATATTTAAAAGTGGACAGAACAAAGGGTGGGTTCTGAGAGCATTCATTTCTAATGAGAGCTAAGGTCATGTCTCTGTTTATGGTTCATGGGTCAAGAAATGTCATAAATAGGAAATAATTGGTTGAAGGAGCCTACTGTGTTTGCTTCTAAGGGATATGATTCAGGGCAGGGTATGGCATGGAACAGCTGTTCTTCATAAATCTTGTAAAGGCATTTGGATTTGAAAATTATGTTTGTGTGCAGAAACTAGATCCTAGTGTGTGGGGCAGAGGGCAGTGAAAGGTACCCTGATTCCTGGTCGAGACAGGTCGAATCCTCAGGAGACCCTAAAAGGGATGGCAGGTGCATTCCTAGTCTCAAGTCCTCACTAGCTGCAGACCCCCACAAACCCATTTAGAGAGGTTGGAGACAGACCAATCATGTCGAGAAATGCCCCGAGCCCCTCCTCCACAGGTGAGGACGTGACCCCAGGACACTTAGGCTCAAGACAGATCAGTCGTAGAGACAGGACCACGCCCCCAAATATGTAGATGAGGTCTTCCCAAGCTCTCAGGCCAAACCAATAGGAAGTACCTGCTGTGGGACACCGACCCAATCGGAAAAACTCTATTTAAAGGTCCTGTTCAATTATTAAAGGTGTGGAACGCGTCCCATCGTCTGAGAGCTTTTTGTCATAAGAGCTATAATATCCTGCTTGGGAAGAGATCTGCTCTCCGGGAAATCACCGGCGGAAGCTCCTGCACCCATCATCGCTGGCTAGTCAGTCTCCTGCTGGCTCAGCCAGCCCGAGAAACCAAAGCGGCAGGCAGTGATGGAAAGAAGGACCAGCAGCTGGGTGGCGGAGCTGTTCCCCTCCCAGCCTGAGCTCTCTCTGCCTGCCTGAACCTGAGCACCTAGCTGGGTGAGAGATCGCTGTGGAAGAGCACCCCAGCACGGAGCCCTACACTAGTGCTTTTCTGTGGGATGAAAAGGAAGAACACAAAGTGCATGCCGACAGGAACCGGATGTAGATCTCTCCTGAGAGACACAGCCAGAATACAGCAAATACATAGGCGAATGCCAGCAGCAAACCACTGAACTGAGAACGGGACCCTCATTGAAGGAATCTTAGAAAGGACTGAAAAGAGCTTGAAGGCCTTGAGACCCCATATATGAACAACAATGCCAACCAACCAGAGCTTCCAGGGACTAAGCCCACTCACCCAAAAAGACTATACATGGACTGACCCTGGACTCTGACCTCATAGGTAGCAATGAATATCCTAAAGTAAGAGCACCAGTGGAAGGGAAGCCCTTGGTCCTGCCAATACTGAACCCCAGTGAACATGATTATTGGGGGGAGGGTGGTAATGGGGGGAGGATGGGGAGGGGAACACCCATACGGAAGGGGAGTATGAGGGGTTAGGGGGTTGTTGGCCCAGAAACTGGAAACCGGGAAGGGGAATAACAATTGAAATGTAAATAAGAAGGGTTGGGGATTTAGCTCAGTGTGCGCGCTGGCCAGCAAGCTCAAGGCCCTAGGTTGGGTCTCCCTTCTGGGAGAAATAAATAAAAGAAATACTCAAAGTTAATAAAGATGAAAAATAAATAAATAAATAAATAAATAAAAAATAAAACAAGGAAGGACAGCAGTCCTCTCTCTCCCCCACCTCTCTCCCCTCCCCCCTCTCTCATGTCGGCTACACGCATGCCCTCTCAATCCTTACTTGGTTTGCACCAGTACCAGCGCTGTAATAGGCATTCCAAATGCCGTTTCCCGCCCCAAGGGATGTCTCCAGTAACAGCGTCTCGGAAGATGTGGAAGGAGTCAGGCTGAGGGGTGTAGCACTTGGGGCTGATTGTCAGGTTGTCCCCCTCCACCACAGAGGGGATGGCATTCATGTACTTCTCTGTAAAGCTCTCGTAGCCTCCGACTTCAACAAATGCTGCAAAAGCCCCAGAGGAATAAAATACCTCTTGCACATCACGGAGAGCTGCTGTCAGATGATTATCCCCTCAAGTGGAGGTCACACAAACCATCCGGGACCTTCTCTCCTGACCCACACGCCTTCCTAGTGTCTCCCCTGGCAACAGGTCAAGTTCAGAAAGCTCGAAAGCAAATGATTATTACACGTTTTCCTTACCACACTCTCCCGTATTTCTCTGAGTATCTAGCATCAGGGTAAAAATTAGAAGTGTCAAGCAATAGGTTGACCCGGGTGCCTCACAAGCACGCGGGACAGAGACAAACCTGACGGTAAATTCACAGAGCGGTCCCCCGTGAAATTAGCCACCAGGAATCACAACTCTTTGGTAAGGAGCAGAAAGCAAAGGCCTTCAAACCTTATGCATACCTTTTTGGTGCTATGTTTGATTCTGGTATGATAGAAACACTGGGAAAGAAAAGAGAAGGAGGGTAAGCCTTTGGCAGCAAGCTAGATGATGAGGGGAGATGGTGAGAGAGACGACTACAGGTCTGGCATGGCTGGTCAGTAGTCAGTAATAGTCGACGTGAGAAAAATGAGCCAATAATTCTGGAGCTACCGAGTATGAAGTTCCGATGCTGCAGAATTCATCAGAATACTGGAGGCTGGAGAGATTAACCTGGAATCCCATCACTAAGTTCAAACAGCAGGGACCAGGGAACAAGAAGGGCATAGGAATTCTGGATAACTGTGTGTAATGCATACAAAGAATGGTCTCTAGCACCGGCTTCCAGAAGCGCACCGTGCGACAGAAAAGCTTTCTCATGAAGGATGGGGTTGTTTGAATATCTGTTGCCCAAGATGGGGAGCTGGGTAAATGAACTGAATTTAATTTGATATCCAGATTACGTTGAGGTCTCCATACCAGTGTGGAATTGTTGTTGTTGTTGTTGGTTTTGTTTTTTGGTTGCTTTTTGTTTGGTTTGGTTTTTTTTGTTTTTTTTTTTTCAGTTTCTGCTTCATAGACTTCAAGCTCTGTGAATGGACCATGCACGTTCAAGATGGCTTTTAGTGCATCTTATTGGATGGACCTGGGGACTTCAGAACTGGGGAGAGACATTTACTACCTGGTTTTTTTTTTTTTGTTGTTTTTTGTTACATTTGTAGATTATCTAGGCAGGGTACCATTTTAAGATAATCTATGCAGGACGGTTAACAATCACCAAGCTTACTAAGCCAATTAAGAGGATAGCACACCCTTTACTTATCTTGCTGACAAGGAGTGGTTTGGACCTCAGAAGAGCTCTTGGGAGCTAAAATAGGGCAAGCTAGGGCTTTCAAAGTCAAAAGGCTGTGAGCACATCCCACCACACGCAGGCTAAGGCTTTTTTTGGTTTTGTTTTGTGCTTGTTTACAAAGTACCTTTCCTCAGGAGGAAAAGAGGGGAAACCCTTTAATTTGTTAAAACATCATATAACACACAAGGTCCTGTCTTGGGAGGAACCTTTAGTCTACATCAAGAATCTCTCCCAGCATGGAAAAAGGAATCCCCACCCCCACATATTTATCTTTTATTTTTTGAAGACAGGAGACAGCATTTATTTACATGCCAGATGAGGAGTGGGGAGAAGGTGGGGTCAAGATTACCTGACCTTGCCTTGGCCACTTCAATGCAGAAGAATGTAGAAAGAAATTAAGATTCGCACACTGAATTCATTAATGCTCCTTACCACCAAGATAGGAGAACGGAACAGTGGGAAATCACAGAGAAAACGCCAAGCCGTGTGTTGTGCACCCTAACGACGTACTGAATAAAGTGGGTTTTTTTCCTCTCATAACAGACATTCCAACCTAGCCTCCCCTCCCCCAGGATCTGCTGCTCTTCTGTTTCCCTTCAGAAGAGAGCAGGCTTCCCAGGGATATCAACTGATACCCCTGGGACATAACAAGACACAAGGAGACTAGGCACACACCCGCTGTTTGATACAATAAAGCAAGGAGAAGGTAGGCAAATAAAATACGTCCATGATGGGGATTATATAAAATGACAGGAAAATGGGGGCCAGGAGAATCTGAAGGAAGCATCATGAGAAGGCAGAGAGAGAGAGGCAGGAATCTAGGGACCCGTGCACTCAGTCCTGGCTTACCGTATATCATGAGAATGAAGGATCCAACCAACATGATGATGGCCTGGAGGGTGTCAGTGTAAATCACAGAGGCCAAGCCCCCTGGGGAGAGAAAGCCAGTGGTTTATCCACGCACGCTTGTGGATTTGCCCTCATAACTGCCCTCTCCTCCAGCCTGAATGCATCAAGAAGCATTTTCTTAAACGTAGGAAGATACATCCAAGCTCCCGGCTGCTAGGAGCGAGCCTCTTACTCCAGCTACCTGGGAGGTCGAGGCAGATGATTGTGAGCCTCAAGGTCATCTCAGGCCCAGACCAGCTCAGGGACAGACAGGGTGATGTTGGTTTTGTAACCAAAAGCAAAGCAAGAAACTGAGAAATCTCCTGGCTGGGTCACAAGCTCAGTTTATCCTTTCTCTTACCTTGTTCTCTATCTTGTTCTGTTTTCTCTTTCTTTCCCCTTTCCCTCCCTCCCCCTCCCCCAGCCTTCTCCATCTGCCCTTTGCCTCTCTCTTTGCAGTGCCTTGCTCTGTAGCCCGGGTTGGCTTTGAACTCTCAATCCTCCTGGCCTCAGCTCCCTTGACTCTGGGATTATGGGAGTTGACACCACACATGGCTTTATCTTGCATCTGTCTAACCGAAAGTTTCTCTTACAGTGTAGTTCTATTGCTCCATTCACTTATAAATATCAAGGAGGACATAGGTCAAACATTTGCTATCACAAAACTTCCCCCATTTTTGGGTCCTTGTACTCGCCCGTCTAGCAAAACCATTTTACCAGCTCTAGTAGGAATAAATCACCGTTCCTTCATTGAATACCTTATGGGTGACTGTTTTTCCTGTGGGTATGATCTGAAGGCACAAGCATGTGCACACACAGATCAACAGGGTGGCAGAACTCAGCAAGGACAGGACCCAGGCGACTCACGGTGATGGTGAAGGCGGCTGTGATATGCCAAGAGGATGAAGATCATCCAGGTAGAGGTCCAGCCCCAAAGCCAGCTTTATGAAGATGGCTCCAGAAAATATGTCTGCCTAGAGAGGGAACAGCACGGATGGGGAAAGCAGGTATTTCCAGGCCTCTGGTTTCTTTTTTCAAGGCTCACAGGCCCCGCCCTCCTCTTCCTGGTGAACTCCTATACATCCCTGAAGACACTACATAAATATCCCCCAGGAAGACATTCACACAGCAGTGTCACTCACTGCTTACCTTCAAAGCCGTTCAGGTACTTATTAAATAAGGTGCCAAGGCCTAAGACTTCTCTCTGCTATGAGGTTTGGGGATGCTCATTAGTTTCCTATGAGAATCTCTGATTATGATGGATATAAGTATATATTCTTTTGATAAATGAGTATAGTGTATATGAGTGATGTGATGTGTGTGCACGCTCACATGTGTGCATTTATGTATGTGCATGTGTGCATTTGTGTGTGTGCATACCCACATGTGTGCATTTGTGTGTGTGCATACCCACATGTGTGCATTTGTGTGTATGCATACCCACATGTGTGTATTTGTGTATGTGCACATGCATGTGTGCATTTGTGTGCATACACGGGCATGTGTGCATTTGTGTGTGTGTACACTCACATGTGTGCATTTATGTGTGTGCATGTGTGCATTTGTGTGTATGCATTTGTGCATTTGTGTGTGTGCATGTGTGCACTTCTGTGTGTGCACATGCATGTATGCATTTCTGTGTGTGTGCATGTGTGCATTTCTGTGTGTGCCTGTGTGCACTTCTGTGTGTGCACATGCATGTGTGCATTTGTGTGTTTGCATGTGTGCATTTCTGTGTGTGTGCACGTGTACATTTGTGTGTGCATGTGTGCACTTCTGTGTGTGCACGTGCGCATGTGCACTTGTGTGTGTGTCTGTGAGTGTGTGTGAGAGTTTCTGTGTGTGCATGCACCTGCGTGTGTGTAGAGGGTAGAGGAGGAGGTCAGATATTCTGCTCTACCATTCTCCATCTTGTTCCTATGAGAGGATCTGTGAGAGAACTACAGCTAGGCAGTGGCATGGCACTCGGTAGGTGGCTTGGCCTAATGCTGCTTGGATTCTAATGTTCATTGGGTCCTCAAAACTGTTAGCACTTGACACTAAGGACCCTAGGCCCCAATTAATTCTGATTGGTAAATAAAAAGATGCCAGCAGCCGATAGCTGGGAAAAGAGTCATAGATGGGTTTGGGTTGTGGGACTTGGGATTATGAGGAAGAAGGGAGAGAGACAAGAGAGCTGCTGTGCCTTAGAAGAGTATGCAAGGGAGAGACAAGAGATGACGTGGGGTAGAGAAGCATGGAAACTCCCTGGGCTCTGGGCCAAGAATGTGGTCAGGGGATGACTAAAGATGGAGTTAATAGCAGCCAAGATGGGACATAAATTAGTAGAAGTAATAACTCAGGGTTATCAGTAGAAGGTAGGTTCTCACTTTTTGGAAGGTCAGCCATTGCCAGCTGTTAAAAGAAAGGTGAATTAACATATAAAGACTGTGTTTGTATCTTTCATCTGAGAACATAAATGGCCTGAGGCATGAAAACCCTAAGCCAAGATTTATTAAAATATTCATACTAATAAGTGGCTATTAAGCCCAAATGTGAATTACCCTAGATGCACAGAACACATGAAACTCAGACAGATGATCAAAATGCGAATGCTTACTCCTTCTTTAAAATAGGAAGCGAGAATACCCTTGGCAGGAATAGGGAGGCAAAAGATTAAAACAGAGACAGAAGAACACCCATTCAGAGCCTGCCCCGCATGTAGCCCATACATATACAGCCATCCAATTAGACAAGATGGATGAAGCAAGAATTACTGGGGATGTTGGCCGGAAGCAGGAAAGGGAATAACATTCAAAATGTAAATAAGAAATACTCAAGTTAATAAAAAAAAAAAAAGAAAAGAAAAGAAAAACAACAAAAAATATTCATACTATAGCCCGTAAGCACACTGAATCTCCCTGTGTTCCCTCTGCCTTGTCCTGTAGTTCTGGAGTTATAAGTGAACGCATTAGTCGTGACTGGATTATTGCTTGGGTGGGAGGTGTCGAGACTCAGGTCCTCATGCTGACATAGGAGCATTGTCACCAATAGAGCACTTCCCCAGCTCTCAACATATATTCTTAGTTAGAATTTTTCTCTTTTTGGTGGGGTGGGGAAGGGCAAATACTCAAGGACCTGCATGCGTCCTACACAGACATTTATTCAACCATGTTTTGCTGTAACTCTATTCATGTGGGCTGGAAATTGGAAAACAAGCTGAATGACCATCAGCCGATGAACAGATAAAAGGAATTGTGGTCCCATTCACACAATGGGTATACCTCAGCCATTTAAAAAAGCATAAATTTGCAGGTAAATGGATGGAACTAGGAAAAAATCATCATGAATGGGGTAACCCAGACCTCAAAGACAAATAGGTGTGTATTTACTTATACATGGTGCTAGCTATTGAAGTCTTTATTGGGCAGGCTACGCTATATAATCACTGAGGTTAGGTACAGGGTAAAGGAAGGAAGGCGACATCCCTAGAAAGGGGAAGTAGAATATAGATTTCTAGAAAAAAGACTGAATGGGAAATCAAATTGGGAGTAGAGAAGGGGGGGTAAGGGAAGGAAAATAGGGGATATGGGTAAAAAAGTACAAGCCCTTTGAGGGGGGTCATATAAAACCTAATACAATAAGCTTGGTAAAAAATATACAGATTTTGGAAAAGAAATCTGGAATTGAATTGCCAAGTAATGGGAAGAAAAGAAAAAATCCCCATTTAGATATCTCTTGTTAGCAAACAAAACCTCTAGTTCCAGGATTGGGTTGCATCCCCATTGAGCTTATTAGCATTGAAACCCTAAACAACCCAGGCTATTGACAAGTACCAATTTGTTCTCCCTGAAAACTGACAGTGAGCCCTACTACTGAAGAACCAACCTCCCTACAATTTCTGCATGGCAGGGGAGGGGTTAGGCTGGTGCCTGCAGAGCCCTGGCTCCCACTGATTAGTGCAGTACAGTACTGAAATGCTCTGTATGCTACCAGAGAAAGTGCCAAACACCCTGCAGCCACAAACCCCAGTGATCTATCTGCTTGTCAGATATGCGGTGCAATGGTGGCACAAAAGGTGGGGTAATGACAACCACCGACTGATTGGAATTAAAGCTACTCCATAAAGAAGGAACCATGCCTGACCCTTGGTGCTTGGGTGTTGAGGGCAAGATATTCCATGAGTAAATGGGAAATCAATATACTCCTAAAGGAACACCAATTAAATGACTTGTAGTAACGCGTTCTGCTGTACTCATACATCAGTGTCTCTCCAGCCATCCTCAGAGGCTTCCTATGCAGCAGATGGGAACACATACAGAGACCCACAACTGAACAAGCTTCAGAAGCGTAAGAGCTTGCAGCAGTCCATCCCTAAGTGGGATGTCTCCATCAAATGCCTCCTTTGAGCCCTCAGAACTCTGAACCAAGGGAAGAAGAAGAGGAGGAAGAAGAGGAGAGGAAGAAAGAAGATAAGAAGGAAGGAGGTGGAGGAGGAAGAGAAGGAAGAGGAGTTGAAGAGAAGAAGGAAGAGGAGGAGGAAGAGGAAGGAGAGGAGGAGGGAGAGAAGAGGTGTGGAAAGAAGATAAGAAGAAGAGGAGGTGGAGGAGGGAAGAGAAGGAAAGGAGTTGGGGAGAGAGAGAAGGAGGAGAAGAGGAGGAGGAAGAGGGAAGAAGAAGGAGGAAGAGGAGAGAAGTGGAGGGAGGAAGAAGAGAAGGAGAAGAGGAGGAATTGGAGGAGGAAGAGAAGGAAGAGGAGAATTGGAGGAGGAAGAGGGAGGAGGAGGAAGAGAAGGGAAGAGGGAGGAGGAGGGAAGAGGGAGGGAAGAGAAGGAGGAAGAGGAGGAGAAGAAGAGGAAGAAGGAGAAGAGGAGTTGGAAAGAAGGAGAAGGAAGAGAAGGAGGAGGAAGAGGAAGAAGAAGAGGAGGAAGAGGAGAGGAAGTGGAGGAGAAAGAAGATAAGAAGGAAGAGGAGGAATTGGAGGAGGAAGAGAAGGAAGAGGAGGAATTGGAGGAGGAAGAGGAGGAGGAAGAGGAGGAGGAGGAAGAGAAGGAGGAAGAGGAGGAGGAAGAGGAGGAAGAGAAGGAAGAGGAGAAGATATTGTAAGAGCCAGAGTGGGTAGAGAACACTAAGGAAGCAAGGACTTCTAGACACAACAGGACTGACACATGAACTCACAGACACTGGATGCATGTATGAGACCTGCTCCATGTCTTGCCAGAGATGGTCCAAAAGTGCTGTCAGAAGTGGACAAGTGACCCACTAACCCAATAAGCTACTTACCAATTGGTAACCAGTCACAAGGGAAATTAGTTTCACCAATGCTCAACAACAGAGGGGCCAAACGACACAAACTCAGTGAAATTTTTTTGGGAAGAACTTTTTTTTCTGTCTTACTCGCTTCATCTGGAAGTTTTATTTATTTTTTTTTTTTATACTGAATAGATCTTTCCTTATATAATATAGTTCCTGATTTGTTCTTTTTATAGGTTTTCTGTGTGTGTAAACATGTGTGACAGCATCTGTGTTTCTTGTGTATTTTTCGCTCTTTTTCTGTTTGTTTGCCTATTATTATTATTACTATTACTGTTATTATAGGTACCTTTTTTAAATCTAATGACAGAGAAAATAAAAAGGGTGTGGATTTGGGTAGATGGGAAAGTACAGGAGCATCTAGGAGGAATTTGAGAGGGGAACCATAGTAAAACATACTGTGTGGGAAAGTGGCTTTTTGATAAAATAATAACTTTAATGAAAGTAAAAATTAACTCATTAAAATAAAGTAAGGAAAATCATCAGAAAGGACAAACAAAAGAAAACCATTTCTATTAAAGAGGGGAATTTCTAAGGACTCAGATTTTCTTTTACAAAGAGACCATTTTGTAACAATTGCTAATAATCTTGTAGGATTTTAAAATTTTTAGCTATGTCAATTTCCCAGTTCCAGGTTTCCCAGGAGATGGGCAGAAAGCTTCTAGAATTATGAACTGAAATACTTGAGGACCACAGGACATCCTGTCCGCTAATGATTCTCCACATATATATGTTACATGAAGGTTGAGAACCTCAGACCATCTTTTCTCAATCGTAGCAGGCAAGATTCTGAAAACTCCTCTATCTTAGGTTCTTGTATAGGTTTGTTTAATAAGTAGCCAGGATAGCATTGGCTATCAGGGGTATATGTGTGTATAAACAAAAAGTCTAAGGTTAATCATCATTAATATCACTCAGGCCATTTTTAACCTTGTAAGCATTGGGCCTGCTGCCATGCCATCAGCTAATCACAGGAAAAGCACGTGCACGGACTCTTGGACCCGCCCAGCTTTCCTAGTCTCCTTCCTCAGTTCCAACCCAGAACCATGCACTCTGAAAGGCCCCATCCCTCTAGGGATCCTTTAACCGCTGCCTTCTGTTTTGATACACACTCGTGATCTTTTGGAACTATAAAGCTGTAGATGTGGGGAGAGGATCTGGGCCATTAACAAGTCCTAGGCACTTGGAGAACACAGAGAACAAAGTCTCTGGCACCTGGGGTTGGGGCAGGGGGGCACTCTTCTGCTTCTTCCAGAACCTTACCTCAGGTTTAAATGCAAGAGCCCTTTCCCCTCTACCTGGCAGGCACTAACACTGTTCCTGGTCGTGCAGATTTCTTGTCCTTACGTCTTCATAAGTAACCAAGTATGAATGTGCAAATCCTCATGGTCTTGGTGTGGGGCAACTCCTGTTGCTTGGGCATCAGAGCTCCATAAAGGGTAAAAAGTGCTCACATGGCGTTAGGAAAGCTTGTAGCAGCCTGAGCAGCTGACTTACTTGTAACAGTACCAGCCCAGCAGAACAGGGAAGTCAGCTGTTCTCTAACACTGACTCAGGTGTCCAGCTATAAGCCCAGATGTTTTTCTTAACCACTGCTACATAAGGATAAATATGTTGCACTTTCTTTCCTCCTGGGCTGCTCAAACTTCAGTCATCTTTCATCAGAGGTAATTTCTAGGGAACAATTGTTTTGCAAGACCATTTATGACCTTGGGTTTTACAAGGGTAGTCTTTGATAAAGCGAACTCAAATTGAATTAATGATATAAAGTACTTCTCTCCCTAGATCAGTTATTTGATAGTTAAACTGGAAAGAAAGATATAAATCAAAAGCTGGTTCAGAGAAAATATAGGCGGACAAAAAGCAAAGGCATCTGTAACAAAAACCATTACTACTTGTGTGACTGACACTTACTCTTTGGCCGCACCTGCTTTTTTATACATAGAATGTTCTCAGAGATGGGTCCCACCTCTTGTAGGTACTCCCAATGTGAAAATCCTAGGCATGTGGCTACCTAGGAATTTTCCATTCCAGGAAGTTTAAGGCATCGGGAAGTTTTGACCTACTATGTATTGGCTGCAGTCTGGACACACCAGACCCTGATTTTAGGAGATGGCCCCAACAAGCAAACTGTGGACTCTCCAATGCCAGGAGACAGGGAACTCACTGAGATCGTCAGTATCACGCAGATGAAGAGGGAGAGGACGGAGAGGTAGATCTGCAGCCTCTTGCCACCGAAGCGCTTCCTGAGATATTCTGGCATGGTCATCACCTGCAGAGACAGACAGCCACAGAGTTCAGCTCGGAGCCTGATGCATGCAGACGGTTTGACATCTACTAAATGACTACAGGTAGTTAAGCACTATACAGGACATCTTGGGGATACAAAGGGGGAGACATAATTCCTTGGCAGGCGACAATTCTGGATTGAACAGGCATCGGAGAACAAAGTCACAATGTCCTCCACGCTCGATGTTCACTATGTATTCACAATTTTGCCAAATGATAGTCACTTTATTGAGTAATGAGGCAGCAGTAAAATTAATATTTATAAATATATAGTGCATTGTGATATGGGTTATATATATTGTCTATATTGTCTATATGTCTATCTATTCTTCTCTATATATAGACTTTTATGTAGCGACATATATGCATACACACATAAAATTGATTTTAAAATTTGAAGTATTCTGTATGGTCTTGGAAAGGGGTACAGGGCTTTCAAGAGTTCAAGAATCGATCAGATTCCCATTTTATGAAGTTGCACTTGGGCATCAAGCGGACAATGGACTTGAACAAAGTCCATGAACTCTGAGCCTGGGATGATAGGCAGTGAAGTGCTTGCCCTGCAGACACGAGACTATCAGTTTGATGCCAACACCTGTGTAAAAATGCTGGCCATGCTAGTGTGGGCTTGTAAGCCAGCACTGACAAGCAGACACAGGCTGTCCTCCTGACCTCCATATATGCATGCATGCATGTGTATGTGCACACACACACACATACACACACCAATGTTCATGAAATCTTGGCTAGGAATGGTAGCACATGCCTTGTAATACCAAATTTAGGAGGCATGGCCAGAAAGATCCAGCGTTAAGCCAGATCACCACTGAAGCACTTCTCTTAAGACATGCCCCTGATTCAGCTCTGCTCTGCTCTCTACCCTGGAGGGAGAGCTATGTGAGAACCAATATGGGCATCCTGCTTTCTGGAAACATTGCTCAAGAAGTCTCGTACAGCTTTGAGGATGCTCTAGTCAGGTTTATGTCTACCACAGTGGCGATCAGGCAGGAACCCCTGACTTCACCTACTGACAGTCACATTCGATCCTGGGGACCCATGGGCAAGCAATGTGATGTTTTTTCTTCTTCCTATAGTATTGCAATGGGACCAACAATTCAAGAACAGGTTTCAAGATTTAACCCGAAGGCGTAGTAAAGAGAAATAAACACGTGACAATCGTCAGATACTCACCCCAGCCTTGATGTAAATGGGGACAAAAAACCACCCCTAACACCAGCAGCAAGGCAAATGATGACTGTAAATCCAAGGGCAACAATTAAAGGGGTTTGGCTTGTGGCCTTATGGGAGCGCTCGCTCTGAATCTTAAGACAAATTTAACCAACAAACAACACACTTTACTTAGCTCCGGTCTAATATGATGTTATAATAATATAATACCTGATATTTGATAGGCAGATGTTAATGAGTTTTAGGTTCCTGGATTAGAAAAAGATCCACAACCTTTGTCAAAACAAAGAGGCAATTATGCGTAGTGTCAACATTGTGAAAAGAGCTTCTGGAAGGGGACAAACATCCCCAGGTCCCTTTAAGTCTTGCTAAATATATCCATGCTGTCGATACAGTCTGGCATTAAAATACGGACAGCGCCCATCATGTTCTTTCACAACTAGTGAGGTGGGTATAACCAGCAGTCATTATTATAAATAAATATGAAGGATGTGGCTTCAAGGTTAGAGAAATTCAAGGTCAAAGCTATTAAAAAAAAAAAAAAAAAACCTAGATGTCTGCAACCTACCAAGGCTGTATGCGATGGGTTATAGGTTGTTTTTCCATACAATGGAGTGTGGTCTTCACTGTACAGTTTTTGGCATTATCAAATCAAATCCCAAGGCCACAAGGCTTATGTGGCCAAATCTGGAGTATGCCTGATATTTTGAGGTAAAAAATAGGCAAAAGCAACAGAACAACTTTCAGCCTTGGAAAGTCAGAGGCATTTTGTAAGGGGCCCAAGTGCGTCACTTCCTGAGTCCATACCTAGGGTGATTTGTTTAAAGCACACGTAGTCCAACTCTGTCTATCCTACCAGTACCCACATTTACAAAACAAACGTTAGAAAGGGTCTAAAAAGGGCCTGCGTGGTAAGCTTAGTTGATAGAAGCACTGTCCATACAAGCGGCTCACCAGGTTTAAACCCCAGAGCACACAGTGGAAAAAATAATAAAAGAACAGACTCCTGAAATGTGACCCCAAGCATCGAGCAAACCCTCATGGTGTGTGCCAACAACCCCTACTGTTACCTATGGTGGGTATGCTTCGGTGTGATCTCTCTTTTAAAAATGATTTTTTTGAGAATTGCTGCAAGCATAATGAAGTCCTAATCTCCAAGTCCTCCTGTGTCTCTCACTGTCTCATGATCTATTTCAGTTTGTCATATATTCAGTTATCTTACTGGTGTGTGTGTGTATATGTGTGTGTGCGTATGTTTATGTGTGTGTGTGTGTGTGTGTGTGTATATGTGTGTGTATTGTGTGTATGTGTGTGCAAGTGTAGTGTGGGTATGTGTGTGTATGTGCATGTGTTTGTGTGTATGTGTGTGTATGTGTATGTGTGCATGTGTGTGTGTATATGTGTGTGTATGTGTGTGTGTGTGCATGTGTATGTTTGTGTTTGTGTGTGTGTGTGTGTGTGTGTGTGTGTGTGTGTGTGTGTGGGACATGCACTGGCTGATCCATTTAATGCTGCTCAAATGTCTATGTGTTTAAGGTTTGACCACCTGGTATTGTTTAACCTACCAAGAAAAAAAAAAGCCACAGGGAAACATAATTTACACAGGTGATTCTTGAATGTGTCAAATGCTTCTGTCTCTGTCCTCTCCATACCACAGTTGGTGTGCATTTGTTTTTCCATGATCATAAGCCGTGAAAACAAGGAATAACACTGTTCTGTCATTTAAATATCTATTCGTTTTGAGCAGGGTGTCATTAAGTAGCCAGGCTGGACTGGAAGTTACTAAGTAAACAGATTATCCTGAACTCACAGAAATTTGTCTCGTCTGCCTCGACCCCCTCTGTCCCTTTCCTCCTCGGCCTTTCTCTCTGCCTTTCTGTTTGTCTGCACCTGCCTCTTCAATCCTGCATCTCCCCCCTTGCCCTTGCCCTTGCCCTTGCCCCCACCCCATCCCCCCTGCCCCACCTTCCAGTGCTGGGGTGAAAGTCCTAAATGCCTGACATACATTTCTCTCTCCTTGAGTCTATGGTGTGCCGCGAACACGTGTGGAGGTTCAGGCTAATGACGAGAATCTTCCTCATTTGCTCACACCTTATTCTTTGAGGCAGAGGCTCTCAATCAACCTGAAAGCTCACAGGCACAGGCTAGTCTGACTAGCCAATTTGCCAGATCTCGTCTCCTCAGTGTTCACATGGCCTCTGTGGATCTGAACTCCAGTCCCCATGCTGCTCTGGCAAGCGTGCGCCACCTTGGAGTCTCTCTCCTCGGCATGCTTCTGTTTGCTTTGAATCCTCCTTCTGGTTCAGAATGGACACACACTGTGGCATCTCAGAAAGGAGACCTGTGAGCTCAAACAATCACAGGGGACCAAGTGAAAGTGGGGCTTGAACTGTATGAAAGTGACATCCTGTGGGAATGACTACCCAGGAAAAGAAGGTTATAGAAGCACTCAAGGACAAACAAAGAGCACACTGGGGGGGGGAAAATAAAAACCAGAACAAAAAGCAGGAGGAGGACATCGGATGGACTCCTGGATACATTTTTGTTGAAAACATGGATACATTTTGTTGAAAATGCAGAGGTGGATTGACTGAAAAGAACAAAGGGAGTTTCTGTCACTCGTGTGACTCAAGCGCTGTAACTCACGATTCCTGTAGCTGCACCTGTCCCAGCCAGGCCCCAAGTGACCACTGCCAATGTTGCTGGCCCGAACAGAGAGGCGCCCATCTGCAAGGCAAGCCATCAGACTGACGACATGGTTCTCAACCTTCCCCTAAGGCTACCACCCTACAATACACTTCCTCAGGCTGTGATGAGCCCCATAAAATTATGGAACTGTGATTTTTTTTTTTTTGCTACTGTTACCAGTTGTAATGTGAATATCGGAAATACAATGTATCTAATATATACCCTACCACCAGAGAAGGGTTGGGACCCACAGGTTGAGAACCATTAGACAAAGGTTGCTTTAAAGATTGAAATAAGAGTCCTTGGATACAGGTAGGTGTTGAAAAGTATAGGTCCTGCTTCCTGCAGCAAAAGCAATGAACATCTGAGCATTCAAAATCTAGTCTTTTACCGGTTATTCTGTGGCTCATGAGCCAGAACAGGATTCACCACGGAGAATAGTTAAAAGCCTTTCCGTCTGTTGGTTGTTTCATCTGAAAGAGTAGCGTGTACAAATTTTCAGCAATTGGACGTTAAAATTCAGCATCCATCAGTCTTGCACTGCAACACAACCTGGTTTCCTAGGCCACAGCACACGGATTACAGGTGCCTCGGGTAGCAGTGGTATCGTTGCGTGTCCATGATAGACTCGGACCTCTGAAGCCCAAGAGGCTTGCATTTAGGCCTTTTTACTGAAAAACCTGAAGAGCCTACTTTAAGAGAACATCAGTGTATCTCCAAGGGTTCTGCGTGGAGCCTCAGATTCCAGATCTCCTACCAGCACTGGATGGGGACAGACTCAAGGTTCATCAGAGGATTTCTCTTCCTTCTCTCACAGCCCCCCAGCCCGGCTTTCTGTCCTTAAGGCAGGAGAGTGCTCCTCGGTGGGCAGAGACTGGCTCTAGTCCTGATGGCAGAACTGGATCATGAGACCCTGCAGTGCTGTCTTTATCTGTTTTACACCCTCTTTACATCATTCTTTGTGTGAAGATGTGAGGGAGCAGGTCAAGGAGGGAGCTGGTTTGCCCTCTAGGATTAGTTGAAGGGATCCTTGTTTCCCCCAAAAAGAATAGCAGGAAGCCAATGCTTATATCTGCTTCTATCACCCTCACCAGATTGTTAATTCCATCTCCCTTTATGGTATCTAGACAGGGCAGAGCATCTGTTGAAGGGAGCATTACTGAGCACCCCTGTATGCCGAATCTAACCCAGATACTTTCTAGGTTCATGTAGGCGTAAGCTGACTCTACCACAATGAAACATGGGGCTGAGGCAGAGATATACCAGAAACTCAGAAGAACAAAAAAAATCTGGCGGGCAACCATCCAAGAGAATCACTGTGAACATGCACCAAGAGTGAACTGAGCCTGCAATCTGTTAAGCGTGCAGAACAGAAACAGGATGTGCAAGGCGGCACTGGGTGATCAGGAAGTTAAGCTGACTCTGAAGTGGGTGACTGTGATCAGAGGAGATAATCTCCCAGGCAGGGCAGGATTAGCTCAGGAGAGGGAGTAGAAAGGGATTCAGGGATGTAATCAATGTTGAAGGTTCTCCATAAGAACCGAGGAGAGGCACACGAAATGGAACTGAATTGATAGGTCTGCAAGCCAGGCTAAAGGTGTTTTTAATTGATTATATGGTATGATCATTCTGGAATCCCAGATGGCAGTGTTAAAGTGGAGGATGTGGGGGGGCAGGGAGGGAGAGAAAGAAGGGGGAGAGAGGGAAGGAGGAGGGAGGGGGGAAGGGATGGGGGAAGGGAGGGAGAGGGGGGGAGGCAGAATGGGAAGGAGGGGGAGGGAGGCAGAATGGGAGGGTGGGGGGAGTGGAGGGGCAAGAGAGAAGGAGGGAGTGAAGGAAGGAAGGAAGGAAGGAAGGACAGACGGACGAATGAAAGAATGAAAGAAAGAAGAAAGCTGGCAGGTACTCCTGCTACCACCATGACTTATCAACCCATGTGTATCCTCAGAAACCCTGACCCCTTACTGGCCACCAAGTCATAGATCGACCAGCCAGAAAAAGCCTCCAACATTGCTTCGGTTTGTCTTCACCATTGCCTGAGCAAAAAAAACAATGGGAAGGTTAGCAACTCGAGTATGCCCAAGATCAAGGGAACCCTTGCAGCTGCTACACACAGTTTCAAACCCCTGCACCGCCATTGAGAGACGATGGCTTTGCAGGTCGAATGATGCAGCCATCAGTTTTTTTTTTTTTTTTTTATTAGAGTATTTCTTATATACATTTCAGTGTTATTCCCTTTCCCGGTTTCCGGGCAAACATCCCCCTCCCAGCCATCAGTTTTTAATGGACGTACGAATCACCTCAAGAAATTATGCTCAAAACCAAGATTTAATTTAGCTCTGAAAGCAGAATTTCACATCTGGAAAGCTGTCTTTGGGAGAAAAGTTTGCGCCTCAAAGTCAATACTAGAAGGAATAAACAATATAAAAGGTTTAAACCTCCCACTCGGTGAGCGAGAACATGAATGAATAAGTAGTGAGAGAAGCAACTGAGATAAAAAAAAACAGCCTTTGTGGTTTTGATACTGGGTGCTGGGCGTGCCAAGCACAGTGAGTGCAGCCAGCCCTGGCTGTGCTCAAACATGGTCTTGCTTGGAGAACGAATTCCTTCAGTGCAAATATCATTCATGCCACACACAGGCAAATTCTCCAGGCGGAAAGACAGTGATCCTTGGACAGACACTGTCTCGCCAACATTCCACTGCTCTACCCCTGACATGTTCTCCCCTGTGACCTTAGGGCCCACCCAGAAATCTCACTGGGCTCCCATACCCACACTCCAACAGCCATCACCACCACAAAGTAGATGACAATGACAGAGATATCCAGCAGGATTATTGATGTTGTCTGACAGTGAAGACAGCTCTGAGCTTCGGTGCTGGTGCTGACACTTCGCTGTGGGCCATGGCTCTAGGCAGTGCTGTCCCCTGGTGGCATTGATACTTCTTTATATATATAAGTCCCTAAGTTAATGATCAGCCCCGGTGGGAAAGGGAAGAAACAGAGGCGGCTTCTGTGCACCAGAGACCTTTAAACCGTTTGCTCCTGTGTGTTCAGGGCTCTCTCTCTCTCTAAGGTGACAGTGCCAGCTTCAGTGGAATTGGAAAATCAAGGAGAGAAGCCAGAGCTGGGGACAAGCACTGGTAGTAACAGGCGACAATTGGCGCCAGTATAAAAAAGACGCGCAAAGGGAGATAAAAGGAAAATAAGGGAGGTGACAGGCAAGGGCGGGACAAAATCAGGCAGCATAGGCGACAGGGGTTCCTTATCAGACAGATGAAATTCCTGGGGGAAACTTGTCCACTGAAATTGAGGTTGCCCAGAGCAGGTTGTCTAAGTCGTAGGCTACACCAAGACCTCAGCAAGCTGTGCAGAAAGGGCAAGGGCTCCGCTGTACCACACGCAGAAGGATGTGGGCGGGGGCTTGAGGTGGCTGAGGTCAGACCTTCGAAGAGTGAATGAAACCTCAAGCATGTGCTGGTGAACCTCATGGCTCAGGATCCGGGCTACTAGGGAAGACACCTGGTTGGCCCTTAGAAGTAAACCTTCAGGCGTCCTCCCCAGCTTTCTAGTTAAATCGTGACGTAAAACTTACCTCCCACAAAAAGCTGACAATGACCCTCCCCATCAACGCTGTTCCCACAACACCGCTCCGCCCCCTCCCGTTCTATAGGCTTCCCCCTTTAATTCAGTTCCTTTTTGCCATGCAGATGATCTTTAAATTTTTTTTTGTTTTGTTTTTTGAGATAAATGAATAGAGCTAGGGGAAAAAAGTCATTCTGAGTAAGGGAACCTAGGCCAAAAAAAAGGACGAGTATGTTTTTCATATATATGGATAGTAACTTGTTAGCGTTTGAAATGTGCATCACTTAATCCAAATGATTGCAGAGGTTAGATACCTAGTAAAAGGATTTGAGGAGGAGAATTTCTTTTCCCCCCCTCCATCTTTATTAAACTTGGGTATTTCTTATTTACATTTCAACTGTTATTCCCTTTCCCAGTTTCTGGGCCAACATCCCCCTAACCCCTCCTCCTCCCCATCCTCCCCCCAACAATCACGTTCACTGGGGGTTCAATCTTGGCAGGACCAAGGGCTTCCCCTTCCACTGGTGCTCTTATTAGGCTATTCATTGCTACCTATGAGATTGGAGCCCAGGGTCAGTCCATGTATAGTCTTTGGGTAGTGGCTTAGTCCCTGGAAGCTCTGGTTGGTTGGCATTGTTGTTCACATGGGGTCTAGAGCCCCTTCAAGCTCTTCTAGTCCTTTCTCTGATTCCTTCAACAGGGGTCCGTTCTCAGTTCAGTGGTTTGCTGCTGGCATTCGCCTATGTATTTGCTGTATTTTGGCTGTGTCTCTCAGGAGAGATCTACATCTGGTTCCTGTCAGCCTGCACTTCCTTGCTTCATCCATCTTATCTAGTTTGGTGGCTGTATATGTATGGGCCACATGTGGGGCAGGCTCTGAATGGTGTTCCTTCAGCCTCTGTTCTAAACTTTGCCTGAGGAAGGAGAATTTCTTAAAGAAGGGGAAAAAAAAAAGAATACACTGTTATGGAGATTCAAAGGGAAGCTAGAATTGGGGGTTAACTAGGAGAGATATGGAAAGCGAAGGAAAGGAGGGAATGTGAGGAAAAAAAAATAACACAGAAAGGCCATTTGAAAACATGGAAGCCCACTGTAGAAGCTTCTAGAAGATGCACATATGTGAATGTAATCAAAGTGGACTCAACGCATGATGGGGAGACAAGGTCCAATGAGATATCTTATACCACCAAGTAAAATCCCCCAGTGCCAGGATTGGGCTACATCTTGCTGAATCACTGGCAAGGAACCCCATGTAAACCCCCAATACCACAGGGCATTGCCAAGGCTATTGGTTATCCTCCATAACCTGATGGTATGCTCTGTTGCTGAAGACAACATTTATTTGTGTCCTTGAGCGTGAGACGTCAAGCCAGTGCCTAGCGAGAACCTTCGCCCCTACTGACTAGCCTTCCTGATGCTGCAGAGTGCTCTGCGTGCTAGTGGAGAAAAAAGATGATTACCACAATCACCTAGCTACAAACCCTGTGACCTCCAGCGGTGACCGCTTGCAAGATATAGCTGTGCAATAGTGGCACAAAGGTAAGGCGAACCAACCACTTTGTATGGAATTTAAGGCCAGCTCGATGAAATAGAATCTGTACCTGACAGTGATAAAGGGACTAAGGACCTGACTATCTACTAAACAGGAATAGGGGATAAAATAATACTATTATCTAGCTAAAAGAACATGGTAATAAAATGACTCCTAATGACCTATTAATATACCCTTACATCACCAACTCATAAGACAGAAGCTTTAAACCTATGAGCGTTTCTCTTAGAACTGCCTTCCTTACGTACTGAAGTCCTAACTAGACATGATAACCCACCAACAAAACCTGTAGTATCAGGCATGGGTAGTTTCTTTTTTTAGTTTTTGGCCAATAGGGTCCCAAACCCAACTCCAAACATTACAGGTTATTTTCAAGGCTACTAGTTACCTTCCACAACCTAATGGTAAGATCTTATTGTAGGCGTTACCTTATACTTATGTCATTAACGAAAAGAAATAGAGTTGGTGTTCAACAAGAAGCTTTACCCCTACTGGGAAGTAATTATTGTGCTTAAAAAAGGGGGGAGGGGCTAGAGAGGTGGTTCAGTGGTTTAGAGCACTGAATGCTTTTCTAAAGGTCCTGAGTTCAATTCCCAGCAACCACATGGTGGCTCACAACCATCTGTAATGGGATCCAATGCCCTCTTCTGGTGTGTCTGAAGACAGCTACAGTGTACTCATATAAATAAAAATAAATCTTTAAAAAAAAAAACGAGTAGAGAAGAAAATCACTCTCCAATTTTGCTCACCTACAAATCCCATGATCTACAATAGTGACTTTCCTGCAAGATATACCCACGGACATAGTGGAGTGAATGTCCTGAGAGTAACCTGCCAATGTTGGACTGGCTTTAAGAGCTGCTCAAGAGATGGGTCCCATACCTGACATGGTCAATGACACCAAGAACCTGAAACAAGATAGCTCAGGAACCATGCTGGTAAACCTTTTTACTATAAGTCTACTGAATGAACAAAATGTCTCCTAGTGACATATGCTATAACCATAGCTGACTGAACCACTCACTAGTCCTCCTCAGATAATCTTCTTTTTGCAATAGATGGTAATTGGCACATAGATCCACAGTTGATTCACATTCAGAGAATTGGACTTGGAGCACTTAGCACTAAGTGGGATGTCTTTATCTTATCCCTCCCTTCAAAGGTCGGGGATTGTAGTGATTTGAATAAAATGGCCATCACACACTCATAAATTCGAAATGATCAGTCACCAGGGAGTGATGCTATTTGAAAGGATTAGGTGGTGTGGCCTTGGGGAGGAAGTGTGTCACTGTGGGTGGGCTTTAAGGTCCTAAAGCTCATACAACATCCAGAATCTCTTCAGACTATAGATCAGAGTGTTCTCTTAGCTACTTCTCAGCACCACCTTGGTCTTCCCCCGTGCTCCTGTCGCCATACTCCCCTGCCATTATGGTAATAGATTAAACCTCTGAAACGGCTTTCTTTTTTTATAAGAATTACTTTTGGTCATGGTGTCTCTTCAGAGCAATGGCATACCAGCTAAGACAGTTGTCTATACAGATCTACACAGAAATATAGAAAGTGCCAGAAGTGGTGAACCAGTCTAAAGAAATAGCATTATCCATCCAGACATGGCTGAGTTACATGTGGAATTATACAGAGATCAGGAGAACATATGATTTGTATACATTCAACCCAGACACCATCCCAGAATAGAGAATTAAAGAGGCACAAAAGTCCTCCACTTCCTTCCAAGAAGTTATTGAGTGAAGATAATGTACTGAAAAGAAAATCAATTTTTTTTTCTTATATCATAAATTATTATCCACAACTACAATTTCAGGGCGAGAAGCTTCAGGCTCAAGTGGCTGGGCAAATACAAAATGAATTCCATGATTTTTTGTTTTATTTGAGTTTATTTGTTGTTTTGTTTAGCTTTTATTTTTTTTCCTTCCTTTTTTTTCTTGAGATAAAAATCATGAAGGATGTGCATTGATAGAGAATCTGGATGAGTAGATTAGAGAAAGAAAGTTGTATAAAAAAGATTTTGAAATTAAAAAATTAAAAAATATACAAGTAAATGAAACACACACAAAAGTCAATAATCTATCTAGAAAAGAAAGACTTAATGTTCTGACAGGATGTTTTATTGATGGAAATATCAACATTTTTAGTTCTGTTTCCATGTGAAATGCACATTTGTCATACACCTGAATCAAGTATTTTATATTGACAATGGATCCTTTTTTTTTCCTTCTCTTTTTAACACCAAGTCTTTTTGTACCTTGCTGCTTCTAAATGATTTCAGACTTTAGAATTACTGCCAGACAGAGCGCCTTTTGTAGTATGAGAAGGCATGCTCTGGAGACCACAGACAGAATTCATCGACTTGATTTGCCTCCAAAGGTTTAGCTGGTGCCTCACATAGCGTGTTGGGTTCTTTTTTGAAACCAGAAGCTACAATATAGAGACCTTGGATTATCTGAGGTCAACTAAAAAGAAAGAGATGTGGACCATGGAGTGGAAAAGCAGCAGTAAGAAGCCATTTTGTTAAATCTTGTCCCACTGAAACAGTTGAGGTCTTCAGACAACTATCATGTCCTTTCCTCTGTGCTTGTGACTCACAGGCCAACACTTTCTCAGACATAGGATGAGACCCAAGACGTGAGATAAAAGTGTCAGACAACATGGCAGACTGGGCCCACGTGGGCCACTGGAAAAGCTATCACAAAACATTGCCCTTGGAGGGCAGGCAGTGAGCACGATATTCTTGAATGGATAAAGCAACCAAAAGGAAATTTCAAGCTCTATGAACATTCTTGATGGGGAGGTTAATCCTAACTCCCCAGACAAAGCATTAGCAAAGACACGACCAAACATTAACACGTGTGTTTGCACGTTCTTGACAGGTATGGCCCTGTTGCTTCAACAGCAAGTGGGGCGGCAACTTTAGGCAGTTGTCCTTATCTTATAGACGTGGAAACCACACCTCATAGAGATTAGGCAAGCACGGAGTCACAAGTCATACCCAAGGGGCCATCTGAACGTGACTCTAGAGGCAAAGTCTGTGGCGCTATCAGAATCAAACTCGGTCCGAAGGGCACATCTGCAGGCTGGGTACACACGATGCTACTTACTGTAAAAATGAGAAAAATATATAACAGCGGAAGAGCAAAGTGGTATTTAGGATGACTTTAGTCATTCTAAGCCCACCAAGGGTGGTTGTCCTAAACACTACAGCCATGGTCTGATTTTCTCTCCCTCGCTTAGTGTCTTCCTATCACCTGTATGCACTCAGTACGGAAGAACATTTGGGAGGCGGGGATAAGATCATGTTCGCAGCTGCATGCCAGTCCATCTCCGTTATATCTATGAGGGATGACACCCCAAGGGGATCCCTCAATCCCACAGCACACGATCTTCTCCCCATGCATTCTGTACTACAAACATTGCTCTTTATCAGAATGTAAAGCTTCTCAAAAGGGGGACCATCGTGTTACAGGCGACTGCTTTTTAGAAATACAGGATCCAGGAAGGAGAGAGAAGGTTAGAGTCGTTCGATCCATGGAGAAGTGAAAGTGAAACCTTGACACGCTGCCTTCCATTCCACCGCTGCAATAGGATCCCTTGAAGCCGCTTCCGAGGTTACGCCCACAGAGTGGTTGCTGCTGACGTTATTGGCGAACAGGGCGCATCTGAAATTCCAGGGAGGTGGCTGGGGTTAAAAGACCCAACCAACGTTATTGTTAACAGGTGATAACATGTTGCAGTAATCTCCAGCCAAAAGCTCAGCAAAAAAACACACAACTCAGTTATAAGATTTATAAGCTCGCACCTAGATTGGGCAGATTTCACGACAATTATTCCACAGCTGTGAGATCTCTTGCTGCTTATGGCTTCCAGGCCCTCGGTCTCTCTGCTCCATCATCCTTCCACCTCCTCTTTCTCCATTTTCTTCGCTGTTCCCTACTTTCCCCAACTTCTCTAAAAACCTCCAGCCCCACCTGTCCCCTTCCATTTGCCCAATCACAGGCTCTAGCCTTTATCTGATGAGTTAAAAGGAGAAGACTCCCATGGAATCACCAGTCCTTGATCACTCCTAGTCTCCTGTGTCAGGGCACCCCACTTGAGGAAGCAGAGTTAACATCAGAACCCCAAAGGGCACCAAGAACTTGTCCCCAGCGGTGCCTTTGTTTGCTCCTTTTTAAATGATTCCTGCAAATGTGCTTCACGGTCCTGAAAATGTGTGCTTGTATGCGTGTGTGTGTGTGTGTGTGTGTGTGTGTGTGTGTGCATTGTGCAGGGTGTGTGTATGTATGTGTTCGTACATAAAATGTACTTATACTGCCCCTTTGCAGGTTATAAAGGTTTATATGGATTCCATGGCACACCCATTTTGCTCAATAAATCTTTTTCAATCAATCAATCAACGTAAATTTGAGAACTCACATACCCTTGAGGGCAGAGGCAGGCAGATCTCTGAGTTGAAAGTCAGCCTGTCTACATGAGTGAGTTCAGGGGCGGCCAAGACTACACAAAGAAAAGCCCTGTCTTGAAAAAACAAAACAAACACAATCAAACAATAACAACCAAACACACACACACACACACACACACAGAGAGAGAGAGAGAGAGAGAGAGAGAGAGAGAGAGACTCCTTTTCAAATTGTGATGATTCCTTTATATTGGATCACCAATGGCTGCAGCCATAATGGCTTGTCTTATTACCAATCCTAGAAATTATTGCTGGGGCTGGATGGTAAAATCCATGGTTATGAGTACCGACTACTCTCTTCCAGAGGAGTTCAATTTCAACAACCACATGGTGGCTCACAACCATCTGTGTGATGGGATCTGATGCCCCTTCTGGAATGTCTGAAGACAGCGGACTGTGTGCTTATATACATAAAACGCCTTTTAAAAATTATTACTGGATGATGTGAAGAGAGGTCTCAAAAATGACACACGATTAGCAAAACCACTCACATGGACAACAGAAATCAGTCAGCGGATGAGCACTGAGCACGCACAGATTTTACAAACAGAGCCATTGTTATTGGTTGCTTAGGCATGATGCTACAGCAGTTCCTGGGCGTGAGTTATTCTAATGTGTCATTTTCATCCGACTGATGGTCAAGTTAATGATATCGTGAAGAGATCAAAACTCTCAGGTGACCTTTGAATGGCCATCATTTTGTTGGTCTTTTTGTTAGCTGTTCTTCAAATTATGTTTGTTTGCCCATATTTGTTAGCCTTTTGAGGGCAGTCCATTAATGGACCTTAGCCCTCTGTAGACACTACCATTTCCTTTTTTAAAAAAGGTAGAGAGAGGATGACGGGATATTCAAGGCCCCCAAAGTGCTCAGACAAGCTTTGGAGGATGCGTTAACCACACAGGGTTTATTTCCTTCAGGGGAGTCTGTCATAACCTGCTTTCTGCTGAAAAGGTTGGGGAACAGATGTGGTTAGTAGCCTGGTGACCTTTTAACTGTCTGTGTGGCTAAGAATAACAGATCCTCCTCTGGACCCTTACTGGACTTTGCTTTAATCTTGGAATCAGTCTTTTTGGAAGAAGTCACATGCAATCAATCTATAGAACCCTTCTTTATGGAAGATGTGGGATGTCATTACCTCTTAAAGGTATCCATGGTGGTCAGACACACTTCCCCCATCATCATCACCAGTATCACCTGAAGAGACGGTGTATTTTGTCAGTATGTATTTTGTGGTTTGATTTAGATTGTGTGTTTTGCCTGTATGTATGTCTGCACCATTACGCCTGGTGACCAAGCAGAGTTTAGAACATGGGGTTTGATTTTTGAAAAATTACAGATGGTTTGGAGCCACCGTGTGGGTGCTGGAACTAAATCCAGGTCCATACAAGAATGTCAAGTGTTCTTAACTCCTGGAGCCATCTCTCCTGTTTGTTTGTTTGTTTGTTTGTTTGTTTGTTTGAATTTCTCCTCTTTCTTCCTATGACAAGTCATACGCTCCTTTACATAACCATTTAGCAATGGTGTAGACCTCTTAGAGAACTGCTGCATTTTATATTATTTCTCACGGGTTCGGGGGTCACAGACTTTTTATAGGGGTGTGCACGCGCATGGATACAGCCTATCCTTTCTTGAGACTCCATTGCCTCTGATCAAAGGACAGGTGACTTATCAGAGAGGTCTCTCTTTCTCCAGGTCCCGTCTGTTCCCAGAGGGAGGGCAAGAGTCTGCTGAAAATTCTCTGTCCTTCTTATCATGGCTGTAGGATTCTAACATGATTTAAGAACACTGAGAAAGAAAGCTTTACCAGTCCTGTAATTTTAACTCTGTGCCATTAGATAAAGCCACACAAATGGTTTTAAGTAAATCTCGGTTCTGCTATGATCTACAGTTGTGGGGTTCTGCCCCACTCTGTTGAGCTGCACACTCCGTCCACACCTCCTTTTGGGTCCCTCACGTACCTACCCTTACATAAAGTGATTGGCCTACACCACACCCCATCCCACAGCCTGACAGACTTTTTTTTTAATTTCTAGCTTTAGGATTTTAATAAACTTACTCCCACTTCCACAAGCCTTGTACAGCTGACTTCTACCTTCCATGACTTAGCTTTCAAAGCTTGGTTTTATTCTCATTGTTTTTTTTTAACACAAAAAATCTTATTTTATTATACAAAACCATTTGTTTCAAAAAAGTTCTCTCAATAATCTTCCTCACACAGATTTACATTTGTTAAAGGTAACAGAGGTCCCTGTACTCACAGAGAAGCCCCTAGGAGAACTAGGAACGTTAACTCATGCAGAGGTCTCTCCTCAATGCGGAAGATAAAATCGAATACCTGTGTTCCATCCAGAAAGCTGAGGGTGGAGGTCGCTAATGACCTGGTGCTTTTTGCATATCTGTGGAGGCAGACTCACCCAGATTCCCCAAAATGGTTATGCAGCCCTTCCAGGCTGGGATGTCAATCTGCATCCGGTTTCATTCTTATCTCTTTGTGGGGCCCCTCCCTGCCTGGATACCTTCAGAGGTCACCTCATTTGCTGTTTATCTTCCTAAAACGAAAATTGATTCAAATACCATGCATAAACATCGTAGCAAATTAAGATTACTTACACACATTACGTTTTTTTTTTTTAACTGTCAAGTCTTTCGTAAAACCTCACCACTTAGAAATTTGCAATTTTGTAATCTTTTCCACTCTTGTGGTCCACGGATCCTGAGACCACATTTCAAGAGCCTTGAGTTTATCAATGACCTCGAGTGGGTGGAAACTATCTTTGTAAGCAAGAAAAGCAGGCAGAAAAGTACTGTGCCAGCCAGAAATTTAATGATTAACCCTTGTAATCGCAGTTTTAGACTTACGTGGCAAATTTTACTGATGCCTTTTAAAACATCATGAAGGGTCGTTAGTTCTACTGTTTGTCTTTGGGAAGAAGGATAGTGACCACTGACATACTCCTTTCAATGCTCCTATTATTAACCCCAGAGTACTTCACCCACAGTGTTCCCAAGCTTTTCTGTTTGATGATTTGGACTTGGTGTCCTAGACCCTTTGCCTGCCTCATTCTAATGTAATGTTAGTGCTGTCTCAGTCTTTTTCTGACGTCTGTTTCCTTTGTCCCTGGCCATTCCAGTAACCTCTAAGTCCCTTGTGCTTCAGGCCCTTAGTCTTTTTGTAACATTTAACTGCATCTAGTCAAAAAGTTAGTCGCCAAGGGTCTATCGCATCTGTTGACCAAGGCCCTTTTTATGTTCAATACCAAGTACCCTGTTCACTGAGTCTTTAACCTTTTCAAGAAGTATAGTCCTTTTGTGTGTTGTGCATTAAAGGCCCCTAATGCCCCCTCAGAGGGTCAAATGATGCCAAACGGGGCCAATTTATTTCACAGAAAGTCTGAGGAGTTAGCTTACCACTATAATTTCCTGGATTTCTTTTGAAGGTTTTTGTTGTTGTTGTTGTTGTTGTTGTTGTTGCTGTTATGTACCCAAATGGGTAACCTTACTTGATCATCTACCATTTTCTGCCACTAAGAGACAGCCACCTGACTGGAGAAATGGCTCAGGCTGTTAAGAGCACTGACTGCTCTTCCAGAGGTCCCTAAAGTTCAATTCCCAACGACCACATGGAGGCTCACAACCATCTGTAATGGGGTCTGGTGCCTCTTCTGGTGTGTTTGAAACAGCCACAGTGTTCAGTGTTTCACATAAGTAAAAATAAATAAATCTAAAAAAAAAAAAAAAAAGACAGCCACCTAAGAAGGAGGAGGCTACAGTGCTTTGCATGTTGCTGGCTCCCTGCCTCTTCCTTAATGGGGGAATCTTCCTGTGCCTCTAGCCTCCGTGAGTTCAGAGTTAGAACTAACAGTGTCACCCATAGGACCAGCTCACTCCACATGAAGGTAACTGCCAAATCACAGTCAAGGCTCGACATCATCTCATGAGCAGCCATTCATATGTCATCTCCATCCCATAACTCAAAACCCTGAGCATCTGTAGAATGGTGTTTTCTCCACCCTATGTGGGATTACCTTTAAATTCTGGGGGTTCCAGGAAGTGATGAGGTCCTTCTGCTCTGGGAGCTATTTCTAGAGAGAACCAAAATGAATCTAGTTCTTACTAATTTGATGGACTGTGTTTCCTGAACACATCTGGCTGGCCTTACTGGGTCTGTTGAAGTTTTGGGAACTTGGCCCAGGGGGCACCAGGAGGGTTTATTCCTTGATAACTGGTGTCAGTAGTGTAAGCACTTCCAGAGCGGTAAATTGGTCTCTGTGACGACTGGCACAGGTGGGATCACCATCACCATGTTCCTGGCAGACCTCACAAGAAATGTGGGATTCTGATAAGGGAGAGATTCAGGATACTCAGGTTTTTCCCGAAAAACAGCTTTGATGGACACTAATAGATCAGTCCAACTTCTGCTTGAATGAACTGAATACTAGTAAAGCAAAACGGGACTTTCTAATACCATTGCCTTTGTCTCCCATAAGCTGGTGGACAATTTATAATTCCACATTATTTGAAAGCCTAATGGTGGGTATTCCCGAGGACCACCCGGTTGTGGGGGAAGGGTGCTTTGCGATAGCAAGGACTCACATGGAGGATTCTGTCGGAGATTGACCTCGTGCTGGCCACTGTCCTTCCAAAGGTTCTGGGGAAGCTTAGTAAGCAAGGAGGAGGTTGAAGGAAAGATGTATCAGCTTATGTATGTTCAAGGATGTTGTTAACCACTACTGTTGTGTGGGGCTTTTTTATTTCAGGGCTCCCCCTGGGACTTCCACCATGATAGCAGTCAGGCAGAAAAAGGGACAAAGTTCAAGGCACAAGACGGCTATTTCAACCATTCAGCATACTATTTAATAACACGGAGTACCCATAACACTAGAAAGCCATGGCCTCCCATTTCTAGGAAGTCTTAATTTTTCCAAATGAAGTTATACACCAGAATGTTATCACTTTCCAGCACCCCACCTCCCACCTCTCCAGCCCTGATACCTGCCCAATTACACCCTGCTAAAATGAATTGCTTATTTTAAGAACGCCACCCAGAGAGAGAATATATGATACCTGCCTTTTGTTGGGGCCAGGTTTTGATCACTTAGAGAAAATGTTTTCAAATACTTGGGCATGGGCACGTGAACTGTATTTGTTTTCAAGGCTGAATAATGGAAAGCCATCCATTGCTGGGGACAACATAGATGACAGGGACTGCCAGCAGTAGGCCAGGATGGAGACATCTCAGAAGCCCGCAGCAGCTCTTTTTGTAAAACTGGGTTGTTTCATTCTCCTAACCTAGCCCTGGGACAATGGCTGATAGATTTCATTTGTGCATGACTGCCTTTCAGTTGGCCTTGGTGTGCATAATTATTCTGATATATCTGACTTTCCTATTTCTTTTCCTTCTGTTTCCAGGAATTCTATGAAACTAGATGTCTTTGATGTTAAGTGATTTTAAACAATTGGAAATTGGGGCAAGGGGGCACAAAACACAGCCCTAATAGCCCAGGCATGCTGTGTGATCTCATCTGAAACAATGTAATAACTGCACAATGGTAACTCCAGATGAATGCTTGACTTGCAAAGAAACTTTAAGGAAAATGAATTAGAGCCAACATCGGACCCTAAGAAAGGAAAAGTTATTGAAGTTAGGGAAATAAGTTTTTACATAACATTTGAGAGTGGTTCTTGATAAGGAAATAAAATATATAAAGTTATATACTAGTAAATCTAAGTCAAAATACTGGGACTCTTTCATTTAGAGTCATTGTGTAAGGAACAGAAAGCTAGCAGAACCACTGAGTTAAGGGTTAATTTGATTCTTCTGGTCACTGCCTGGCAGTTTTGCCCATGTCATTTATCATTAGAGCTCCCAGAAAATGCAAGTAGCTGACCTCGGAGTTTTGTTTCCAAAGGCAAATAAATCAAAAGTTAAAGTTTAGATAATGATAAATTTACAATTATTACATTTTGGCCACAGGCCTGGGAATATGGGAAGCTTTGAAACTTTGAGGGAACAATTGTTAACTTAATTCTTTAGGGATGTGGTTATTCTTCTGAATTTGATTTGGCAATGATTATACAAATGTCTTTTTTCTATCTGCTTTTGAATTATCAATAAAAAGATGGGCAAGAGAAAGGCTGGAGAGCTTGAGAGAGAACATGAAGAGGAGTGAGAGAGCGCATGAGGGAGCGTAATGAGAGAGCGAGTGAGAGAGCATGAGAAGAGCATGAAGAGGAGGAAGAGAGAATGTGAGGTGTGTAAGAAGATTGTGTTGTGTGAGTGAAAGGAGAGTGCATGTGGGTGTGAGATATGTGTGAGGTGTAAGAAGAGGTGTGGAGAATGAAAGGGTAATGAATAGAAGTGTGCATGGAGTGTGTGAGTTTGAGAAAAGAAAAACTGCAATTAAAAAAGCAGAGTGCACAAAAGAATGCAGAGGGTACAACCGGGCTGAGAGAGAGAGAGAGAGAGAGAGAGAGAGAGAGAGAGAGAGAGAGAGAGACTTGAGACTGACTTTAAGCCTTGACATTGCCTGTCAGCTCTGTAAAACCTAAAGAGTAAGTCTGTGTAATATTTATTACGCAGTGCCTCCAGATATCCTCTTGCTTCCAGTTGAGAACCCCGATCCTGTGTCGAGGCTGGACCCAGCAATCCATGTCATATTTTATTGATCATCTTATCTATTGATGGTTATTTGTGTTGTGCATTTGGCAGTTTTTTTTTCATTAGGATAATAAAATACTTTAAATATAGGCTGAGTGTAAGACTGAGGTTTCTGCCACCAAGATACTTTGCATGACATTGACCACGCTCATTGTACCCTGGTCACAAAGGCTACGGAATAGAAGCAGCCAGACGTCCAACAACCGATTGTGAAAATGCCCTGACAGACACAAGGGAATTCTGTTCGCTTCCACAGAGAGAACGGAAATCACTTACATCTGTAGGGCAGTTGTACTGGGGAAATATGTATATTCTGGAGTGAAGTTCTCAGACCCATAGTTTTTATATTTTACATACTCTTCTTTGTAGGTCTTACATATGAATCTTATTTTAAAAAGTTTTTCATGTGTATACATGTGAGTGTGCATGAGTTTATGTGTACACACGCCAGCACCTGTGAGTCCCAGGACATCAGAGCCTACAGACATCAGAACCTGTATGAGTGACATTTGTGAGCCACTTCAGGGTGCTGGGAGCCGTCACAGGTCCTCTGCAAGAGTACAAGCCCTATTGCTGAGTTGTCGTTCCAACCCTACATCCAAGGATATTTAGGTCCCATTCCTGTAGGGAATATTTGAACAACTCAAAGCCAGGAAAGAAAGGGATTCATTGGGGGAGGGGGAAAGATTTCTAGAGAAGGGATAGGGTACAAAAATAAAAAGAGGAAAAGGGAGGGAGGGGCCTCAGCTGGGGGAGGTTAAAAGGGGAAGAGGACTGAGCAGGTGAGCAAACAACAAGGGTTTGAAGAAGCTGTAGGGATACCTATACTATAAGCTCATTTATGGTGTCTGTAATGTGTGTGTGTTGTGTGTATGTTTGTGTGGGTAGAGGTGTGTGTGGTATGTAAGTGTGTGGATGTGTATGTATATATGTGTGTGATGTGTGTATATGTGTGTGATGTGTCTTATTTGTATATGTGTGTGATGTGTGCTATGTGTATATGTATGTGATATGTGTGATGTGTATGGATGATGTGTATGTGTATATATGTGTGTATAAATATGTGTGGATGTGTATATATGTGTGATGTCTGTGTATGTCTGTATGTATGTGTGATATGTATGTATGTGTATGTATAATATGTGTATGTGTATGTGTATATGTATGTGTGTGATATGTGTTTGAATGTATATTGCGTGATGTGTGTGATATGTGCTTGAAGTGTGGATGTGTGTGATAAGGGTGCATGTGTGTGAGTGGGGTGGGTGAGTGTACACACGATTTTCCTCCTTGATGAGATAATGCTACCTGGTCCCTAAAGCATGAGAGTAACAAAAACAAAACAACAACAAAAAAACCCAAAAACAAAAAAACCCAAAACAAAACAAAAAAAAACCCCACTCAGCACCAGCAGGGAATCCCTCCCTTTGAGCTGTTGTTGTGTGTCTAACAGACCACCAAAGCTTATTTACACATTATTATGCTGTCTTTGGCTGCCTGCCAGAACATGAAGTTAATTTCGATTGCAGAAGACACCACACCCGTCAGTTCAGCACTTGAAGAAATCATGGACCTGGAAGCCCTCCTTAGCAGCCCTCAGTGTTGGAGAAATATTATCAACCATTCGATTTGGCTAGAAGTCTGAGAACAACGACTCGGAGAGTTGGTCGAGCCCGCCTGGTATATAATCTGCCTGGTGTAGAAATCTGTGGTGGCATTGCCTCACTACGGGGTCCAGGCAATCCAGTCTGAGTTCTAAATGGCCTATAAAGGAACAGTACATTCTTCAATCAGTTGTACAGCATAAATAATTTAAAATTTGAGGGTTAGCAGTGTCTAAAAGGAAAAATTTTAATCAATTAAACCATAAGCTGCCATTAATATGGCTATCAGTATATGAATTGAAAACTTGATTTTTCAAATATCAAAAATAGTCTACAGCACGTAATTCAATAATCTGTGCTGAAATGAGGGGAACTCAAGGAATGAACATGATCCAATTACATATGCTGCCTTCTCATTACAGAAGAACCATCTATGAATACAGGTAGCATTTTCTATGTGGGCAGCATGCACAAATTTGTTGGTGAAAAATACAAAAAGTAATGTATAGAGGAAAAAACTATCAATCTTTTTGCCTGAAAAGCTTGCATTCATGTAATGTCAAATATCAGTATTCTGTAATAACCAATTTAATTGCTGTCTGAATAAGGAATGTTTTCACTGGGTTCTTTTTCAAAATATTTCATGACTCTATCCTACAATTCTGTATTAACACAATAACAGCTTTATAATAGGGTATTAAAACTTTTTACTTGAGAGGAAAACGAGTCCATATCACAGGGTCCTTTTGCTAAAGGACTGTTATGGTGGGTATAAATAAACCAAATAATTGATCACAGTCTATATAATCAATGTATCTGTTGTTGACACATATTTTTCTACTTTCTGCAAAGCTATTTCTTCCTTCATCAGTTAATTGGGGTTCAGAGGAATTAGGATTTGCATCTGCCTTGAGGATGTTAAACAAAGGCTTAAGTCCTCCTGTGGTAAGCTTTAAGGCGAGGTCTTAGCCAATTAACATAATCTCTTTAGAAGCCTTTTAAAATAATTTAAAGTAGACTATCTTGAATTATCTGTACCACAATTTGTTTGGGATATAACCGTGTCTCAAATATTGAAAAGGATATTGTCTTTGAATCTTTTCTGTAGCAAAAAACTTTAAAAAATTTAAAGCTCTCGCTGCAGAGTAAAGACTTGTAGTGAAACTCTTTTGGGGGTCAAATAAAATGTCTATATAATGAATAATACACTGAAAGATCCAAAAGTCCTAACTTCTTGAATTGAAGCATCGCTAAAATTTTTACTAATGTAGGGCCATAAGTGACCTTGAGGCAAAACTTCCAATGATATCACTTCATGGGCTCTCCAAAATTAAAGCAAGCAAGGTCACTAAAACGCAGACCTTTCACAATTACCAGGATGTAAAGAAACAGTATAAAAACAACCCTCTAAATCTATAATTTACATATATCTTGAGATGGGAGTTGAGTAAGCAAACAGGCTGTAATGCTCTACAAGTTCCATAGCCTCATCGACCCTAGTAAATCCTGTAACAACTTCCATCTGGTTGATTTTTCTTTCTTAATTATAAATATGTGTGAGTTAGATCCCTGAGCCTGTGATCCAATCCAAGTTGCAGCTGAACACGGCAATCATAGTCCATGTAATCTTGAAGCTTTTGCAAACACCAGAGCACAATCAAGAACTTTGGAAAATAAAACCTAACCTCCAATAAAACAATCCAGTCTCAAAATCCAGTCTCTCCAAAAACACCAAGTCCAATTTCATGTTATAAAGTTTGACTGCTAATTCCTACATACTTAGCGTACAGGTGGTGCGGTCTCAATACCTCAAACAAAGGACATTGCCCTAAATTCTTTTATAAGTCTGGTTTTCTAGGATAAGAATTACATAAAGATATTATCCCAATTTAGACCTGTTTCCTGGGTTGGGTTTGCCACCTGTTGTCTAGAATACCCATTTGAATTACCAGTTTTAAGCCAACTTTCTGTTACCAATGTTACAATATTTTAACTATACCCAATAACTTAAAAAGCCAATTTGGTCTATGAGGCATATTTATACATTTAAACCAACAAAACAAAAAATGAAGTGGCTACACATATCTTTAATATTTAGAGCAAACACCGTTTTTATTTTTTCTACCTGTAATTTTTAAGAGAAGCACCTTGTCACCCTGCTAAATCCAATAATCACAGTCAGATTTTTCTAAGAGAAACAGCCATCAGCTCCTTTACCATAGAAGCTGAGGGAAGCTGCGGTCTCTTTTTAAGATCAGCTTGTGCAGATGCTCGGCCCCGGCAGCTTCTCCAACTGACCTAGGGCTCCAGCTACAGGTGCAGGGGGCTCCAAAGGCCGATTGAAACTGCTTTTTATTTATTTGTTCCTTTTTGAAACGATTTAAAAAACTAAATCAAAGGGGTGAATGACAGGCAGAGAAAATTTTAATCATTTTTCTTTTTAACATGAACACAGAACAACTAAGCGTAAAACAAAAAACATACTGACAGATTGGACAGCTTGTGCACCAAGGATGACAATAGACATAGAGGAAAAGAACAGATGGTGTCCTACCAAAGGAACCCAGATGTCCTACCTGAGGGACCCAGAACCGAAATAAGCATTTGTCCAATAGGAGCCAGCAAGAGGCAGAACGTCTCCCACCTTCCTTCTCTCCCTAGGAGGGCCCCGAAAAAGCTTGCTTGCTTAAGCTCATGTTCCTCCCTTTCTCCAAAGCATCCGTGGAGAATCAAGTGGACTGTTTTTTTCTCAACTTTTTTTTTTACAAGTTTTACTCACCGCTATCCCAAATTTTATTTTTCTTTGCATGTGCTTTTAATTCCTGTAGTGTACTTCACTGCCTCCGCTTACTGGGCTCAACTTGTGGTGCCATTTTACCCAATACCCCTTCACTTGGCCGGCTGGCTCCTGGGGCACCTCACTTCCCCCCCCTCTGGTGGACCTCCATTTGTCGGGTGCCTGCGCTGACACAGTACCAAGATCCAGATGTAGGCCTCAAGTAGGTTTAAGAAAAAACACATACTTGGGTCATTCATGTTATGAGAGTGCAAAATCTATACTTGATTCAATTAATATATACCCCAAGTTCACTGGGTGGGAGAACCAGGAAGCACAGTGGAGAAACGGCTTGGTGCCTCAGAAACAAAGAGGAACAAAAACAGGAACCAATTACAGGCACACCCAGGTGAACCACCCAGGCATGCCACTCAAGGCAAAAAAGAAAGGTCAGGCTGCCTTTGTTAGGAACAAAAGGCTTTACCTGCATCAGCAAGCACCAGCAGGGTCCAAAACACTGAAGGACCAGGAGGTCCGGACAGACCTGTCATAATATCCCTCAAGAGCACATTGGTGGAACTTTCATCTGAGTATAATCAATTAGCGGTTTAATTGACCCAATGCCCATTCAGCTGTGGAGAACTCGTGCCTCGTGCTTAAACCTTGCCATGAACCCATAGCTGGAGAGCCTCACAGGTCCCCAGGTCCACATTATTGGTATGTTGTTACTAAAGGAATAAAAGCGTTTCAACTGCCTTTATTTTTTTTTTTTTAAAAATTTTATTTATTTATTTTAAGTACACTGTGGCTGTCTTCAGACACACCAGAAGGGAGCATGGGATCCCCATTACAGATGGTTGTGAGCCACCATTTAGTTGTTGGGGATTGAACTCAGGACCTCTGGAAGAGCAGTCAGTGCTCGAACCGCTGACCATCTCTCCAGTCTAGAGCTGCCTTTGAAAATACTTCCCTTTATGTTAGAGATAAACACGCCTGGCAACCCTCAGTAAAGAAGCTCCATTTGGAGCAAACAGATTATTAGAGGTTCATAACTGGTCACAGTGTAAAAGCTACTGTGGGGATGTCCCACCTCACATAGAACATAGACACAACTCCACACCACAGGCTCAGGGAAGATTGTGTGGGAAAGGCAGAGGAAAGATTACAAGAGTCTGAGGCCCAGGGGATATATAGATAGAGGTAAATATATATACACATAGATAGATAATATAGATACAGAGATAGATAGATAGATACAGAGATAGATAGATACATAGAGGATGTAGAGGATAGATAGATAGAGATAATGGGTAGATAGATAGATAGATAGATAGATAGATAGATGAGATAGATAGATAGATGGGGGTAGATATATGCACATAGATAGATATAGATGTAGATATATATAGATAGATGATGATAGATAGATGAATGATGTAGATATATACACATAGATATGATGATAGATAATGGATGTAGATATATATACACATGATAGATAGATAGATAGATAGATAGATTCATAGACAGATATAGATATATAGATATAGGTAGATATAGGCAGATATATATACATATATACATAGATGGATAAATTGATAGATGATGGATAGATAGATATCAATTTTCATAGTTAAAAGAAAAGGTGATGAGTTCAATAAGGGTTTGGGCAGGACACTGGATGGGGCTGGAGGGCATAGAGGGAGTGAATGCAAACACAATGTCTCTCCTGAAATTCCCAAATAAGTTAAAAACAGTTTGCTGTCTCTAGATTCTTTTTCTACTAATTGTCTTATTTGTTTTACATTTCAAATGATGTCCCTTCCTAGTCTCCCCCAAAGAAGCCCCCCCTCTATTCCCCTCCCTTTGTCTCTAAGAAAGTGCTCCCCCACCCACCCACCACTCTGCTTCACCTCTCCTCCTCCTCTGGGCATGAAACCTCCACAGAACCAAGCACCCTCGCCATCAGACTGATGCCAGATAAGGCAGACCTCTGCCATTTGTATAGCATAGCTATGGACCAGCCCCATGTATACTTTATTAGTGGTTTACTCCCAGGAGCTCTGGGGGGTCCCAAGTTAGTTGATACATGTTTTTTTCTCCTGAACTAATGGGGTTTCCCTGCCTAAACTCCAGGACATGACAGATCCTGTCAATCTCTTTCACAGAAGTGGAGGCTCCTAGACCATATCCTTCACTACTGACCTGTTGCTTAATGAAAAAGTTCTGGAATGACGGAGTCTCCAGTCCTGTTGTGTATGTGTGTGCTGAGCGCGCTGGGTGCCAGGGAGAGAGCCCAAATCTGTGCTCAAATTAGGCAACCATGGTTAAACTCAGAGGATCGTAGAGCAAAACATACGGCATAAAGAAGGCAGTTAATTGTGGTAAAGATAGCTTATCTCTCCTACCGAATCTGTTCTGAGTCCAGAGGGTCAAAGGGTCCTATGACTCCCCACCCCCCGCTTCCCAGCTTCTTGTTCTAGGATTCCCTTGTTTATGTAGGGAGCCTCTATGGCTACCCCTGTTGCAGCCTGTGAGACCTGGTTCTTCCATCACCAAGAGATTCTGCAGTTTGATTATTAGGCCAAGTCTGAGGAAACAGAGCACTGGGATCTGTCAAAGAACCAGCATTCATGCTTTGAGATCCACCCAGCAAAAAACCCCGGGATGGAAGGGAGGCCAAGGGAGGCAGGGAGGGTTGTGCTCTCCTGAGCGTCCAGTTCTCAGATATAACTGTAATTCCATCATGAATCATAGAAAAAGCCCGCAGCCTTTAGCAGTGAAATGATGGTGGGTCAGGTATCATTTTCACGATTACAATTTGTTGCTCATCTCAGATAGCAGGACAAGCAACAGCCATGCTCTCCCAGCCCGAGCCTCCTGCCAGCCGAGCTTCTTGCCTCGGGTCTCCACAAATGTTGTGTGTGGTTCCAAGGCTGTACCCCTGCCTCTGAGTCTGTGAGGGTCCCAAAGTAGCTTATTCAGGCTCCTAAACCCGCGGGCTTACCCAGAGTAGCTGGCCCAACTAGTCTTTGGGATAACAAGAGTTAAAAGTTGATTACATCTTCAGTGCTGACTTGTCACATGGGGAACAACTGTTATGCCAATGCCCTAACCCCTACAAGACTTCTTGGGGACTGGGAGCTTTGTTGAAGCTTAGGGTTGTCAACCTTTCTTCTCCAGGGTTACCATGGTGACTTATGCTGAGGATTAAGCATTGGCAAGAACTGAAGTCATAGGCCGCATCCTTTTTCTTTGTTTTGTTTTAATTTGGGTTTGGACTTTTCTCCCTCCCCCTTTCTCCCTCCTGCTCTTTCTCCCTTTCTCTCTCCTTCTCCTCACTTTCTCTCTCCCTCTCCCTCTTCCTCTTTCTCTCTCAACAAAATAGACCAAATATACCCGTCAACAGTAAACATAAATCAATATAAACAGCCATGTTCTAAACTTTTTTTGTGCTTTTATGATGGTATTTGTTACTTTTTCACTTCTAAGTGCAACGCTTCTTTAAGCATTTCTTTTAAGCCTAGACTGTTGGTGATGACGTTCCTCGGTTTTTGCTTATTTGGAAAGTCTTGATTTCTCACTCGCTTCTAAAGAATACCTCTACTGTATATAGTATTATATCTGTTTCTGCCTTTGGGTCTTTGAATGTCTCCTCAGGTGATATTCTGGTCTGTGTGGTTTCTGCTGAGAAATCCACTAATGAACAAACGAGGCTCCCTTAGAGTGATGTGAGCTTTTTTCCCAGTGTTTTTCTAACTCTCTATTTGTTTGGTCCTTTTGAGTATGAGTCAGAAAAGATACTTCAGAATCAATTCTTTTTTTTTTTTCTTTTCTTTTCTTTTTTTCGGAGCTGTGGACCGAACCCAGGGCCTTGCGCTTGCTAGGCAACCGCTCTACCACTGAGCTAAATCCCCAACCCCTTCAGAATCAATTCTAATTGAAGTTCATTGGTCTTTCCTGTCTGGTGTTGAGGCTTTTGATAGGTGCTCTTTGGCTCTTGGAGAGAGTGGCATTATCAGAAAATAGGAGATTTGCCCCGCCTCCGTAGTCTTCGACACGCATGTGTTGGTTCCCCTTACACTGGGCTGCTGAGTGCTGCTTGTGGTGACACCACTGAGAGAAACTCATCAAAGAACTTCTTGTGAGGTTCCCGTGGCTTCTTGCTGCTTGTGACCTCGGGTCAGTTAGCAAGCCTTGTGGTTTCTTCTGGATTGAACTGCCCTTGCTGGTTCGTGTGTGGTGAATGCCAAGAGGACTGGACTGAAGCTGCTGATTCCCGAGGGTGTTTGCTGCAGGACTGAACTGCTGACATCCTGACAACAAAGACTGGACTCACCCCCCGAAGAACTATTTCTAAGCAAGTCCACTTCCCCCATGTCCTGATAACTTTTTTCTTTTAACCACCTCTGGTAGATAGTGGGCTAGAGGGGAGGTTGAATGCTTATTAAAGTAGGTTGGAAAAAAGTTATGCCTACATGTCAATGAACTGTTTTTTCCTCCATATCTTAAGATCTGGAATTGTAATCTGGTAGAATTCCGCTGTGAATCCATCTGGTACTGAGTGTTTTGTTTTGTTTTGCTGGGAGGTCTTTTCAGTCTCCTCATTTCATATATATTTCTTACATCTCCGGGACAAAATGTACTTAATCATGATGAATACAGTTTGCAAATATTTTATTAACAGTTTAGGCATCTAAGATCATAAAGGAAATTGGTCTGTGATTCTCTTTCTTTGTTGGGTCTTTGTGAGGTGTATCAGAGTAATTGTGATCTCATAAAAGGAATTAAACAATGTTCCTTTGGTTTCTATTTAGTGTGGTAATTTGAGGAGTATTGGCATCAGCTCTTCTTTGAAAATCTGGTAGAAATCTGTACTAAAATCATCTGGCTCTGCGATTTTTGGTTGCTGTCATTCTGGGAGACTTAATCTCTGCTTCTATTTCACTAGGGGTGAGAGGTCTGCTTAAACTGCTTATCCGATCTTGATTTAATGGTGGTAACTGGTATGACGCAAACTATCCATTTCTTTCAGATTTTGAAATTTGGCCGAATACGGGCTTTTTAAAAATGCCCTTGTGACTTAGCTTTTGACTGTGTGGCCTTCCTGTGTGTGGACATAGCAGACTGATGTTACCTGTCATCATGGTGTGAGGTCCAAAATGTGGATTTAGCGGCAGTGGTGTTTCTTTTATGAAGCTGGGTGCCCTTGTCTGGTGCATACACGTTTAGAATCACAAACACCCTCTGTGTGAATTTCTCCATTGATGAGTACGGAATATCTTTCCACATCTCTTCTTTAAAAAAAAAAACTTTTAATTGATTTTTTTTTGTGAGCTTCACATCATGCACTCCAATCCCACGCCTCTATCCTCCTCCCAAAAGAAAATTTAAAGACATAAATTTTTTTTTCTCCGGAGCTGGGGACCGAACCCAGGGCCTTGCGCTTGCTAGGCAAGCGCTCTACCACTGAGCTAAATCCCCAACCCCTAAAGACATAAATTAAAAAAAAAATAATAAAACAAAACATAAAAAAAAATTGTCATGGAAACTATACAGGATACCCTTTTGTCTGCACAGTTTTGCTAGCAAATCGTTACTGCGATGAGTCATTGGTCTGGTTTGAGGCCTCCGACATCTGCCACACTGTCGATACTGGATCCCCACCAGGACTCTTCACAGACAATTCCGTTGTTTACCCTGTGTCATGGAGACGCTGCAGCTTTGGTTCTTTCATGCGCTCCAGCAGTTCATAGAGGAGGTAGATGTTGGGCTGGGCCAACTCAAAACCCTGGGTCTACATCAGCTGCCTGCTGGTAGCTGAGTTGGTCCTCACCCCAGCTCTCCTGCACTCACGCCACCAGAGGGAGCTCTGCAGCCCTGCACCAGCTGGCTCACCCAACTCCACAGCCAGCAAGAAACAGGGCTAGCTCCTCCAACTCTCCTGCCCTTGGGGCTAGGTTACCTGTATGCAGCTCTATTGCTCTGCTCCATCGAAGTGTCAATGCTCTCCCAAGTGCGGCAGCTGGTGAGGGGCCAGGCCAGCTCTCCTGCTCTCATCTCCCCGCCTTCTTCAACATCAGGGCCAGCTCTACTGTGCATCCAGGCAAGGGGAGAGGGAGGGCATCTCTCTAGAGCCCATCCCACCCCACATGAGATGAGTGATGGGCCAGCTCTCCCATACTCCTTGGGGATGGCTCACTCACCATGCTTCCACCACCAGGACCAGCCATACTGTGCTGCCTAGGTGAGATGCAGGGCTCTCCTGAGTGCTACAGCCGATGAGGGATGGGGCCAGCTCTCCTGAATGCTGCAGTGGTGAGGGGCAGGGCCAGCTCTGCTCAGTTCTTGCCCATCAACATGTCTCCAGAGCAGGGACATCTGCATGGCCTTTGGTAGTTATATAAGCCACAGACATCAACACAGAACTCTGCTGCTAAATAGCCACAGACCCAGGCATGGCCCTCAGTGGCAGCACAGGCCAGGACTTCACCACTGCCTCAGGTGTAGGGAAGGATATTCAAATCTACCTTTATGTGTCCAGTTCTGCCTCTCTTCACAGGACGCAAACCATTCAGCTTCTCTTTCTCTCCCATTTCTCTACCACAGACTTCCACATCATAGTGGCTCCTGATACTGGCCTCAGGGTGTCATTTGCCCTGCTGTACCACATGGCAGTCGGCAGGCCTCTGAGGGATCCGTTTCTTTAGGTCTTTTTAGATAATTGGTTCCCATCCTGGCTTCATAAGTGTAACCTACCAGTTTAACCCCACGTAATAGAAGTTTCTCGCACTCCAGTAACTGACAAGAATCTCCGCCACCCATAATGGAGGTTTCAAATACTTCCTCTTTCTCTGACTAGATTCTTGGACCAGTGTTCTGTGTTAGGTACTCCTTAGCACTCAGAACTCATCAAGGACACCCACGAATCCATAGACTACACACACATTTCACAACAGCTACACATCTACTTCACACTCTCTCACCCAACCTCCAGGATACCACAGTCCCCAGGGAGAATAAGGTATCTTGGACACTCTGGTATTTCCTCGGGCCCTCTCCATACTGTCGAGAAACTTTCTATCCTGGACCCAGGGGACCATCTACAATGGGAAGTGGGAGGAAGTCTAAACGCTCTCCTAGATAGATTAGAAATCTGAGATGAGCCCTAAATGTTTGAGAAAAGAATGGTCTCAGTGACACAAACAAAGCAAAAGTAACCGGAAGGCAACCTCATTTTGCAAATAGCAGGTCCCAGAACCCTAAGCAGGCAAGTGATCTGCACAGCTAAGAGAGTCTTCCTCTCTCGGGTGGGTGGTGACCGCATCTCAATCCAGTGGTTGGAGCTTGGGAGCTTGACTTCATAATGGGATGCTATGGGCTAATTGATGTAAAGGGGGAGAGGAAGGTTCAGGAGGTACGGGCTCTTCTTGGACTATCATATGTGCATGTACATATACACACACACCATATATATGTATATATATATACACACATATACATCAACATAAACACATACATCATATCCATCACATATGTATACACCACACACATCATATACATTATATATATATACACATGCGCAAATATATGTATATATAATGTACATGTATGTAATGTTTCTCATACGGTTAGCAGAGACTAACCTCTAGTTTTGTGAGACAGTCATGAAAGAAAGACAAGGTTCAGGTCCCAGATGGTGAGGATGTAAACAGAGAATGAAAAACTCCGAATAGAGCTTATAAATCTTCTGTGGATTAGATCTTCTTCAAGGATGGCATCGTAGTTAGGGTTTCCATGGCTTTGGAGAAACACCACAACTAAGAACTATTATAAAGGACTTTTGATTGGGGCAGGCTTACAGGTTCAGAGGCTCAGTCCATCATCATCAAGGCAGGAAGCATGGCAGCATCCAGGCAGGCCTGGTGCAGGAGGAGCTGAGAGTTCTACACCTTCATCCAAAGGAAGCCAGGAGCAGACTGTTTTCAGGCAGCTAGGAAGAGAGTCTCAAAGCCCACCCCCACAATGACACACTTCCTCCAACAAGGCCACACCTCCTCTTGTGCTACGTTCTGGGCCAAGCTATTCAAACCACCACAAATGGCTAGGTATCAAATGATGGGAAAGAAAGATTCAACCCATTAGATGTCATGGAGGACTCAAAGTGGATGTGAAGAACAGTTCTTTCACTGACAAAGACCCTGGACTTCTACATCCTTTCCCTAGAAACTCTGGAAGCTGCATCAACTACCTGTGGAGTAACAAAACTGTCTTAGTTAGGGTTTCATGGCTGTGAAGAGACTACGGGACTAAGGCAACTCTTAGAAAGGAAAATATTTAGTTAGAGATGGCTTACAGGTTCAGAGATTCAGTCCATTATCATCATGGTGGGAAGCATGGCATGGTACGGAAAGACATGGTGCTGGTGGAACAGAGTTCTACATCTTGATCTGAAGGCAGCCAGGAGGAGGCTCTGGATCCATACTTGAGGTGGCATGTGGAGCTTGGGCATGGGACTAAAAAGCTCACCTATGCAGTGACATACTTCCTCCAACAAGGCCACACCTATCCTGAGAAGGCCCCACCTCCTAGTAGTGCTACTCCTTATGGTCAAGCATTGAAACCCATGATTCTACGGGGGTCGAACCTATCCAGACCATCACATGCACAATTTTACTTCTTAATCTTTCCATCCCAATGCACTGTCACCCTTGCCTTTGTCTCTTGCTGTGTCCTTCTCCTAGCTTCCTGCAAACAGTCTTCACCTGGCTTCCTGTGGATGAAGATATAAAATTCTCAGCTCCCCCATGTCTCCCTGGATGCTGCCTTCCCCATGGCATTGGCAGAGAATGCCCCTTGCTGTTTGAACTTGTGATAAAAGGTTTCCATTAGTATGCCTTTACATTTCTTGGTTAGGAAGTGTAACTTTTGGATGTCAATACTGACTGGTTCCCTCTTGTGATTTCGCAGGCCATCTGCTTTCACTCAGTTAAGCCAGGATGTCACCACATGTCTTTCTCTAGCTAGGGAAGGGTTTCTATATGTCATATATATGCTTTCTATATATTTATATGTACATGTATGGGTCTCTTCAAATGCTAGGCCCAGCAGAGTAATGATCTGCATGTTGCAAAAAGATCTACCTCAACATGATTAAGTAGCCTGTGTTGGTTCAAATTTCTAGAGTATGACCCGGGCAGCTTACTTTAGATATATTTAAGTATAGTAAAACTTGGGAGGAGCTTCTGGTCTTCATCTGCACCCAGACCTAAGGCTGTCGCACAGCCCTCGGTAGCCAAATCCTGCTTAGAGAGAGCTGAACTCCCAGGAGTGCTCTCACTCCCAAGATCACAGGCCCACAGGAGGCTCCAGTCAGAATCAGCAAGACCAACTAACATCAGAGATAACCAGATGGCAAGAGGCAAACGCAAGAATCTTAAGCAACAGAAACCAAGGCTACTTGGCATCATCAGAACCCAGTTCTCCCACCACAGCAAGTACTGGATACCCCAGCACACTGGAAGAGCAAGATTTGGATCTAAAATCACATCACACGATGATGATAGAGGGCTTTCAGAAGTACAGAAATAACTCCCTTAAAGAAATACAGGAGAACCCAGGTAAACAAGTAAAAGCCCTTAAAGAGGAAATACAAAAAAAGTTAAATAATTATAGGAAAACACAAACAAAGAGGTGAAGGAGTTGAACAGAACCACCAAGGATCTAAAAATGGAAACAGAAACAATAAAAAAAAATCACAGAGGAAGACAATCCTGGAGATAGAAAACCTAGGAAAGAGTCCAAGAGTCATAGGTACAAGCATCACGGTAAGAATACAAGAGATAGAAGAGAGAATCTCAAGTGTAGAAGGTACCTTAGAAAATATTAACACAAAGAAAATTCAAAACATAAAAAGCTCCTAACCCAAAACATCCAGGAAATCCAGGACACAATGAGAAAATCAAAACTAAGGATAATAGGTATAGAAGAGAGTGAAGATTCCCAACTTAAAGGACCAGTAAATGTCTTCAACAAAATGTGTAAAAGAAAACTTCCCTAACCTAAAGAAAGAGATGCCCATAAACATACAAGAAGCCTACAGAACTCCAAATGGATTGGACCAGAAAAGAAATTCCTCACATCATATAATAGTCAAAACATCAAATACACAAAACAAAAGAAAGAATATTAAAAACAGTAAGGGAAAAAGGTCAAGTAACATATAAAGGCAGACCTATCAGAATTACACCAGACTTCTCACCAGAGACTATGAAAGCCAGAAGATTCTGGACAGATGTCATACAGACCCTAAGAGAACACAAATGCCAGCCCAGGCTACTATATCCAGCAAAACTCTCAATTAACATAGATGGAGAAACCAAGATATTCCATGAAAAAAAATAAATTTACACAATATTTTTCCACAAATAATGCCCTAAAAAGGAAAATAGATGGAAAACTCCAACACAAGGAAACTATACCCTAGATTTTTATTGAAAAAAAATCTTCTTTCAATAAACCCAAAAGAAGATATCCACACAAACATAATTCCACCTCTAACAACAAAAATGACAGGAAACAGCAATCATTATTCCTTAATATCTCTTAACAGCAATGGACTTAATTCCCCCCCAAAAAAGTCATAGACTAACTGACTGGGTATGTAAAGAGGACCCAGCATTTTGCTGCATACAGGAATCTCACTTTAGTGACAAAGGCAGACACTACCTCAGAGTAAAAGGCTGAAAAAAAATTTTTCTAAGCAAATGGTCCCAAGGAACAAGCTAAAGTAGCCATTCTAATATCGAATAAAATCGACTTTCAACCAAACGTTATCAAAAAAGATAAGGAAGGACACTTCATACTCATCAAAGGAAAAATCTACCAAGATGAACACTCGATTCTGAACATCTATGCTCCAAATGCAAGGGCACCCACACTCATAAAGGAAACTTTACTAAAGCTCAAAACACACATTGCACCACACACAATAATAGTGGGAGACTTAAACACCCCACTCTCACCAGTGGACAGATCATTGAAACAGAAACTAAACAATGACACAGTAAAACTAACAGAAGTTATGAACGAGATGGACTTAATGGTCTTAAACTATAGACCATTTCATCCGAAAACAAAATACAGTCATGGTACCTTCTCCAAAATTGACGATATAATCACAAAACGGACCTCAACAGATACAAGAAGATTGAAATAATCCCATGCATCTTAACAAATCACTATGGACTAAGGCTGGTCTTCATTAACAACAAAAACAACAGAAAGCCCACATACACATGGAAGCTGAACAATGCTCTACTCAATGATAACCTGGTCAAGGAAGAAATAAAGAAAGAAATTAAAGACTTTTTAGAATTAATGAAAATGAAGGCACAACATACCCAAACTTATGGGACACATTGAAAGCAGTGCTGAGAGGAAAACTCATAGCTCTGGGTGCCTCCAAAAAAAACAGGAGAGAGCATACACTAGCATCTTGACAGCACACCTGAAAGGTCTAGAAGAAAAAGAAGCAAACACACCCAAGAGGAGTAGATGGCAGAAACAATCAAACTCAGGGCTAAAAATCAATCAAGTACAAGGGATCAACAAAACCAGGGGCTAGTTCTTTGGAAAAATCAACAAGATAGATAAACTCTTAGCCTGACTAATCAGAGGGCACAGAGACAGTATCCACATTAACAAAATCAGAAATGAAAATGAAGGCATAACAACAGAAACTGAGGAAATTCAAAAAATTATCAGATCCTACTACAAAAGCCTAATGCGACAAAACTGGAAAACCTGGATGAGGTGGACAAATTATTTAGACAGATACCAGGTACCAAAGTTAAATCAGGATCAGCTAAACCATCTAAACCGTCCCATAACCCCTAAGGAAATATAAGCAGCCATCAAAAGTCTCCCAACCCCCGGGGGTTGGGAGACTTTCGATGGCTGCTTATATTTCCTTAGGGGTTATGGGATGGTTTAGATGGTTTAGCTGATCCTGATTTAACTTTGGTACCTGGTATCTGTCTAAATAATTTGTCCACCTCATCCAGGTTTTCCAGTTTTGTCGCATTAGGCTTTTGTAATAGGATCTGATACTTTTTTGAATTTCCTCAGTTTCTGTTGTTATGCCTTCATTTTCATTTCTGATTTTGTTAATGTGGATACTGTCTCTGTGCCCTCTGATTAGTCAGGCTAAGAGTTTATCTATCTTGTTGATTTTTCCAAAGAACTAGCCCCTGGTTTTGTTGATCCCTTGTACTTGATTGATTTTTAGCCCTGAGTTTGATTGTTTCTGGCATCTACTCCTCTTGGGTGAATTTGCTTCTTTATGTTCTAGAGCTTTCAGGTGTGCTGTCAAGATGCTAGCATATGCTCTCTCAAGTTTCTTTTTGGAGGCACTCAGAGCTATGAGTTTTCCTCTCAGCACTGCTTTCATTGTGTCCCATAAGTTTGGGTATGTTGTGCCTTCATTTTCATTAATTCTAAAAAGTCTTTAATTTCTTTCTTTATTTCTTCCTTGACCAGGTTATCATTGAGTAGAGCATTGTTCAGCTTCCATGTGTACGTGGGCTTTCTGTTGTTTTTGTTGTTAATGAAGACCAGCCTTAGTCTGCAGTGATCTGATAGGATGCATGGGATTATTTCAATCTTCTTGTATCTGTTGAGGCCCATTTTGTGTCTGATTATATGGTCAGTTTTGGAGAAGGTACCATGAGGTGCTAAGTAGAAAGTATATTCTTTTGTTTGAGGATGAAATGGTCTATAGATATCTATTAAGTCCATCTCGTTCATAACTTCTGTTAGTTTTACTGTGTCATTGTTTAGTTTCTGTTTCAATGATCTGTTCACTGATGAGAGTGGGGTGTTTAAGTCTCCCACTATTATTGTGTGTGGTGCAATGTGTGTTTTGAGCTTTAGTAAAGTTTCCTTTATGAGGGTGGGTGCCCTTGCATTTGGAGCATAGATATTCAGAATCGAGTGTTCATCTTGGTAGATTTTTCCTTTGATGAGTATGAAGTGTCCTTCCTTATCTTTTTTTGATAACGTTTGGTTGAAAGTCAATTTTATTCGATATTAGAATGGCTACTCTAGCTTGTTCCTTGGGACCATTTGCTTAGACATTTTTTTCAGCCTTTTACTCTGAGGTAGTGTCTGCCTTTGTCACTAAAGTGAGTTTCCTGTATGCAGCAAAATGCTGGGTCCTCTTTACATACCCAGTCAGTTAGTCTATGTCTTTTTTGGGGGGAATTAAGTCCATTGCTGTTAAGAGATATTAAGGAATAATGATTGCTGTTTCCTGTCATTTTTGTTGTGAGAGGTGGAATTATGTTTGTGTGGATATCTTCTTTTGGGTTTATTGAAAGACGATTTTTTTTTTCAATAAAAATCTAGGGTAGAGTTTCCTTTCTTGTGTTGGAGTTTTCCATCTATTTTCCTTTTTAGGGCTTTATTTGTGGAAAACTATTGTGTAAATTTATTTTTTTTCATGGAATATCTTGGTTTCTCCATCTATGTTAATTGAGAGTTTTGCTGGATATAGTAGCCTGGGCTGGCAATTGTGTTCTCTTAGGGTCTGTGTGACATCTGCCCAGGATCTTCTGACTTTCACAGTTTCTATTGAGAATTCTAGTATAATTGTGATAGATCTGCCTTTATATGTTACTTGACCTTTTTCCCTTATTGTTTTTAATATTCTTTCTTTGTGTTGTGTATTTGATGTTTTGACTATTATATGATGTGAGGAATTTCTTTTCTGGTCCAATCCATTTGGAGTTCTGTAGGCTTCTTGTATGTTTATGGGCATCTCTTTCTTTAGGTTAGGGAAATTTTCTTTTACAAATTTGTTGAAGACATTTACTGGTCCTTTAAGTTGGGAATCTTCACTCTCTTCTATACCTATTATCCTTAGTTTTGATTTTCTCATTGTGTCCTGGATTTCCTGGATGTTTTGGGTTAGGAGCTTTTTGCAGTTTGCATTTCCCTTGACTGTTGTATCAATGTTTTCTATGGTATCTTCTGCCCTTGAGATTCTCTCTTCTATCTCTTGTATTCTTACCGTGATGCTTGTACCTATGACTCTTGGACTCTTTCCTAGGTTTTCTATCTCCAGGGTTGCCTCTCTTTGTGATTTCTTTATTGTTTCTATTCCTATTTTTTGAACCTGGATGGTTTTGTTCAACTCCTTCACTGGTTTGGTTGTGTTTTCCTGTAAAAATCCTTTAAGGGATTTTTGTATTTCCTCTTTAAGGGCTTTTACTTGTTTACCTGGGTTCTCCTGTATTTCTTTAAGGGAGTTATTTCTGTACTTCTGAAAGCCCTCTATCATCATCGTGTGATGTGATTTTAGATCCAAATCTTGCTCTTCCAGTGTGCTGGGGTATCCAGTACTTGCTGTGGTGGGAGAACTGGGTTCTGATGATGCCAAGTAGCCTTGGTTTCTGTTGCTTAAGATTCTTGCGTTTGCCTCTTGCCATCTGGTTATCTCTGATGTTAGTTGGTCTTGCTGATTCTGACTGGAGCCTCCTGTGGGCCTGTGATCTTGGGAGTGAGAGCACTCCTGGGAGTTCAGCTCTCTCTAAGCAGGATTTGGCTACCGAGGGCTGTGCGACAGCCTTAGGTCTGGGTGCAGATGAAGACCAGAAGCTCCTCCCAAGTTTTACTATACTTAAATATATCTAAAGTAAGCTGCCCGGGTCATACTCTAGAAATTTGAACCAACACAGGCTACTTAATCATGTTGAGGTAGATCTTTTTGCAACATGCAGATCATTACTCTGCTGGGCCTAGCATTTGAAGAGACCCATACATGTACATATATAAATATATAGAAAGCATATATGACATATAGAAACCTTCCTAGCTAGGAGAAAGACAGCCGGGTACATCCTGGCTTAACTGAGGGAAAACAGATGGCCTCACGAATCCCACAGAGGGAACCAGTCATTGACATCCAAAAGTTTCTTCTAACTAAGAAATGTAAAGGCATACTAATGAAACCTTTTTTCACAAGTTCAAACAGCAAGGGGCATTCTCGCCAATGCCATGGGGAAGGCAGCATCAGGGGAGACATGGGGAGCTGAGAATTTTATATCTTCATCCACAGGAAGCGGTGAAGCTGTTTTTAGGAAGCTAGAGAAAGACACAGCAAGAGACAAAAGGCAAAAGGTGACAGTGCATTGGGATGGAAAAGATTAAATAAAATTGTGCATGTGATGGTCTGGATAGGTTCGACCCATGTAGAATCATGGGTTTCAATGCTTTGACCATAAGGGTAACACTACTAGGAGGTGGGGACCTTCTCAGGATAGGGTGTGCCTTGTTGGAGTATGTCACTGCATAGGTGGGCTTTTTAGTCCCATGCCCAAGCCCACATGCCACCTCAAGTATGGATCAGAGCCTCCTCCTGGCTGCCTTCAGATCAAGATGAACTCTGCTCCACCAGCACCATGTTCCACCATGCTGCTTCCCACCATGATGATAATGGACTGAATCTCAACCTGTAAGCCATCTCTAACTAAATATTTTCCTTTCTAAGATTTGCCTCAGTCCCGTAGGTCTCTTCACAGTGTGAAACCCTAACTAAGACAGTTTTGTTACTCCACAGGTAGTTGATGCAGCTTTGACTTTTTTCTAGGGAAAGGATATAGAAGTCCAGGGTCTTTGTTGCGAAAGAACTGTTCTTCACATCCACTTTGAGTCCTCCATGACATCTAATGGGTTGAATCTTTCTTTCCCATCATTTGGATACCTAGCCATTTGTGGTGGTTTTGAATAGCTTGGCCCAGAACGTAGCACAAGAGGAGTGTGGCCTTGTTAAGGGGGAAGTGTGTGTCATTGTGGGTGGCTTTGGAGACTCTCTTCCTACGCTGCCTGAAACAGTCTGTTGCCTGGCTTCCCTTTGGACGAAGGTGTAGAACTCTCAGCTCCTCTGCACCAGGCCTGCCTGATGCTGCCCATGCTTCCGCCTTGATGATGATGGATCGAGCCTCTGAACCTGTAAGCCTGCCCCAATCAAAAGTCCTTTATAATAGTTCTTATTTGTGGTGTTTCTCCAAAGCCATGAAACCTCTAACTCGGTGGCATCTTGGTTAAAGATTCAATCCACAGAAGAAGATTTATAAGCTCTATTCGGAGTTTTTCATTCTCTGTTTTACATCCTCACCATCTGGGACCTGAACTTGTCTTTCTTTCATGACTGTCTCACAAAACTAGAGGTTAGTCTCTGCAACCGATGAGAAATATTGAGACATACATGTACATTATATATACATATATTTATGCATGTGTATATATATATAATGTATATGATGTGTGTGGTGTATATATATGTGATGGATATGATGTATGTGTTTATGTTGATATATGTGTGTATATATATACATATATATGGTGTGTATATGTACATGCACATATGATAGTCCAAGAAGAGCCCGCATTCTTCCTGAACCTTCCTTCCCCCTTTACATCAATTAGCCCATAGCATCCCATTATGAAGTCAAGCTCCCAAGCTCCAACCACTGGATTGAGATCGTGTCACCACCCACCAGAGAGGAAGACTCTCTTAGGCTGTGCAGATCCTTGCCTGCTTAGGTTCTGGGACCTGCTATTTGCAAAAATGAGGTTGCCTTCCGTTACTTTTTGCTTTGTTTGTGTCACTGAGACCATTCTTTTCTCAAACATTTAGGGCTCATCTCAGATTTCTAATCTATCTAGGAGAGCGTTTAGACTTCCTCCCACTTCCCATTGTAGATGGTCCCCTGGGTCCAGGATAGAAAGTTTCTCGACAGTATGGAGAGGGCCGAGGAAATACCAGAGTGTCAAGATACCTTATCTCCTGGGGACTGTGGTATCCTGGAGGTTGGGTGAGAGAGTGTGAAGTAGATGTGTAGCTGTTGTGAAATGTGTGTGTAGTCTATGGATTCGTGGGTGTCTTGATGAGTTCTGAGTGCAAAGGAGTACCCTAACACAGAACACTGGTCCAAGAATCTAGTCAGAGAAAGAGGAAGTATTTGAAACCTCCATTATGGGTGGCGGAGATTCTTGTCAGTTGGAGTGCGAGAAACTTCTATTACGATGGGGTTAAACTGGTGGGTTACACTTATGAAGCCAGGATGGGAACCAATTATCTAAAAAGACCTAAAGAAACGGATCCCTCAGAGGCCTGCTGACTGCCATGTGGTACAGCAGGGCAAATGACACCCTGAGGCCAGTATCAGGAGCCACTATGATGTGGAAGTCTGTGTAGAGAAATGGGGAGAGAAAGAGAAGCTGAATGGTTTGCGTCCTGTGAAGAGAGGCAGAACTGGACACATAAAAGGTAGATTTGAATCCTCCCTACACCTGAGGCAGTGGTGAAGTCCTGGCCTGTGCCACTGAGGGCTTATGCCTGGGTCTGTGGCTGTTTAGCAGCAGAGTTCTGTGTTGATGTCTGTGGCTTATAGCACTACCAAAGGCCATGCAGATGTCCCTGCTCTGGGGAGACATGTTGATGGGCAAGAACTGAGCAGGCTGGCCCTGCCCCCTCACCACTGCAGCATTCAGGAGAGCTGGCCCCCATCCCTCATGGGCTGTAGCACTCAGGAGAGCCCTGCATCTCACCTAGGCAGCACAGTATGGCTGGTCCTGGTGGTGGAAGCATGGTGAGTGAGCCATCCCCAAGGAGTATGGGAGAGCGGCCCATCACTCATCTCATGTGGGGTGGGATGGGCTCTAGAGATGCCCTCCCTCTCCCCCTTGCCTGGATGCACAGTAGAGCTGGCCCTGATGTTGAAGAAGGCGGGGAGATGAGAGCAGGAGAGCTGGCCTGGCCCCACCAGCCGTCCGCACTTGGGAGAGCATTGACACTTCGATGGAGCAGAGCAATAGAGCCACACAGGCAACCCAGCCCCAAGGGCAGGAGAGTTGGAGGAGCCAGCCCTGTTTCTTGCTGGCTGTGGAGTTGGGTGAGCCAGCTGGTGCAGGCTGCAGAGCCCTCTGGTGGCGGGAGTGCAGGAGAGCTGGGGTGGGACCAACTCAGCTACCAGCAGGCAGCTGATGAGACCAGGGTTTTGAGTTGGCCCAGCCCAACATCTACCTCCTCTATGAACTGCTGGAGCGCATGAAAGAACCAAAGCTGCAGCGTCTCCATGACACAGGGTAAACAACGGAATTGTCTGTGAAGAGTCCTGGTGGGGATCCAGTATCGACAGTGTGGCAGATGTCGGAGGCCTCAAACCAGACCAATGACTCATCGCAGTAACGATTTGCTAGCAAAACTGTGCAGACAAAAGGGTATCCTGTATAGTTTCCATGACAATTTTTTTTTATGTTTTGTTTTATTATTTTTTTTTTAATTTATGTCTTTAGGGGTTGGGGATTTAGCTCAGTGGTAGAGCGCTTGCAGGCAAGCGCAAGGCCCTGGGTTCGGTCCCCAGCTCCGGAAAAAAAAAAGAAAAAAAAATTTATGTCTTTAAATTTTCTTTTGGGAGGAGGATAGAGGCGTGGGATTGGAGTGCATGATGTGAAGCTCACAAAAAAAAATCAATTAAAAGTTTTTTTTTTTAAAGAAGAGATGTGGAAAGATATTCGTACTCATCAATGGAGAAATTCACAGAGGGTGTTTGTGATTCTAAACGTGTATGCACCAGACAAGGGCACCCAGCTTCATAAAAAGAAACACCACGTCGCTAAATCCACATTTTGGACCTCACACCATGATGACAGGTAACATCAGTCTGCTATGTCACACAGGAAGGCCACAGTCAAAAGCTAAGTCACAAGGGCATTTTTAAAAGCCAGATTCGGCCAAATTTCAAAATCTGAAAGAAATGGATAGTTTTGTCATACCAGTTACCACCATTAAATCAAGATCGGATAAGCAGTTTAAGCAGACCTCTCACCTAGTGAAATAGAAGCAGAGATTAAGTCTCCCAGAATGACAGCAACCAAAAATCGCAGAGCCAGATGATTTTAGTACAGATTTCTACCAGATTTTCAAAGAAGAGCTGATGCCAATACTCCTCAAATTTACACTAAATAGAAACCAAAGGAACATTGTTTAATTCCTTTTATGAGATCACAATTACTCTGATACACCTCACAAAGACCCAACAAAGAAAGAGAATCACAGACCAATTTCCTTTATGATCTTAGATGCCTAAACTGTTAATAAAATATTTGCAAACTGTATTCATCATGATTAAGTACATTTTGTCCGGAGATGTAAGAAATATATATGAAATGAGGAGACTGAAAAGACCTCCCAGCAAAACAAAAACAAAACACTCAGTACCAGATGGATTCACAGCGGAATTCTACCAGATTACAATTCCAGATCTTAAGATATGGAGGAAAAAAAAACAGTTTCATTGACATGTAGGCACAACTTTTTTCCAACCTACTTTAATAAGCATTCAACCTCCCTCTAGCCTACTATCTACCAGAGGTGGTTAAAAGAAAAAAGTTATCAGGACATGGGGAAGTGGACTTGCTTAGAAAAATAGTTCTTCGGGGGTGAGTCCAGTCTTTGTTGTCAGGATGTCAGCAGTTCAGTCCTGCAGCAAACACCCTCGGGAATCAGCAGCTTCAGTCCAGTCCTCTTGGCATTCACCACACACAAACCAGCAAGGCAGTTCAATCCAGAAGAAACCACAAGGCTTGCTAACTGACCCGAGGTCACAAGCAGCAAGAAGCCACGGGAACCTCACAAGAAGTTCTTTGATGAGTTTTCTCAGTGGTGTCACCACAAGCAGCACTCAGCAGCCCAGTGTAAGGGGAACCAACACATGCGTGTCGAAGACTACGGAGGGGCAAATCTCCTATTTTCTGATAATGCCACTCTCTCCAAGAGCCAAAGACCACCTATCAAAAGCCTCAACACCAGACAGGAAAGACCAATGAACTTCAATTAGAATTGATTCTGAAGGGGTTGGGGATTTAGCTCAGTGGTAGAGCGGTTGCCTAGCAAGCGCAAGGCCCTGGGTTCGGTCCCCAGCTCCGAAAAAAAGAAAAGAAAAAAAAAAAAAAGAATTGATTCTGAAGTATCTTTTCTGACTCATACTCAAAAGGACCAAACAAATAGAGAGTTAGAAAAAAACTGGGAAAAAAGCTCACATCACTCTAAGGGAGCCTCGTTTGTTCATTAGTGGATTTCTCAGCAGAAACCACACAGACCAGAATATCACCTGAGGAGACATTCAAAGACCCAAAGGCAGAAACAAAAATAATACTATATACAGTAGAGGTATTCTTTAGAAGCGAGGAGAAATCAAGACTTTCCAAATAAGCAAAAACCGAGGAACGTCATCACCAACAGTCTAGGCTTAAAAGAAATGCTTAAAGAAGCGTTGCACTTAGAAGTGAAAAGTAACAAATACCATCATAAAAAGCACAAAAAAGTTTAGAACATGGCTGTTTATATTGATTTATGTTTACTGTTGACGGGTATATTTGGTCTATTTTGTTGAGAGAGAAAGAGGAAGAGGGAGAGGGAGAGAGAAAGTGAGGAGAAGGAGAGAGAAAGGGAGAAAGAGCAGGAGGGAGAAAGGGGGAGGGAGAAAAGTCCAAACCCAAATTAAAACAAAACAAAGAAAAAGGATGCGGCCTATGACTTCAGTTCTTGCCAATGCTTAATCCTCAGCGTAAGTCACCATGGTAACCCTGGAGAAGAAAGGTTGACAACCCTAGCTTCAACAAAGCTCACAGTCCCCAGAAGTCTTGTAGGGAGTTAGGGCATTTGGCATGACAGTTGTTCCCCCTGTGTGACAAGTCAACACTGAAGATGTAATCAACTTTTTTAACTCTTCGTATCCCAAAAGACTAGTTGAGATAGCTACTCTGGAGTCGCCACGGGTTTAGGGAGCCTAGATAGCTACTTTGGGACCCTCACAGACTCAGAGAGCTTAGGGGTACAGCCTTGGAACCACACACAACATTTGTGGAGACCGAGGCAAGAAGCTCGGCTGGCAGGAGGCTCGGGCTGGGGAGAGCATGGCTGTTGCTTGTCCTGCTATCTGAGATGAGCAACAAATTGTAATCCCGTAGAAAATGATACCCTCTGACCCACCATCATTTCACTGCTAAGGCTGCGGGGCTTTTTCTATGATTCATGATCGACCACAGTTATATCTGAGAATCCTGACGCTCAGGGAGAGCACAACCCTCCTCGTCTCCTTGGCCTCCTTCCATCCGCGGGGTTTTTGCTGGGTGGGATCTCAAAGCATGAATGCTGGTTCTTCAGGACAGATCCCAGTGCTCTGTTTCCCTCAGACTTGGTCTAATAATCAAACTGCAGAATCTCTTGGTGATGGAAGAACCAGGTCTCACAGGCTGCAATACCAGGGGTAGCCGCCAGAGGCTCCTGCTACATAAACAAGGGAATCCTAGAACAAGAAGCTGGGAGGCGGGGGTGGGGGAGTCACAGGACCCTTGACCCCTCTGGGCTCAGAACCAGATTCCAGTAGGAGAGATAAGCTATCTTTACCACAATTAACTGCCTTCTTTATGCCCGTATGTTTTGCTCTGCGATCCTCTGAGTTTAACCATGGTTGCCTAATTTGAGCACAGATTTGGAGCTCTCTCCTGGCACCCAGCGCGCTCAGCACACATACACAACAGGACAGCTGGAGACTCCGTCATTCCAGAACTTTTCGTTAAGCAACAGGTCAGTAGTGAAGGATATGGTCCTAGGAGCTCCTCCCACTTCTGTGAAAGTTGACAGGATCTGTCATGTCCTGGGTTTAGGCAGGAAACCTCATTGTAGTTCAGGAGAAGAAAAACAGTATCAACTAACGGGACCCCTCAGAGCTCCTGGGGAGTAAACCACTAACCAAAGAGTATACATGGGCTGGTCCATGGCTTGCGTTACAAATGTAGCAGAGGTCTGCCTTATCTGGCATCAGTCTGATGGCGAGGTGCTTGGTTCTGTGGAGGTTTCATGCCCCAGAGGAGGGTTAGAGAGGTGAAGCAAGAGTGGGTGGGTGGGTGGGGGGAGCACTTTCTTAGAGACAAAGGGGAGGGGAATAGAGTGGGGGCTTCTTTGGGGGGAGACTGGGAAGGGGACATCATTTGAAATGTAAACAAATAAGATAATTAGTAGAAAAAGAATCTAGAGACAGCAAAACTGTTTTTAACTTATTTGGGAATTTCAGGAGAGACATTGTGTTTGCATTCACTCCCCTCTATGCCCTCCCAGCCCATCCAGTGTCTGCCCAACCCTTATTGAACTCATCACCTTTTCTTTAACTATGGTGATATCTATCTATCCATCTATCTATCAATTTATCCATCTATGTATATATGTATATATATATATCTGCCTATATCTACCTATATCTATATATCTATCTATCTGTCTATGAATCTATCTATCTATCTATCTATCTATCTATGTGTATATATATCTACATCTATCTATCTATCTATCATCTATCTATGTGTATATATATCTACATCTATCTATCTATCTATCATCTATCTATGTGTATATATATCTACATCTATCTATCTATGTGCATATATATCTACCTCTATCTATCTATCTATCTCTATCTATCTATCGTCTATCTATCTATCTATCTATCTATCTACCTATCTATCTCTATCTATCTATCTATCTACATCTATCTATGTATCTATCTATCTCTGTATCTATCTATCTATCTCTGTATCTATATCTATCTATCTATGTGTATATATATTTACCTCTATCTATATATCCCCTGGGCCTCAGACTCTTGTAATCTTTCCTCTGCCTTTCCCACAATCTTCCCTGAGCCTGTGGTGTAGGAGTTGTGTTTTCTATGTTCTATGTGAGGTGGGACATCCCACAGTGGCTTTCTTTACACTGTGACCAGTTATGAACCTCTAATAATCTGTTTGCTCCAAAATGGAGCTTCTTTACTGAGGGTTGTGAGCCGTGTTTATCTCTAACATAAAGGGAAGTACTTAAAGGCAGTCGCAGACTGGAGAGATGGCTCAGCGGTTCGGAGCACTGACTGCTCTTCCAGAGGTCCTGAGTTCAATCCCCAACAACTAAATGGTGGCTCACAACCATCTGTAATGGGATCCGATGCTCCCTTCTGGTGTGTCTGAAGACAGCTACAGTGTACTTAAAATAAATAAATAAAATCTTTAAAAAAAAAAATAAAGGCAGTTGAAACGTTTATTCCTTTAGTAACAACATACCAATAATGTGTGGACCTGTGGGACCTGTGAGCTCTCCAGCTATGGGTTCATGGCAAGGTTTACAGCACGAGGCACGAGTTCTCCACAGCTGAATGGGCATTGGGTCCAATTAAACCGCTAATTGATTATACTCAAGATGAAAGTTCCACTAATGTACTCTTGAGGGATATTATGACAGATCTGTCGGACCCTCCTGGTCCTTCAGTGTTTGACCCCTGCTGAACCTTGCTGATGCAGGTAGAAGCCTTTTGTTCCTAACAAAGGAACGCCCTGACCTTTCTTTTTGCCTTGAGTGGCATGCCTGGGTGGTTCACCTGGGTGTTAACACTGCTAATTGGTTCCTGTTTTTTGTTCCTCTTTGTTTCTGAGGGCATAAGCCGTTTCTCCACTGTGCTTCCTGGATTTCTCCACCCAGTGAACTTGGGGTATATATTCGGTGAATCAAGTATAAGATTTTGCACTCTCATAACATGAATGACCCAAGTATGTGTTTTTTCTTAAACCTCGCAGGCCTACATCTGGATCTTGGTACTGTGTCAGCGCAGGCACCGACAAATGGAGGTCCCACCGAGATGGGGAAAGTGAGGTCGTCCCAGGAGCCAGCCGGCCAAGTGAAGGGCCGTATTGGGTAAAATGGCACCACGAAGTTGGAGCCCAGTAAGCGGGAGGCAGTGAAGTACACCACAGGAATTAAAAGCACATGCAAAGAAAAATAAAGATTTGGGATAGCGGTGAGTAAACTTGTAAAAAAAAAAAGTTGAGAAAAACAGTCCACTTGATTCTCCACGGATGCTTTGGAGAAAGAGAAGGAACATGAGCTTAAGCTTAAGCTTAAGCTTTTTCGGAGTTCTCCTAGGGAGAGAAGGAAGGTGGGAGACGTTCTGCCTCCTTGCTGGCTCCTATTGGACAAATGCTTATTTCTGGTTCTGGGTCCCTCAGGTAGGACATCTGGGTTCCTTTGGTAGGACACCATCTAGTTCTTTTCCTCTATGTCTATTGTCTGTCCTTGGTGCACCAAGCTGTCCACGTCTGTCAGTATGTTTTTTTGTTTTGGCGCTTGAATGTTGTTCTGTGTTTCATGTTAAAAAGAAAAAATGATTAAAACTTTCTCTGCCTGTCATTCACCCCTTGATTTAGTTTTAACTCGTTTCAAAAAAGGAACAAATAAATAAAAAGCAGTTTCAATCGGCCTTTGGAGCCCTGCACCTGTAGCTAGGAGCCTAGGTCAGCTGGAGAAGCTGCCCGGGGGGCCGAGCATCTGCACAAGCTGATCTTAAAGGAGCCCGCAGCTTCTCAGCTTCTATGGTAAGGGAGCTGATGGCTGTTTCTCTTAGAAAAATCCCTGACTGTGATTATTGGATTTAGCAGGTGACAAGGTGCTTCTCTTAAAAATTACAGGTAGAAAAAGTAAAAACGGTGTTTGCTCTAAATATTAAAGATATGTGTAGCCACTTCATTTTTTGTTTTTGATTGGTTTTAAATGTATAAATATGCTCTATAGACCATTGGCTTTTAAGTTATTGGGTATAGTTAAAATATTGTAACATTGGTAACAGAAAGTTGGCTTAAAACTGGTAATTCAAATGGAGTCATTCTAGACAACAGGTGGCATGAGCCAACCCAGGGAAACAGGTCTAAATTGGGATAATATCTTTATGTAATTCTTATCCTAGAAACCAGACTTATAAAAGAATTTAGGGCAATGTCTCTTTGTTTGAGGTATTGGAGACCGCACCATCGTACGTTCGTATGTAGGAATTGGCAGTCAAACTTTATAACATGAGGGGTGGACTTGGTGTTTTGGAGAGACTGGATTTTGGAGACTGGATTGTTTGTTGGAGGTTGAGTTTTATTTTCCAAAGTTGCGGTTGTGCTCTGGTGTTGCAAGAAAAACTTAAAAGATTGTGGTTAACGATTGCCCGTGTTCCATTGGCTACAGCTTGCAGTTGGATCACAGGCTCAGGGATCTAACTCACACATATTTATAATTAAGAAAAAGAAAAAAATCAACCAGATGGAGATTGTTACAGGATTTACTAAGGGTCGATGAGGCTATGGAACTTGTAAGAGCATTACAGCCTGTTTGCTTACTCCAACTCCCATCTCAAGATATATGTATAAAATTATAGATTTAGAGGGTTGTTTTTATGCTGTTTCTTTACATCCTGGTAATTGTGAAAGGTCTACGTTTAGTGACCTTGCTTGCTTTTAATTTTGGAGAGCCCATGAAGTGATATCATTGGAAAGTTTTGCCTCAAGGAGTCACTTATGGCCCTACATTAGGTAAAAATTTTGACGATGCTTCAATTCAAGAAGTTAGGACTTTGGATCTTTCAGTGTATATTATTCATTATATAGACATTTTATTAGCTGACCCCCCAAAAAGAGTTTCACTACAAGTCTTTACTCTTACAGCGAGCTTTAAATTTTTAAAGTAGTTTTTTGCTACAGAAAAGATTCAAAGACAATATCCTTTTCAATATTTGAGACACCGGTTATATCCCAAACAAATTGTGGTACAGATAATTCAAGATAGTCTACTTTAAATTATTTTAAAGGCTTCTAAAGTTATGTTAATTGGCTAAGACCTCGCCTTAAGCTTACCACAGGAGGACTTAAGCCTTTGTTTAACATCCTCAAGGCAGATGCAAATCCTAATTCCTCTAGACAATTAACTGATGAAGGAAGAATAGCTTTGCAGAAAGTAGAGAAAAATATGTGTCAACAACAGATACATTGATTATATAGACTGTGATCAATTGTTGGTTATTTATACCCACCATAACAGTCCTTTGGCAAAAGGGACCATTGATATGGACTCGTTTTTCCTCTCCAAGTAAAAGTTTTAATACCCTATTATAAAGCTGTTATTGTGTTAATACAGAATTGTAGGATAGAGTCATAGAAATATTTTGAAAAAGAACCCAGTGAAACATTCCTTATTCCAGACAGCAATTAAATTGGTTATTACAGAATACTGATATTTGACTTATTACATAGACAAACTTTTCAGGCAAAATTGATAGTTTTCCTCTATACATGCTTTTGTATTTCCTGTAAATTTGTGCATGCAGCCCATAGAAAATGCACTTACTGTATTCATAGATGGTTCATGTAATGAGAAGGCAGCATATGTAATTGGATCACATGTTCATTCCCTTGAGTTCCCCCTCATTTCAGCACAGATTATTGAATTACGTGCTGTAGCCGCTGTTTTTGAAATGTTGAAAAATCAAGTTTTCAATTCATATACTGATAGCCAATGTGTAGCTTATGGTTTACAATTGATTAAAATTTTTCCTTTTTAGACACTGCTAACCCTCAAATTTTACAATTATTTATGCTGTACAACTGATTGAAGAGAATGTACTGTTCCTTTATAGGCCATTTAAGAACTCAGACTGGATTGCCTGGACCCCGTAGTGAGGCCAATGCCACCACAGATTTCTACACCAGGCAGATTATATACCAGGCGCGGGCTCCGACAACGCTCCAGTCGTTGTTCTCAGACTTTACAGCTAAATCGAATGGTTGATAATATTTCTCCAACACTGAGGGCTGCTAAGGAGGAGGCTTCCAGGTCCTTGATTTCTTCAAGTGCTGAAGCTGACGGGTGTGGTGTCTTCTGCAATCGAGAATTAACTTCATGTTCTGGCAGGCGGCCAAGGGCAACAATAATAGTGTAAATGGCTTTGGTGGTCTGTTAGACACAGCAACAACAGCTCAAAGGGAGGGGTCCCCTGCTGGTGCTGGTGGGGTTTTTTTTATTTGTTTGTTTTTTGGGTTTTTTTTGTTTTGTTTTTTTGGGTTTTTTTGTTGTTGTTTTGTTTTGTTACTCTATGGCTTTGGGGACCAGGTAGCATTATCTCATCAAAGGGAGGAAAATCCATTAATGCTTACACACTCACACACATACACCCACACTCACACACATGCACACACACTTATCTACACACACATCCACACTTCAAACACATATCACACACATACATCACGCAATATACACTTCAAACACATATCACACATATACATATATACATACACACATACACACATATTATACATGCACACATACATACATATCACACACATACATACAGACATACACAGACATCACACACATATACACACATATCACACATATTTATACACACATATATACACATACACATACATCATATACACATCACACACATATCACATACATATACACATAAGCACACATCACACACACATATACAAATGAGACACATCACACACATATACACACATACACATCACACACATATATACACATACACATCACACACTTACACATACCACACACACTTATCTACCCACAAACATACATACACAACACACACACACACACATACACAGACACTGTAAATGAGCTTATGAAGTATGGGTATCCCTACGGCTTCTTCAAACATCCTTATTGTTGCTCACCTGCTCAGTCCTCTTCCCCCTTTTTAACCTCCCCAGCTGAGGCCCCTCCCTCCCTTTTCCTCTTTACCCTGTTTTTGTACCTATCCCCTTCTCTAGAAATCTTTCCACACACACACCCTCCCCCAATGGTCCCTTTCTACTTTCCTGGCTTTTACAGGTTATTCCAAATATTCCTACAGAATCGGACCTAAATATCCTTGGATGTAGGGTTGGAACGACAGCTCAGCAGATAAGAAGGCTTATTACTCTTGCAGAGGACCTGGGCTTGGCTCCCAGCACCCACATAGTGGCTCACAAATGTCACTCCATACAGGTTCTGATGTCTGTAGGCTCTGATGTCCCTGCCAGACTCTACAGGTGCTGGCGTGTGTGGTGCACATAAACTCATGCACACTCACATGTATACACACACATGAAAACTTTTTAAAAATAAGATTCATATGTAAGACCTACAAAGAAGAGAGTATGTAGAATATAAAACTATGGGTCTGAGGACTTCACTCAGAATATACGCCATTTCCATCGCTGTACCTACAGATGTCGTGATTTCCGTTCTCTCTGTAGACGAACAGAATTCCCTTGTGTCTGTCAGGGCATTTTCACAATCGGTTGTTGGACGTCTGGCTGCTTCTATTCCGTAGCCTTTGTGACCAGGGTACAATGAACGTGGTCAATGTCATGCAAGTATCTTGGTGGCAGAAACCTCAGTCTTACACACTCAGCCTATATTAAGTATTTTATTATCCTAATGAAAAAAAACTGCCAAATGCACAACACAAATAACCATCAATAGATAAGATGATCAATAAAATATGACATATGGATTGCTGGGGTCCAGCCTCGACACAGGATCGGGGTTCTCAACTGGAAGCAGGGATATCTGGAAGGTGCAAATAAATATACACAGACTACTCTTTGGGTACAAACTGACAGGCAATTCAAGGCTTAAAATCATTCTCTCTGTCTCTTTCTCTGTCTGTCTGTCTGTCTGTCTGTCTGTCTCTCTCTCTCTCTCTCTCAGCTTGAGGCTGCACACACTCTGCATTCTTTTGTGCACTCTGCTTTTTTTATTGCAGTTTTCTTTTCTCAAACTCCCACTCTCATGCACACGTCTGTTCATTACCCTTTCATTCTCACACACACTCTTCATACACACCTCATACATATCTCACACACACCACATGCACTCTCCTTTCACTCACACACACAATCTTCATACACACCTCACATTCTCTCTTCACTCACTCTTCACATGCTCTTCTCATGCTCTCTCACTCGCTCTCTCATTCGCTCCCTCATGCGCTCTCTCACTCACTCTTCACATGTTCTCTCTCAAGCTCTCCAGCCTTTCTCTTGCCCCAGTCTTTTATTGATAATTCAAAAGCAGATAGAAAAAAAGACATTGTATAATCATTGCCAAATCAAATTCAGAAGAATAACCACATCCCACAAAGAATTAAGAATTAACAATTGTTCCTCAAAGTTTCAAGCTTCCCATATTCCCAGGCCTGTGGCCAAAATAATAATAATTGTAAATTTATCATTATCTAAACTTTAACTTTTGATTTATTTTACTTCAGAGCTCAGAGCTCCGAGGTCAGCTACTTGCATTTTCCTGGGAAGCTCTAATGATAAATGACATGGGCAAAACTGCCAGGCAGTGACCAGAAAGAATCAAGTTAACCCTTAACTCAGTGGTTCTGCTAGCTTTCTGTTCCTTGCACACAATGACTCTCGTAAGAGTCCCAGTATTTTGACTTAGATTTACTAGTATATAACTTTATATATTTTATATTTCCTTATCCAGGAACCACTCTCAAATGTTATGTAAAACTTATTTCCTAACTTCAATAACTTTTCCCTTTCTTAGGGTCCCGATGTTGGCTCTAATTCATTTTCCTTAAAGTTTCTTTGCAAGTCAAGCATTCATCTGGAGTTACCATTGTGCAGTTATTACATTGTTTCCAAGATGAGATCACACAGCATGCACCTGGGCTATTAGGGCTGTGCTGTGCTGTGCCCCTATGCCCCAATTTCCAATTGTTTAAGAATCATAACATCAAGGAACATCTAGTTTCACAGAATTCACCAGAGCAGAAGGAGAAAGAAGTAGGAAAGTCAGATATAATAGAATAATTATGCACACCAAGGCCAACGGAAAGGCAGTCATGCACAAATGAAATCTATACAGCCGTTGTCCAGGGCTAAGGTTAGGAGGAATGGGAACAACCAGTTTTTACAAAGAGCTGCTGCGGGCTTCTGAGATGTCTCCATCCTGGCCTACTGCTGGCAGTCCCTGTCATCCTATGTTGTCCCCAGCAATGGATCGCTTTCCATTATTCAGCCTTGAAAACAAATACAGTTACGTGGCCCATGCCAAAGTATTTGAAAACATTTTCCTAAGTGATCTAAGGCCCCACCCCCAGCCCCAGCAAAGGGCAGGTATCATATATTCTCTCTGGGTGACGTTCTTAAAATAAACGAATTCATTTTAGCAGGGTGTAGACTTGACGGTATCAGAGGCTGGAGAGAGTGGGAGGTGGGGTGCTGGAAAGTGATAACATTCTGGTGTATAACTTCATTTGGAAGAATTAAGACTTCTAGAAATGGGAGGCGGCCATGGCTTTCTAGTGTTATGAATGTACTCCGTATTATTAAATAGTATACTTTGAATGGTTGAAATAGCCAAGTCTTGTGCCTTGAACTTTGTCCCTTTTCTGCCTGAGCTGCTATCATGGTGGAAGTCCCCGGGAGCCCTGAAAATAAAAAGCCCCACACAACAGTAGTGGTTAAGCAACATCCTTGAACATACATAAGCCTGACCACATCTTTCCTTCAACCTCCTCCTTGCTTACTAAGCCTTCCCAGAGACCTTGGAAGGACAGAGTGGCCAGCACGAGGGTCAATCTCCGACAGAATCCTCATGTGAGTCCTTGCTATATCACCAAAGCACACCCTTCCCCACAACCGGGTGGTCCTCGGAATGCCACCGTGGGGCTTTCAAATAATGAGTGGAATTATAAATTGTCCTGTATGGGAGACAAAGGAACGTGGTATTAGAAAGTCCCGTTTTGCTTTACTAGTATTCAGTTCATTCAAGCAGAAGTTGGACTGATCTATTAGTGTCATCAAAAGCTGTTTTCCGGGAAGAAGCCTGAGTATCCTGAATCTCCCTTATCAGAATCCCACATTTCTTGTGAGGTCTGCCAGGAGACATGGTGATGGTGATCCCACCTGTGCCGTCGTCACAGGGGTGCCAGACTTTGCCGCACTCTGGAAGTGCTTACTACTGACACCAGTTATCCAAAGGAGATAAACCCTCCTGGTGCCCCTGGGGCCAGGATTCCCAAGAGCACAACAGAACCCAGTAAGGCCCAGCCAGGGATGTGTTCAGGAAACACAGTCCATCAAATTGGTAAGAACTAGATTCATTTTGGTTCTCTCTAGAAATAGCTCCCAAGAGCAGAAGGGAGCCTCATCACTTCCTGGAACCCCAGAATTTACAAGAGTAATCCCACATAGGGTGGAGAAGAAAACACCATTCTACAGATGCTCAGGGTACTGAGTTATGGGATGGAGATGACATATGAATGGCTGCTCATGAGATGATGTCGAGCCTTGAACTGTGATTTGGCAGTTACCTTCATGTGGAGTGAGCTGGTCCTATGAGGGTGACACTATTGGATTTCTAGCTCTGAACTACGGAGGCTAAGAGGCACAGGAAAGATTCCCATTAAGGAAGAGAGCAGGAGCCAGCAACATGAAAAGCCTTTTCTTAGCCTCATCCTTCTTAGGTGGCTGTCTTTTTTTTTTTTTTTTTTTTTTAGATTTATTTATTTTTTACTTATATGAGAACACTGAACACTGTAGCTGTCTTCAAACACACCAGAAGAGGGCACCAGACCCCATTACAGATGGTTGTGAGCCTCCATGTGGTCGTTGGGAATTGAACTTGGGACCTCTGGAAGAGCAGTCAGTGCTCTTAACCGCTGAGCCATTTCTCCAGTCCAGGTGGCTGTCTCTTAGTGGCAGAAAATGGTAGATGATCAAAGTAAGGTTACCCATTTAGAATGCATAACAACAACAACAACAACAACAACAACAACAACAAAAACCTTCAAAAGAAATCCAGGAAATTATAGTGGTAAGCTAACTCTAGACTTTCTGTGAAATAGATTGGCCCCCGTTTGGCATCGGCTGACCCTCTGAGGGGGCATTAGGGGCCTTTAATGCACAACACACACAAAAGGACTATGCTTCTTGAAAGGTTAAAGACTCAGTGAACAGGGTACTTGGTATTAGACATAAAAGGGCCTTGAGTCAACGGATGCAAGTAGACCCTTGGCGACTAACTTTTGACTAGATGCAGTTAAAATGTTACAAAAGACTAAGGGCCTGAAGCACAGGGACTTAGAGGTTACTGGGAATGGCCAGGGACAAAGGAAACAGACGTCAGAAAAGACTGAGACAGCACTAACATTACATTAGAATGAGGCAGGCAAGGGTCTAGGAACACCAAGTCCAAATCATCAAACAGAGAAAGCTTAGGAACCTGTAGGTGAAGTACTCTGGGGGTTAATAGTAGGAACGTAGAAAAGGAGTATGTCAGTGGTCACTGCTCCTTCTTCCCAAAGAAGACAAGCAGTAGAACTAACGACCCTTCATGATGTTTAAAAAGGCATCAGTAAATTTGCTTCGTCGTCTAAAACTGCAGTTACAGGGTTAATCGTAGAGATTTCTGGCTGGCACAGTACTTTTCTGCCTGCTTTTTCTTGCTTACAAAGATAGTTTCCACCCACTCGAGGTCATTGATAGCTCCAAGGCTCTTGAAATGTGGTCTCAGGATCCGTGAGACCACAGAGTGGAGAAGATTACAAAATTGCAAATTTCTAAGTGGTGCGAGGTTTGCCGAAAGACTTGTAACAGTTAAAAAAAAAACATGTGTGTGTGCAAGTAATCTTAATTTGCTACGATGTTTATGCATGGTATTTGAATCCAATTTTCGTTTTAGGAAGATAAACAGCAAATGAGGTGACCTCTGAAGGTATCCAGGCAGGGGAGGGAGCCCCACAAAGAGATAAGAATGAAAACCGGATGCAGATTGACTTGTCAACCTGGAAGAGGCTGGCATAACCATTTTGGGGAATCTGGGTGAGGTCTGCCTCCACAGATAGCAAAAAGGTCACCAGGTCATTAGCGACCTCCACCCTCAGCTTTCTGGATGGAACACAGGTATTCGATTTTATCTTCCGCATTGAGGAGAGACCTCTGCATGGTTAACGTTCCTGGTTCTCCTAGGGCTTCTCTGTGAGTACAGGGACCTCTGTGCCCCCAACAAGTAAATCTGTGTGAGAAGATTATTGAGGAGAACTTTTTGGAAACAAATGGATTTTGTATAATAAAATAAGATTTTTTGTGTTAAAAAAAAAACAATGAGAATAAAACCAAGCTTTGAAAGCTAAGTCATGGAAGGTAGAAGTCAGCTGTACAAGGCTTGTGGAGAGTGGGAGTTAAAGTTTATTAAAAATCCTAAAGCTAGAGTTAAAAAAAAAAAGTCTGTCGGAGCTGTGGGATGGGGTGTGGTGAGCCAATCTGCAACTGTAAGGGTAGGTACGTGAGGACCCAAAAAAGGAGGTGTGGACCGGAAGTGTGCAGCTCCAACAGAGTGGGGCAGAGCCCACAACTATGGAGTCATAGCAGAACCGAGATTTACTTAAAACCATTTTGTGTGGCTTTATCTAAATGTCGCACAGAGTTAAAATTACAGGACTGGTAAGGCTTTCTTTCTCAGTGTTCAGCAAAGTCATGTTGGAATCCTACAGCCATGATAAGAAGGACAGAGAATTTTCAATAGTTCAGCTCTTGCCCTCCCTCTGGGAACAGACAGGACCTGGGAGAAAGAGAGACCTCTCTGATAAGTCACCTGTCCTTTTGATCAGAGAGGCAATGGAGTCTCCAGAGAGTAGGCTGTATCCAACGTGCACCCTATAAAAAGGGGAGTCACTGTGACCCCCAGGCCACGTGAGAAATAATACAAAATTTATAGTTGTATAAGAGGTCTACACCATTGCTAAATGGTTATGTAAAGGACGTATGACTTGTCATAGGAAGAAGAGGAGAGAGGAGAATTCAAACAAACAAACAAACAAACAAACAAACAAACAGGCTGGAGAGATGGCTCAGGAGTTAAGAACACTTGATGATCTTGCAGAAGGACCTGGATTTAGTTCCCAGCACCCACACGGTGGCTCCAAAACCATCTGTAACTTCAGTTCCGGGGGGAATCAAACCCCATGTTCTAAACTCTGTGGTCACCAGGCGTGCACCTGGTGCACAGACATACATGCAGGCAAAACACACAATCTAAAATCAAACCACTAAAATACATACTGACAAAAATACACCGCCTCTTCAGGTGATACTGGTGATGATGATGGGGGGGGGCGGTGTCTGTGACCACCATGGATACCAGAGTAATGACATCCGACATCTTCCATAAAGAAGGGTTCTATAGATTGATTGCATGTGACTTCTTCCAAAAAAGACTGATTCCAAAGATTAGCAAAGTCCCAGTAAGGGTCCAGAGGAGGATCTGTTGCGGTCTTAGCCACACAGACAGTACAAAGGTCACCAGGCTACTAACCACATCTGTTCCCAACCTTTTCAGCAGAAAGCAGGTTACATAGACCTCCCCTTGAAGGAACAACCCTGTGTGGTTAACATAGCACGATCCCTAAAGCTTGTCTGTGAGCACAGGGGCCTTCGAACATCCCACGTCATCCTCTCTCTACCTTTTAAAAAGGAAATGGTGGCTGTCATAGAGGCCAAGGTCGAATGGACTGCCTGCCTGCATGGCTAACAAATATGGGCAAACAAACATAATTTGAAGAACAGCTAACAAAAGACCAACAAAATGATGGCCATTCAAAGGTCACCTGAGAGTTTTGATCTCTTCACGCATATCATTAACTTGACCATCGGTCGGATGAGAGAAATGTGACACATTAGAATAACTCACGCCAGGAAACTGTTAGCAATTGCGCCTAAGCAACCAATAACAATGGCTCTGTTTGTAAATCTGTGCTGCTCAATTCGCTCATCCGCTGACTGATTTCTGTTGTCATGTGAGTGGTTTTGCTAATCGTGCAAGTCATTTTTGAGACCTCTCTTCATCATCCAGTAATAATTTTTAAAAGGCATTTATGTATATAAGCACACAGTCGCTGTCTTCAGACATTCCAGAAGAGGGCATCAGATCCCATCACAGATGGTTGTGAGCCACCATGTGGTTGCTGGAAATTGAACTCCTCTGGAAGAGCAGTCGGTGCTCTTAACCATGGAGCCATCTCTCCAGCCCCAGCAATAATTTCTAGGACTGGTAATAAGACAGCCATTATGGCTGCAGCCATTACAGGATCCAATATATGAAAGGAATCATCACAATTTGAAAGGAGTCTCTCTCTCTCTCTCTCTCTCTCTCTCTCTCTCTCTCTCTGTGTGTGTGTGTGTGTGTGTGTGTTTGGTTGTTATTGTTTGATTGTGTTTGTTTTGTTTTTTCAAGACAGGTTTTCTTTGTGTAGTCTTGGCCGCCCTGGAACTCACTCTGTAGACCAGGCTGGCCTCGAACTCAGAGATCTGCCTGCCTCTGTCTCTCAAGGGGTATGGGAGCTCTCTTAATTTCGTTGATTGATTGATTGAAAAGATTTATTGAGCAAAATGGGTGTACTATGGGCTATCCCATATAAACCTTTATAACCTGCAAAAGGGGCAGTATAAGTACCATTTTACATGCATGAACACATACACATACACACACCCCTGCACAATGCACACACACACACACACACACACACACACACACACACACGCACATACAAGCACACAGTTTCAGACCGTGAACTGCAGTTGCAGGAATCTGATTCTAAGAAGTGAGCAAAACAAGGCACCGTTGTGGTTGCCCTGGTGCCCTTTGTATTCTGATGTTAACTCTGCTTCCTCAAGTGGGGTGCCCTGACTAGGAGACTAGGAGTGGATCAAGGACTCAGGTGATTCCATGGGAGTCTTCTCCCCATTTTAACTCATCAGATAAAGGCTAGAGCCTGTGATTGGGCAGTGGAAGGGACAGGTGGGGCTGGAGGTTTTAGAGAGTTGGGGGAAAGTAGGGAACAGGGAAGAAGAAAATGGAGAAAGAGGAGGTGGAAGGATGATGGAGCAGAACCACGAGGCCTGGAGAAGCCATAAGCAGCAAGAGATCTCACAGCTGTGGAATAGTGTCGTGGTAAATCTGCCCAATCTAGGTGTGCAGCTTATAAATCTTATAACTGAGTTGTGTGTTTTTGCACGAGCTTCTTGGGTTGGAGATTTACTGCAACATGTTATCACCTGTTAACAATAACGCTACGTTGGGTCTTTTAACCCCAGCCACACTCCCTGGAATTTCAGATGGGCGCCTCTGCTCCGCCAATAACGTCAGCAGCAACCACTCTGTGGGCGTGGCCAACTCGGAAGCGGCTTCAGGGATCCTATTGCAGCGGTGGAATGGAAGGTAAGCGGTGTCAAAGGTTTTCCACTTTCACTTCTCCATGGATCGAACGGACTCTAACTTTTCTCTCTCCTTCTGGATCCTGTATTTCTAGAAAGCAGTCATATAACACGCATAGGCAGTGGTCCCCCTTTGAGAAGCTTACATTCTGATAGAAGGAAGCAATGAACTTTGTAGTACAGAATACGCCAGGAGAAGATCGTGTGCTGTGGACTGAGGGATCCTTGGGGAGTCATCCCTCATAGATAACGGAGAGGACTTGGCACACGCTACCGGAACATGATCTTATCCCCGCCTCCGCAATGTTCTCACGTACTGAGTGCATACAGGTGATAGGAAGACACTAGCGTAGGAGAAAGTCAGACCATGGTCAGTGTTTAGACCGACCATCCCTTGGTGGGCTTAGGAATGACTAAGAGTCATCACAAATACCTTTGCTCTTCCCTTGTTACATATTTCGTCTCATTTTACAGTAGTAGCACGAGAGCCTCCCGTGTATACCCAGCCTGCAGATGTGCCCTTCGGACCGAGTTTGATTCTGATAGCGCCACAGACTTTGCCTCTAGAGTCACGTTCAGATGGCCCCTTGGGTATGACTTGTGACTCCGTGCTTGCCTAATCTCTATGAGGTGTGGTTTCCACGTCTATAAGATAAGGACAACTGCCTAAAGTTGCCGCCCCACTTGCTGTTGAAGCAACAGGGCCATACCTGTCAAGAACGTGCAAACACACGTGTTAATGTTTGGTCGTGTCTTTGCTAATGCTTTGTCTGGGGAGTTAGGATTAACCTCCCCATCAAGAATGTTCATAGAGCTTGAAATTTCCTTTTGGTTGCTTTATCCATTCAAGAATATCGTGCTCACTGCCTGCCCTCCAAGGGCAATGTTTTGTGATAGCTTTTCCAGTGGCCCACGTGGGCCCAGTCTGCCATGTTGTCTGACACTTTTATCTCACGTCTTGGGTCTCATCCTATGTCTGAGAAAGTGTTGGCCTGTGAGTCACAAGCACAGAGGAAAGGACATGATAGTTGTCTGAAGACCTCAACTGTTTCAGTGGGACAAGATTTAACAAAATGGCTTCTTACTGCTGCTTTTCCACTCCATGGTCCACATCTCTTTCTTTTAGCTGACCTCCAGATAATCCAAGGTCTCTCATGTTGCTTAGCTTCTGTGTGGTTTCAAAAGAACCCAACACGCTCATGTGAGGCACCAAAGCTAAAACCTTTGGGAGGCAAATCAAGTCATTGAATTCTGTCTGTGGTCTCCAAAGAGCATGCCTTTCTCATACTACAAAAGACGCTCATTCTGTGGCAGTAATTCTAAAGTCTGAGGTCATTTTAGAAGCAGCTTAAGGTAAGACTATAAAGTTAAAAAGAGAAGGGAAAAAAAGGATCCATTGTCAATATAAAATACTGATTCAGGTGTATGATAAATGTGTGCATTTCAAGATGGAAAAACAGAACCACCAAAAAATGTTGATATTTTCCATCAATAAAACATCCTGTCAGAACATTAAGTCTTTCTTTTCTAGATAGATTAATAGACTTTTGGTGTGTTTCATTTACTTCCTTGTATATTTCTTTAATTTTTTAATTTCAAAATCTTTTTATACAATATATTATTCTTTCCCTTCTAACGACTACCAGATTCTCTATCAGTGCACATCCTTCATGATTTTTATCTCTCTAAGAAGAAAAAGGAAGGAAAAAAAATACAAAAGTAAACCAAAACAACAACAAAACTCAAACAAACAAAAATCATGGAATTCATTTTGTATTTGCCAGCTACCTCTGAGCCTGAAGCCTGCCCTGAAGTGTGGTTGACAATACCCAGTGATACTCAGAAAAAAAATTGATTTTCTTTTTTCTTAGCAGTTATCTGTCACCAATAACTTCTTGGTTAGTGGAGGGACTTTGTGCCCTCTTGGATTCTCTATTCTGGGATGGTGTCTGGATTGAATGTATACAAGTCATCCACATATTCTCACAATCTCTGTGAATTCACATGTAACTCAGCCATGTCTGGATGGATAATGCTATTTCTTTAGACTGGTTCACCACTTCTGGCACTTTCTATATTTCTGTGTAGATCTGTATAGACAACTGTCTTAGCTGGTATGCCATTGCTCTGAAGAGACACCATGACCAAAGTAATTCTTATAAAAGAAAGCCGGTTTCAGAGGTTTAATCTATTACCATAATGGCAGGGAGTATGGCGACAGGAGCACGGGGGAAGACCAAGGTGGTGCTGGAGAAGTAGCTAAGAGAACACTCTGATCTATAGTCTGGAAGAGATTCTGGATGTTGTATGAGCTTTAGGACCTTAAAGCCCACCCACAGTGACACACTTCCTCCCACAAGGCCACACCACCTAATCCTTTCAAATAGCATCACTCCCTGGTGACTGATCATTCGAATTTATGAGTGTGTGATGGCCATTTTTATTCAAATCACTACAATCCCCGACCTTTGAAGGGAGGGATAAGATAAAGACATCCCACTTAGTGCTAAGTGCTCCAAGTCCAATTCTCTGAATGTGAATCAACTGTGGATCTATGTGCCAATTACCATCTATTGCAAAAAGAAGATTATCTGAGGAGGACTAGTGAGTGGTTCAGTCAGCTATGGTTATAGCATATGTCACTAGGAGACATTTTGTTCATTCAGTAGACTTATAGTAAAGGTTTACCAGCATGGTTCCTGAGCTATCTTGTTTCAGGTTCTTGGTGTCATTGACCATGTCAGGTATGGGACCCATCTCTTGGAGCAGCTCTTAAAGCCAGTCCAACATTGGCAGGTTACTCTCAGGACATTCACTCCACTATGTCCGTGGGTATATCTTGCAGGAAAGTCACTATTGTAGATCATGGGATTTGTAGGTGAGCAAAATTGGAGAGTGATTTTCTTCACTACTCGTTTTTTTTTTTAAAGATTTATTTTTATTTATATGAGTACACTGTAGCTGTCTTCAGACACACCAGAAGAGGGCATTGGATCCCATTACAGATGGTTGTGAGCCACCATGTGGTTGCTGGGAATTGAACTCAGGACCTTTAGAAAAGCATTCAGTGCTCTAAACCACTGAACCACCTCTCTAGCCCCTCCCCCCTTTTTTAAGCACAATAATTACTTCCCAGTAGGGGTAAAGCTTCTTGTTGAACACCAACTCTATTTCTTTTCGTTAATGACATAAGTATAAGGTAACGTCTACAATAAGATCTTACCATTAGGTTGTGGAAGGTAACTAGTAGCCTTGAAAATAACCTGTAATGTTTGGAGTTGGGTTTGGGACCCTATTGGCCAAAAACTAAAAAAAGAAACTACCCATGCCTGATACTACAGGTTTTTGTTGGTGGGTTATCATGTCTAGTTAGGACTTCAGTACGTAAGGAAGGCAGTTCTAAGAGAAACGCTCATAGGTTTAAAGCTTCTGTCTTATGAGTTGGTGATGTAAGGGTATATTAATAGGTCATTAGGAGTCATTTTATTACCATGTTCTTTTAGCTAGATAATAGTATTATTTTATCCCCTATTCCTGTTTAGTAGATAGTCAGGTCCTTAGTCCCTTTATCACTGTCAGGTACAGATTCTATTTCATCGAGCTGGCCTTAAATTCCATCGCAAAGTGGTTGGTTACGCCCCTTACCTTTGTGCCACTATTGCACAGCTATATCTTGCAAGCGGGTCACCGTTGTAGGTCACAGGGTTTGTAGCTAGGTGATTGTGGTAATCATCTTTCTTCTCCACTAGCACGCAGAGCACTCTGCAGCATCAGGAAGGCTAGTCAGTAGGGGCGAAGGTTCTCGCTAGGCACTGGCTTGACGTCTCCACGTTCAAGGACACAAATAAATGTTGTCTTCAGCAACAGAGCATACCATCAGGTTATGGAGGATAACCAATAGCCTTGGCAATGCCCTGTGGTATTGGGGGTTTACATGGGGTTCCTTGCCAGTGATTCAGCAAGATGTAGCCCAATCCTGGCACTGGGGGATTTTACTTGGTGGCATAAGATATCTCATTGGACCTTGTCTCCCCATCATGCGTTGAGTCCACTTTGATTACATTCACATATGTGCATATTCTAGAAGCTTCTACAGTGGGCTTCCATGTTTTCAAATGGCCTTTCTGTGTTATTTTTTTCTCCTCACATTCCCTCCTTTCCCTTCGTTTCCATATCTCTCCCTAGTTAACCCCCAATTCTAGCTTCCCCTTTGAATCTCCATAACAGTGTATTCTTTTTTCCCCTTCTTTAAGAAATTCTCCTTCCTCAGGCAAAGTTTAGAACAGAGGCTGAAGGAACACCCATTCAGAGCCTGCCCCACATGTGGCCCATACATATACAGCCACCAAACTAGATAAGATGGATGAAGCAAAGAAGTGCAGGCTGACAGGAACCAGATGTAGATCTCTCCTGAGAGACACAGCCAGAATACAGCAAATACATAGGCGAATGCCAGCAGCAAACCACTGAACTGAGAACGGGACCCCTGTTGAAGGAATCAGAGAAAGGACTAGAAGAGCTTGAAGGGGCTCTAGACCCCATATGAACAACAATGCCAACCAACCAGAGCTTCCAGGGACTAAGCCACTACCCAAAGACTATACATGGACTGACCCTGGGCTCCAATCTCATAGGTAGCAATGAATAGCCTAATAAGAGCACCAGTGGAAGGGGAAGCCCTTGGTCCTGCCAAGATTGAACCCCCAGTGAACGTGATTGTTGGGGGGAGGATGGGGAGGAGGAGGGGTTAGGGGGATGTTGGCCCAGAAACTGGGAAAGGGAATAACAGTTGAAATGTAAATAAGAAATACCCAAGTTTAATAAAGATGGAGGGGGAAAAAAAGAAATTCTCCCTCCTCAAATCCTTTACTAGGTATCTAACCTCTGCAATCATTTGGATTCGTGATGCACATTTCAAACGCTTAACAAGTTACTATCCATATATATGAAAAACATACTCGTCCTTTTTGGCCTAGGTTCCCTTACTCAGAATGACTTTTTTCCCCTAGCTCTATTCATTTATCTCAAAAAACAAAACAAAAAAAAATTTAAAGATCATCTGCATGGCAAAAGGAACTGAATTAAAGGGGAAGCCTATAGAACGGGGAGGGGGGCGGGAGCGGTGTTGGTGGGAACAGCGTTGATGGGGAGGGTCATTGTCAGCTTTTGTGGGAGGTAAGTTTTACGTCACGTATTTAACTAGAAAGCTGGGGGGAGGACGCTCTGAAGGTTTACTTCTAAGGCCAACCAGGTGTCTTCCGAGTAGCCCGGATCCTGAGCCATGAGGTTCACCAGCACATGCTTGAGGTTTCATTCACTCTTCGAAGCGTCTGACTCAGCCACCTCAAGCCCCGCCCACATCCTTCTGCGTGTGGTACAGCGGAGCCCTTGCCCTTTCTGCACAGCTTGCTGAGGTCTTGGTGTAGCCTACGACTTAGACAACCTGCTCTGGGCAACCTCAATTTCAGTGGACAAGTTTCCCCAGGAATTTCATCTGTCTGATAAGGAACCTCTGTCGTCTATGCTGCCTGACTTTGTCCCGTCCTTGCCTGTCACCTCCCGTATTTTCCTTTATCTCCCCTTTGCGCGTCTTTATACTGGCGGCCAATTGTCGTCTGTCTACTACCTCCAGTGCTTGTCCCCAGCTCTGGCTTCTCTCCTTGATTTTCCAATTCCACTGAAGCTGGCACTCGTCACCTTAGAGAGAGAGAGAGAGCCTGAACACACAGGAGCAAACGGTTTAAAGGTCTCTGGTGCACAGAAGCCGCCTCTGCTCTCTTCCCCTCCTACCGGAGGCTGATCATTAACTTAGGACTTATATATATATAAAGAAGTATCAATGCCTGCCAGGGGGACAGCACTGCCTAGAGCCATGGCCAGCACAGCGAGTGTCAGCACCAGCACCGGAAGCTCAGAGCTGTCTTCACTGTCAGACAACATCAATAATCCTGCTGATATCTCTGTCATTGTCATCTACTTTGTGGTGGTGATGGCTGTTGGAGTGTGGGTATGTGGGAGCCCAGTGAGATTTCTGGGTGGGCCCTAAGGTCACAGGGGAGAACATGTCAGGGTAGAGCAGTGGAATGTTGGCCGGAGACAGTGTCTGTCCAAGGATCACTGTCTTTCCGCCTGGAGAATTTGCCTGTGTGTGGCATGAATGATATTTGCACTGAAGGAATTCGTTCTCCAAGCAAGACCATGCTCTGAGCACAGCCAGGGCTGGCTGCACTCACTGTGCTTGGCACGCCCAGCACCCAGTATCAAAACCACAAAGGCCGTTTCTTTTATCTCAGTTGCTTCTCTTCACTACTTATTCATTCATGTTCTCGCTCACCGAGTGGGAGGTTTAAACCTTTTATATTGTTTATTCCTTCTAGTATTGACTTTGAGGCGCAAACTTTTCTCCCAAAGACAGCTTTCCAGATGTGAAATTCTGCTTTCGTGAGCTAAATTAAATCTTGGGTTTTCGAGCATAATTTCTTGAGGTGATTCGACGTCCATTAAAAACTGATGGCTGGGAGGGGAGGGGATGTTTCGAAACCGGGAAAAGGAATAACACTGAAATGTATATAAGAAATACTCAAGTTAATAAAAAAAAAAAAAAAAAAAAAAACTGATGGCTGCATCATTCGACCTGCAAAGCCACGTCTCTCAATGGCGGTGCGGGGTGCTGAAACTGTGTGTAGCAGCTGCAAGGGTTCCCTTGATCTTGGGCATACTCGGAGTTGCTAACCTTCCCATTGTTTCCTTTTTTGCTCAGGCAATGGTGAAGACAAACCGAAGCACTGTTGGAGGCTTCTTTCTGGCTGGTCGATCTATGACTTGGTGGCCAGTAAGTGGGTCAGGGGTTTCTGAGGATACACATGGGTTGATAAGTCATGGTGGTAGCAGGAGTACCTGCCAGCTTTTTCTTTCTTTCATTCTTTCATTCGTCCGTCTGTCCTTCCTTCCTTCCTTCCTTCCTTCACCCCCCTCCTCCTTCTCTCTTGCCCTTCCACTCCCCCACCCTCCCATTCTGCCTCCCCTCCCCCTCCTTCCCATTCTGCCTCCCTCCCCTCTCCCTCCCTTCCCCATCCCTTCCCCCCTCCCCTCCTCCTTCCCCTCTCTCTCCCCTTCTTTCTCTCCCTCCCCTGCTCCCCCCCCTACATCCTCCACTTTAACACTGCCATCTGGGATTCCAGAATGATCATACCATATAATCAATTAAAAACACCTTTAGCCTGGCTTCTGCAGACCTATCAATTCAGTTCCATTTCGTGTGCCTCTCCTCGGTTCTTATGAGAACCCTTCTTAACATTGATTACATCCCCGAATCCCTTTTCTACTCCCTCTCCTGAGCTAATCCTGCTCCTGCCTGGGAGATTATCTCCTCTCTGATCACAGTCACCCACTTCAGAGTCAGCTTAACTTCCTGATCACTCCAGTGCCGCCTTGCACATCCTGTTCTGTTCTGCACGCTAACAGATTGCAGGCTCAGTTCACTGCGGCGACGTTCACAGTGATTCTCTTGGATGGTTGCCCGCCAGATTTTTTTGTTCTTCTGAGTTTCGGTATATCTCTGCCTCAGCCCCATGTTTCATTGTGGTAGAGTCAGCTTACGCCTACATGAACCTAGAAAGTATCTGGGTTAGATTCGGTATACAGGGGGTGCTCAGTAAATGCTCCCTTCAACAGATGCTCTGCCCTGTCTAGATACCATAAAGGGAGATGGAATTAACAATCTGGTGAGGGTGATAGAAGCAGATATAAGCATTGGCTTCCTGCTATTCTTTTTTTGGGGGGAAACAAGGGATCCTCAACTAATCCTAGAGTGGCAAACCAGCTCCCTCCTTGACCTGCTCTCACATCTTCACACAAAGAATGATGTAAAGAGGGGTGTAAAACAGATAAAGACAGCACTGCAGGGTCTCATGATCCAGTTCTGCCATCAGGACTAGAGCCAGTCTCTGCCCACCGAGGAGCACTCTCCTTGCCTTAAGGACAGAAAGCCGGGGCTGGGGCTGTGAGAAGGAAGAGAAATCCCTCTGATGAACCTTTGAGTCTGTCCCCATCCAGTGCTGGTAGGAGATCTGGAATCTGAGGCTCCACGCAGAACCCTTGGAGATACACTGATGTTCTCTTAAAGTAGGCTCTTCAGGTTTTTCAGTAAAAAGGCCTAAATGCAAGCCTCTTGGGCTTCAGAGGTCCGAGTCTATCATGGACACGCAACGATACCACTGCTACCCGAGGCACCTGTAATCCGTGTGCTGTGGCCTAGGAAACCAGGCACTGTGTTGCAGTGCAAGACCGATGGATGCTGAATTTTAACGTCCACCTCGTTGAAAATTTGTACACGTCACTCTTCAGATGAAATGAACCAACAGACGGAAAGGCTTTTAACTATTCTCCGTGTGAATCCTGTTCTTGGCTCATGAGCCACAGAATAACCGGTAAAAGACTAGATTTTGGAATGCTCAGATGTTCATTGCTTTTGCTGCAGGAAGCAGGACCTATACTTTTCAACACCTACCTGTATCCAAGGACTCTTATTTCAATCTTTTAAAGCTAACCTTTGTCTAATGGTTCTCAACCTGTGGGTCCTAACCCCTTCGCTGGTGGTAGGGTATATATTAGATACATTGCATTTCCGATATTCACATTACAACTGGTAACAGTAGCAAAAAAAAAAAAATCACAGTTCCATAATTTTATGGGGCTCATCACAGCCTGAGGAAGTGTATTGTAGGGTGGTAGCCTTAGGAAGGTTGAGAACCATGTCGTCAGTCTGATGGCTTGCCTTGCAGATGGGCGCCTCTCTGTTCGCCAGCAACATTGGCAGTGGTCACTTCGTGGGCCTGGCTGGGACAGGTGCAGCTACAGGAATCGCAGTTACAGCGTTTGAGTCACACGTGAGTGACAGAAACTCTCTTTCTCTTTGTTCTTTTCAGTCAAATCCACCTCTGGGTATTTTCAACAAAATGTATCCATGTTTTCAACAAAATGTATCCAGGAGTCCTTATCCGATGTCCTCCGTTTTTGTTCTGGTTTTTATTTTCCCCTCCCCCAGTGTGCTCTTTGTTTGTCCTTGAGTGCTTCTATAACCTTCTTTTCCTGGGTAGTCATTCCCGCCAGGATGTCACTTTCGTACAGTTCAAGCCCCACTTTCACTTGGTCCCTGTGATTGTTTGAGCTCACAGGTCTCCTTTCTGAGATGCCACAGTGTGTGTCCATTCTTGAACCAGAAGGGAGGATTCAAAGCAAACAGAAGCATGCCGAGGAGAGACTCCAAGGTGGCTACACGTTTGCCAGAGCAGCATGGGGACTGGAGTTCAGATCCACAGAGGCCATGTGAACACTGAGGAGACGAGATCTGGCAAATTGGCTAGTCAGACTAGCCTGTGCCTGTGAGCTTTCAGGTTGATTGAGAGCCTCTGCCTCAAAGAATAAGGTGTGAGCAAATGAGGAAGATTCTCGTCATTAGCCTGGAACCTCCACACGTGTTCGTGCACACCATAGACTCAAGGAGAGAGAAATGTATGTCAGGCATTTAGGACTTTCACCCCAGCACTGGAAGGGTAGGGGCAGGGGTGGGATGGGGGTGGGGCAAGGGCAAGGGCAAGGGCAAGGGGGGAGATGCAGGATTGAAGAGGCAGGGGTGCAGACAAACAGAAAGGCAGAGAGAAAGGCCGAGAGGAAAGGGACAGAGGGGTCGAGGCAGACGCAGACAAATTTCTGTGAGTTCAGGATAATCTGGTTTACTTAGTAACTTCCAGTCCAGCCCGGCTACTTAATGACACCCTGCCTCAAAACGAATAGATATTTAAATGACAGGAACAGTGTTATCTCCTGTTTTCACGGCTTATGATCAAGTGGGAAAAACAAATGCACACCAACTGTGGTATGGAGAGGACAGAGACAGAAGCATTTGACACATTCAAGAATCACTCTGTGTAAATTATGTTTCCCTGTGGCTTTTTTTTTTCTTGGTAGGTTAAACAATACCAGGTGGTCAACCTTAAACACATAGACATTTGAGCAGCATTAAATGGACTGGGCCAGTAGTGCATGTCACACACACACACACACACACACACACACACACACACACACAAACACAAACACACACACACACACACACATAAAAACACACACACACACACACACACACACACACACACACACACACACACACACACACACACACACACACAAACAAACACACACACACACATACACACACATACACACACATACACACACATACACTACACACACACACATACATACACACATACACACACACACACGCACACACACATATACACACACACACCAGTAAGATAACTGAATATATGACAAACTGAAATAGATCATGAGACAGTGAGAGACACAGGAGGACTTGGAGATTAGGACTTCATTATGCTTGCAGCAATTCTCAAAAAAATCATTTTTAAAAGAGAGATCACACCGGAAGCATACCCACCATAGGTAACAGTAGGGGTTGTTGGCACACACCATGAGGGCTTGTCGATGCTTGTGTCACATTTCAGGAGTCTGTTCTTTTATTATTTTTTTTCCACTGTGTGCTCTGGGGTTTAAACTCTGGTGAGCCGGCTTGTATGGACAGTGCTTCTATCAACTAAGCTACCACGCAGGCCCCTTTTAGACCCTTTCTAACGTTTGTTTTGTAAATGTGTGGGTACTGGTAGGATAGACAGAGTTGGACTACGGTGTGGCTTTAAACAAATCACCCTAGGTATGGACTCAGGAAGTGACGTCACTTGGGCCCCTTACAAATGCCTCTGACTTTCCAAGGCTGAAAGTTGTTCTGTTGCTTTTGCCTATTTTTTACCTCAAAAATATCAGGGCATACCCAGACTTGGCCACATAAGCCTTGTGGCCTGGGATTTGATTTGATAATGCCATAAACTGTACAGTGAAGACCACCTCCATCGGTATGGAAAAAACAACCTATAACCCATCGCACATAGCTCATAGGTTGCAGACATCTAGGTTTTTTTTTTTTTAATAGCTTTTGACCTTGAATTTCTCTAACCTTGAAGCCACATCCTTCATATTTACGATAATAATGACTGCTGGTTATACCCACCTCACTAGTTGTGAAAGAACATGGCGGGCGCTGGGTCTGCATTTTAATGCCAGACTGTATCGACAGCATGGATATATTTAGCAAGACTTAAAGGGACCTGGGGATGTTTGTCCTCTTCCAGAAGCTTCTTTTCACAATGCTTTGACACTCACGTATAATTGCCTCTTGCTTTTGACAAAGGTTGTGCGATCTTTTCTTAATCCAGGGAACTCAAAACTCTATTAACATCTGCCTATCAAATATCAGGTATTATATTATTATAAATATCATATTAGACCGGAGCTAAGAAAAGTGGTTAAGTTGTTTGTTGGTTGGTTTGTCTTAAGATTCAGAGCTGAGCGTTCATAAGGCCACAAGCCAAACCCCCTTTAATTGTTGCCCTTGGATTTTACAGTCATTTGCCTTGCTGCTGGTGTTGGGGTGGTTTTTTGTCCCCATTTACATCAAGGCTGGGGTGAGTATCTGACGTATCTGTCACGTGTTTATTTCTCTACTCGCTCTTCGGGTTAAATCTTGAAACCTGGGTTCTTGCGATTGTTGGTCCTATTGCTAATACTATAGGGAAGAAGAAAAAACATCACATTGCTTGCCCATGGGTCCCCCAGGATCGAATGTGACTGTCAGTAGGTGAAGTCAGGGGTGGCCCTGCCTGATCGTCACTGTGGTAGACATAAACCTGACTAGAGAGCATCCTCAAAGCTGTACGAGACTCTTGAGCAATGTTTCCAGAAAGCAGGATGCCCATATTGGTTCTCACATAGCTCTCCCTCCAGGGTAGAGAGCAGAGCTGGAATCAGGGGCATGTCTTAAGAGAAGTGCTTCAGTGGTGATCTGGCTTAACGCTGGATCTTTCTGGCCATGCCTCCTAAATTCTGGTATTACAAGGCATGTGCTACCATTCCTAGCCAAGATTTCATGAACATTGGTGTGTGTATGTGTGTGTGTGTGCACACATACACACATGCATGCATGCATATATGGAGGTCAGAGGACAGCCTGTGTCTGCTTCGTCAGTGCTGGCTTACAAGCCCACACTAGCATGGCCAGCATTTTTACACAGGTGCTGGGCATCAAACTGACAGTCTCGTGTCTGCAGGGCAAGCACTTCACTGCCTATCATCCCAGGCCCAGAGTTCATGGACTTTTGTTCAAGTCCATTGTCCGCTTGGATGCCCAAGTGCAACTTCATAAAAATGGGAATCTGATCGTGATTCTTGAATCCTTGAAAGCCCTGTACCTCCCATTTCCAAGACCATATAGAACACTTCGAATTTTTAAAATCAATTTTATGTGTGTATGCATATATGTCGCTACATAAAGTCTATATAGAGAGAATATAGATAGACATATAGACAATATAGACAATATATAACCTATATCACAATGCACTATATATTTTTATAAATATTAATTTTGCTGTGCTGCCTCATTACTCAATAAAGTGACTATCATTTGGCAAAATTCGTAATACATAGTGAACATCGGAGCGTGGAGGACATTGTGACTTTGTCTCCGATGCCTGGGTTCAATCCAGAATTGTCGCTCTGCCAAGGAATTATGTCTCTCCCCTTTGTATCCCCAAGATGTCCTGCATAGTGCTTAACTACCTGTAGTCATTTAGTAGATGTCAAACCGTCTGCATGCATCAGGCTCCGAGCTGAACTCTGTGGCTGTCTGTCTCTGCAGGTGATGACCATGCCAGAATATCTCAGGAAGCGCTTCGGTGGCAAGAGGCTGCAGATCTACCTCTCCGTCCTCTCCCTCTTCATCTGCGTGATACTGACGATCTCAGTGAGTTCCCTGTCTCCTGGCATTGGAGAGTCCACAGTTTGCTTGTTGGGGCCATCTCCTAAAATCAGGGTCTGGTGTGTCCAGACTGCAGCCAATAAGCATAGCAGGTTCAAAACTTCCCGATGCCTTAAACTTCCTGGAATGGAAAATTCCCAGGGTAGCCACATGCCTAGGGATTTTCACATTGGGAGTACCACAAGAGTGTGGACCCATCTCTGGAGAACATTCTATGTATAAAAAAGCAGGTGCGGCCAAAGAGTAAGTGTCAGTCACACAAGTAGTAATGGTTTCTTGCTACAGATGCCTCTTGCTTGTCCGGCCTATATTTTCTCTGAACCAGCTTTGATTTATATCTTTCTTTCCAGTTTAACTATCAAATAACTGATCTAGGAGAGAAGTACTTTATATCATTAATTCAATTTGAGTTCGCCTTATCAAAGACTACCCTTGTAAAACCCGTGTCATAAATGGTCTTGCTAAAACAATTGTTCCCTAGAAATTACCTCTGATGAAAGATGACTGAAGTTTGAGCAGCCCAGGAGGAAAGAAAGTGCAACATATTTATCCTTATGTAGCAGTGGTTAAGAAAACATCTGGGCTTATAGCTGGACACCCGAGTCAGTGTTAGAGAACAGCTGACTTCCCTGTTCTGCTGGGCTGGTACTGTTACAAGTAAGTCAGCTGCTGGGTCAGGCTGCTACAAGCTTTCCTAACGCCATGTGAGCACTTTTACCCTTTATGGAGCTCTGATGCCCAAGCAACAGGAGTTGCCCCACACCAAGACCATGAGGATTTGCACATTCATACTTGGTTACTTATGAAGACGTAAGGACAAGAAATCTGCACGACCAGGAACAGTGTTAGTGCCTGCCAGGTAGAGTGGGAAAGGGCTCTTGCATTAAACCTGAGGTGGCAAGGTTCGAAGAAGCAGAAGAGTGCCCCCTGCCCCAACCCCAGGTGCCAGAGACTTTGTTCTCTGTGTTCTCCAAGTGCCTAGGACTTGTTAATGGCCCAGATCCTCTCTGACATCTACAGCTTTATAGTTCCAAAGATCACGAGTGTGTATCAAAACAGAAGGCAGCGGTTAAAGGATCCCTAGAGGGATGGGGCCTTTCAGAGTGCATGGTTCTGGGTTGGAACTGAGGAAGGGAGACTAGGAAAGCTGGGCGGGGTCCAAGAGTCCGTGCACGTGCTTTTCCTGTGATTAGCTGATGGCATGGCAGCAGGCCCAATGCTTACAAGGTTATGGCCTGAGTGATATTAATGATGATTAACCTTAGACTCCTTTGTTTATACACACATATACCCTGATAGCCAATGCTATCCTGGCTACTTATTAAACAAACCTATACAAGAACCTAAGATAGAGGAGTTTTCAGAATCTTGCCTGCTACGATTGAGAAAAGATGGACCGAGGTTCTCAACCTTCAGTAACATATATGTGGAGAATCATTAGCGGACAGGATGTCCTGTGGTCCTCAAGTATTTCAGTTCATAATTCCTAGGAAACCTGCCCATCTCCTGGGAAACCACAGAACTGGGAAATTGACATAGCTAAAAGGTACAATCCTACCAAGATTATTAGCAATTGTTACAAAATGGTCTCTTTTAGCAAAAGAAAATCCCGAGTCCTTAAAATTCCTCTTTATTAGAAATGGTTTTCTTTTGTTTGTCCTTTTTCTGATGATTTTTCCTTACTTTATTTTAATGAGTTAATTTTCCCACTCGTAAAGTTATTATTTTTATCAAAAATACATTTTTTCCCCACACAGTATGTTTTACTATGGTTCCCCTCCCTCAAATTCCTCCTAGATGCTCCCACTTTCCCATCTACCCAAATCCACACCCTTTATTTTCTCTGTCATTAGATTTAAAAAGGCATCTATAATAATAACAGTAATAGTAATAATAATAATAGGGCAAAACAAACAGAAAAGAGCGAAAAATACACAAGAAACACAGATGCTGTCACACATATTTACACACACAGAAAACCTATAAAAACAAAATCAGGAACTATATTATATAAGGGAAAGATCTATTCAGTATAAAAAAAAATAAATAAAACTCAGATGAAGCGTAGTAAGACAGAAAAAAAAGTTCTTCCCAAAAAAATTTCCACTGAGTTTGTGTCCGTTTTGGCCCTCTGTTGTTGGGCATTGGTGAAGACTAATTTCCCTTTGTGACTGGTTACCAATTGGAAGTAGCTTATGGGTTAGGGGTGGGTCACTTGTCCACTTCCCCTGACAGCACTGGGACCATCTCTGGCCAAGACATGAGCAGGTCTCATGCATGCATCCAGTGTCTGTGAGTTCATGTGTCAGTCCTGTTGTGTCTAGAAGTCCTTGCTTCCTTAGTGTTCTCTACCCACTCTGGCTCTTACAATATCTTCTCCTCTTCCTTCTCTTCCTCCTCTTCCTCCTCCTCTTCCTCCTTCTCTTCCTCCTCCTCCTCTTCCTTCTTTCTCCTCCACTTCCTCTCCTCTTCCTCCTCTCCTTCCTCTTCCTCCTCCTCTTCCTTCTTCTCTTCCAACTCCTCTTCCTTCTCTTCCTCCTCCAATTCCTCCTCTTCCTTCTTATCTTCTTTCTCTTCCACTTCCTCTCCTCTTCCTCCTCTTCTTCTTCCTCTTCTGGTTCAGAGTTCCCTGAGGCCTGAAGGGAGGCATTTGATGGAGACATCCCACTTAGGATGGACTGTTGCAAGCTCTTACGTTCTCTGAAGCTTGTTCAGTTGTGGGTCTCTGTATGTGTTCCCATCTGCTGCGATAGGAAGCCTCTCTGAGGATGGCTGGAGAGACACTGATGTATGAGTACAGCAGAACGTTACTACAAGTCATTTAATTGGTGTGTTCCTTTAGGAGTATATTGGATTTCCCGTACGACCATGGAATATCTTGGGTTCTTCAACACCCAAGCACCAAGGGTCAGGCATGGGTTCCTTCTCATGGAGTAGCTCTTAATTCCAATCAGACGGTGGTTGGTTACTACCCCACCTTTTGTGCCACCATTGCACCGGCATATCTGACAAGCAGATAGATCACTGGGTTTGTGGCTGGGTAGGTGTTTACACTTCTTCTCTGGTAGCATACAGAGCATTTCCCAGTACTGCACTCACTAATCAGTGGGAGTCAGGGCTCTGGGTAGGCACCAGCTCAACTTCTCCCCGTTCGGTGAATTGTAGGGAGGTTGTCTTCAGTAGTAGGGCCTTACCGTCAGTTTGTGGAGAACAACCAATACCTTGTCAATAGCCTGGGTTGTTTAGGGGTTTCCACGGCTAACAAGTCAATGGGATGCAACCCAATCCTGGAACTAGAGGTTTTGTTTGCTAACAAGAGATATCTAAATGGGGATTTTTCTTTCTTCCCCATTACTTGGCAAATTCAATCTAGATTTCTTCCAAAATCTGTATATATTTTACCAAGCTTCTATTGTATTAGGTTTCCATATGACCCCCCCCCCAAAGGGCTTGTACTTTTACCCATCTCCCCTATTTTCCTTCCCTTACTCCCCTCTTTCCTCTACTCCCAATTTGATTTCCCATTCCAGTCTTTTCTAGAAATCTATTCTACTTCCCCTTTCTAGGGATGCTCGCCCTTCCTTCCCTTACCCTGTACCTAACCTCAGTGATTATATAGCGTGTAGCCTGCTCATTGAAGACTTAACAGCTAACATCCATGTATAAGTAAATACACACCTTATTTGTCTTTTGAGGTCTGGGTTACCCCATTCATGATGATTTTTTTTCCTAGTTCCATCCATTTACCTGCAAATTTCATGCTTTTTTAAAATGGCTGAGGTATACTCCATTGTGTGAATGGACCACAATTCCTTTATCTGTTCATCGGCTGATGGTCATCTAGCTTGTTTTCCAATTTCCAGCCTACTATGAATAGAGTTACAGCAAACATGGTTGAATAAATGTCTGTGTAGGACGATGCAGGGTCCTTTGAGTATTTGCTCCTTCCCCACCCCACCAAAAAAGAGAAAAAATTCTAACTTAAGAATATATGTTGAGAGCTGGGGAAGTGGCTCTATTGGTGACAATGCTTCCTATGTCAGCATGAGGACCTGAGTCTCGACACCTCCCACCCAAGCAACAATCCAGTCACGATCACGTGCTCACTTATAACTCCAGAACTACAGGACAAGGCAGAGGGAACACAGGGAGATCAGTGTGCTTACGGGCTATAGTATGAATATTTTTTTTGTTTTTTTTTTTTTCTTTTTTTTTTTTTTTTATTAACTTGAGTATTTCTTATTTACATTTTGAATGTTATTCCCTTTTCCTGCTCTCCGGCCAACATCCCCTGCACTTTTTGCTTCATCCATCTTGTCTAATTGGATGGCTGTATATGTATGGGCTTACATGGGCAGGCTCTGAATGGGTGTTCCTTCTGTCTCTGTTTTAATCTTTTGCCTCCTATTCCCTGCCAAGGGTATTCTTGTTTCCATTTTAAAGAAGGAGTAAGCATTCGCATTTTGATCATCTGTCTTGAGTTTCATGTGTTCTGTGCATCTAGGGTAATTCAAGCATTTGGGCTAATAGCCACTTATTAGTATGAATATTTTAATAAATCTTGGCGCAGGGTTTCTTCATGCCTCAGGCCATTTATGTTCTCAGATGAAAGATACAAACACAGTCTTTATATGTTAATTCACCTTAAGCAGCACAATAGCTGGGCAGTGGCTGACCTTCCGTGCTGTGAGAACCTACCTTCTACTGATAACCCTGAGTTATTACTTACTAATCTCTATGTCCCATCTTGGCTGCTATTAACTCCACTTAGTCATCCCTCTGGACCACATTCTCTTGGCCCAGAGCCCAGGGAGCTTTCCATGCTTCTCTACCCCACGTCATCTCTTGTCTCTCCCTTGCATACTCTTCTAAGGCACAGCAGCTCTCTTGTCTCTCTCCCTTCTTCCTCATAATCCCAAGTCCTGACAACCCAAACCCCATCTATGACTCTTCTTCCCAGCTATCGGCTGCTGGCATCTTTATTTACCAATCAGAATTAATTGGGGCCAGGGTCCCTTAGTGTGTCAAGTGCTAACAGTTTTGGAGGACCCAAATGAACATTAGAATCCAAGCAGCATTAGGCCAAGCCACCTACCGAGTGCCATGCCACTGCCTAGCTGTAGTTCTCTCACAGATCCTCTCATAGGAACAAGATGGAGAATGGTAGAGCAGAATATCTGACCTCCTCCTCTACCCTCTACACACACGCAGGTGCATGCACACACAGAAACTCTCACACACACTCACAGACACACACACAAGTGCACATGCGCACGTGCACACACAGAAGTGCACACATGCACACACAAATGTACACGTGCACACACACAGAAATGCACACATGCAAACACACAAATGCACACATGCATGTGCACACACAGAAGTGCACACAGGCACACACAGAAATGCACACATGCACACACACAGAAATGCATACATGCATGTGCACACACAGAAGTGCACACATGCACACACACAAATGCACAAATGCATACACACAAATGCACACATGCACACACATAAATGCACACATGTGAGTGTACACACACACAAATGCACACATGCCAGTATGCACACACAAATGCATACATGCATGTGCACATACAAATACACACATGTGGGTATGTATACACACAAATGCACACACATGGGTATGTACACACACAAATGCACACACATGTGGGTATGACACACACACAAATGCACACATGCACATACATAAATGCACACATGTGAGCGTGCACACACATCACATCACTCATATACACTATACTCATTTATCAAAAGAATATATACTTATATCCATCATAATCAGAGATTCTCATAGGAAACTAATGAGCATCCCCAAACCTCATAGCAGAGAGAAGTCTTAGGCCTTGGCACCTTATTTAATAAGTACCTGAACGGCTTTGAAGGTAAGCAGTGAGTGACACTGCTGTGTGAATGTCTTCCTGGGGGATATTTATGTAGTGTCTTCAGGGATGTATAGGAGTTCACCAGGAAGAGGAGGGCGGGGCCTGTGAGCCTTGAAAAAAGAAACCAGAGGCCTGGAAATACCTGCTTTCCCCATCCGTGCTGTTCCCTCTCTAGGCAGACATATTTTCTGGAGCCATCTTCATAAAGCTGGCTTTGGGGCTGGACCTCTACCTGGCGATCTTCATCCTCTTGGCTATCACAGCCGTCTTCACCATCACCGGTGAGTCGTCTGGGTCCTTGTCCTTTGCTGAGTTCTGCCACCCCTGTTGATCTGTGTGTGCACATGCGTTTGTGCCTAGATCATACCACAGGAAAACAGTCACTCCATAAGGTATTCAATGAAGGGAACGGTGATTTATTCCCACGCTAGAGCGAAAATGGTTTTGCTAGACGGCGTAGTACAAGGACCTGCGAAATGGGGGAAGTTTTGTGATAGCAAATGTTTGCCCTATGTCCTCCTTGATATTTATAAGTGAATGGAGCAATAGAACTACACTGTAAGAGAAACTTTCGGTTAGACAGATGCAAGATAAAGCCATGTGTGGTGTCAACTCCCATAATCCCAGAGTCAAGGGAGCTGAGGCCAGGAGGATTGAGAGTTCAAATAACCCCCAGAGTCAAAGAGAAGGCAAAGGGCAGATGGAGTTGGGGAGGGGAGGGGAGGAAAGGGGAAAGAAAGAGAAAACAGAACAAGATAGAGAACAAGGTAAGAGAAAGGATAAACTGAGCTTGTGACCCAGCCAGGAGATTTCTCAGTTTCTTGCTTTGCTTTTGGTTACAAAACCAACATCACCCTGTCTGTCCCTGAGCTGGTCTGGGCCTGAGATGACCTTGAGGCTCACAATCATCTGCCTCGACCTCCCAGGTAGCTGGAGTAAGAGGCTCGCTCCTAGCAGCCGGGAGCTTGGATGTATCTTCCTACGTTTAAGAAAATGCTTCTTGATGCATTCAGGCTGAGGAGAGGGTTATGAGGCAAATCCACAAGCCGCGGGATAAAACCACTGGCTTTCTTCCCCAGGGCTTGGCCTCTGTGATTTACACTGACACCTCCAGGCCATCATCATGTTGGTTGGATCCTTCATTCTCATGATATACGGTAAGCCAGGACTGAGTGCACGGGTCCCTAGATTCCTGCCTCTCTCTCTCTGCCTTCTCATGATGCTTCCTTCAGATTCTCCTGGCCCCCATTTTCCTGTCATTTTATATAATCCCCATCATGGACGTATTTTATTTGCCTACCTTCTCCTTGCTTTATTGTATCAAACAGCGGGTGTGTGCCTAGTCTCCTTGTGTCTTGTTATGTCCCAGGGGTATCAGTTGATATCCCTGGGAAGCCTGCTCTCTTCTGAAGGGAAACAGAAGAGCAGCAGATCCTGGGGGAGGGGAGGCTAGGTTGGAATGTCTGTTATGAGAGGAAAAAAACCCACTTTATTCAGTACGTCGTTAGGGTGCACAACACACGGCTTGGCGTTTTCTCTGTGATTTCACTGTCTGCTTCTCCTATCTTGGTGGTAAGGAGCATTAATGAATTCAGTGTGCGAATCTAATCTTTCTACATTCTTCTGCATTGAAGTGGCCAAGGCAAGGTCAGGTAATCTTGACCCCATTTTCTCCCCACTCCTCATCTGGCATGTAAATAAATGCTGTCTCCTGTCTTCAAAAAAATAAAAGATAAATATGGGGGTGGGGATTCCTTTTTCCATGCTGGAGAGATTCTTGATGTAGATCAAAGGTTCCCTCCCAAGACAGGACTTGTGTGTTATATGATGTTTTAACAAATTAAAGGGTTTCCTCTTTTCCTCCTGAGGAAAGGTACTTTTGTAAACAAGCACAAACAAAACCAAAAAGCCTTAGCCTGCGTGGTGGGATGTGCTCACAGCCTTTTTGACTTTGAAAGCCCTAGTTGTCCTATTTTTAGCTCCCAAGATTTCTGAGGTCCAAACCACTCCTTGTCAGCAAGATAAGTAAAGGTGTGCTATCCTCTTAATTGGCTTAGTGCTTGGTGATTGTTAACTGTCCTGCATAGATTATCTTAAAATGGTACCCTGCCTAGATAATCTACAAATGTAACAAAAAACAACAAAAAAAAAAAGACCAGGTGAGAGTAAATGTCTCTCCCCAGTTCTGAAGTCCCCAGGCTCCATCCAATAAGATGCACTAAAGCCATCTTGAACGTGCATGGGTCCATTCACAGAGCTTGAAGTCTATGAAGCAGAAACTGGAAAAAAAAAAAAACACAAAAAAAACCAAACCAAACAAAAAGCAACCAAAAAACAAAACCAACAACAACAACAACAATTCCACACTGGTATGGAGACCTCAACGTAATCTGGATATCAAATTAAATTCAGTTCATTTACCCAGCTCCCCATCTTGGGCAACAGATATTCAAACAACCCCATCCTTCATGAGAAAGCTTTTCTGTCGCACGGTGCGCTTCTGGAAGCCGGTGCTAGAGACCATTCTTTGTATGCATTACACACAGTTATCCAGAATTCCTATGCCCTTCTTGTTCCCTGGTCCCTGCTGTTTGAACTTAGTGATGGGATTCCAGGTTAATCTCTCCAGCCTCCACTATTCTGATGAATTCTGCATCATCGGAACTTCATACTCGGTAGCTGCAGAATTATTGGCTCATTTTTCTCACGTCGACTATTACTGACTCCTGACCAGCCATGCCAGACCTGTAGTCGTCTCTCTCACCATCTCCCCTCATCATCTAGCTTGCTGCCAAGGCTTACCCTCCTTCTCTTCTTTCCCAGTGTTCTATCATACCGTAATCAAACATAGCACCAAAAAGGTATGCATAAGGTTTGAAGGCCTTTGCTTTCTGCTCCTTACCAAAGAGTTGAGATTCCTGGTGGCTAATTTCACGGGGGACCGCTCTGTGAATTTACCGTCAGGTTTGTCTCTGTCCCGCGTGCTTGTGAGGCACCCGGGTCAACCTATTGCTTGACACTTCTAATTTTTACCCTGATGCTAGATACTCAGAGAAATACGGGAGAGTGTGGTAAGGAAAACGTGTAATAATCATTTGCTTTCGAGCTTTCTGAACTTGACCTGTTGCCAGGGGAGACACTAGGAAGGCGTGTGGGTCAGGAGAGAAGGTCCCGGATGGTTTGTGTGACCTCCACTTGAGGGGATAATCATCTGACAGCAGCTCTCCGTGATGTGCAAGAGGTATTTTATTCCTCTGGGGCTTTTGCAGCATTTGTTGAAGTCGGAGGATACGAGCTTTACAGAGAAGCATGAATGCCATCCTCTGTGGTGGAGGGGACAACCTTGACAATCAGCCCCAAGTGCGTTACACCCCTCAGCCTGACTCCTTCCACATCTTCCGAGACGCTGTCACTGGAGACATCCCGTGGCCGGGAACGGCATTTGGAATGCCTATTACAGCGTTGTGGTACTGGTGCATAAACCAAGTAAGTGACTGAGTGGGCATGCGTGTACGCATGAGAGAGGGGGAGGGAGAGGGGGGGAGAGAGAGAGGACTGCTGTCCTTCCTTGTTTTATTTTTTATTTATTTATTTATTTATTTATTTTTCATCTTATTAACTTGAGTATTTTATTTATATTTCTCCCCCCCCCCGAGTGGGAGACCCAAACTTAGGGCCTTGAGCTTGCTAGGCAAGCGCCTGCCACTGAGCTAAATCCCAACCCCTTCTTATTTACATTTCAATTGTTATCCCTTTGGTTTCCAGTTTCTGGGCTAACAACCCCTAACCCCTCATACTCCCCTTCCAGACATATGGGTGTTCCCTCCCCCATCCTCCCCCATTACCACCCTCCCCCCAATAATCATGTTCACTGGGGTTCAGTATTGGCAGGACCAAGGGCTTCCCCTTCCACTGGTGCTCTTACTAGGATATTCATTGCTACCTATGAGGTCAGAGTCCAGGGTCAGTCCATGTATAGTCTTTGGGTAGTGGCTTAGTCCCTGGAAGCTCTGGTTGGTTGGCATTGTTGTTCATATGGGGTCTCGAGCCCCTTCAAGCTCTTTCAGTCCTTTCTAAGATTCCTTCAATGAGGGTCCCGTTCTCAGTTCAGTGGTTTGCTGCTGGCATTCGCCTATGTATTTGCTGTATTCTGGCTGTGTCTCTCAGGAGAGATCTACATCCGGTTCCTGTCGGCCTGCACTTTGTGTTCTTCCTTTTCATCCCACAGAAAAGCACTAGTGTAGGGCTCCGGTGCTGGGGTGCTCTTCACAGCGATCTCTCACCCAGCTAGGTGCTCAGGTTCAGGCGAGGCAGAGAGAGCTCAGGCTGGGAGGGGGAACAGCTTCCGCCACCCCCAGCTGCTGGTCCTTCTTTCCATCACTGCCTGCCGCTTTGGTTTCTCGGGCTGGGCTGAGCCAGCAGGAGACTGACTAGCCAGCGATGATGGGTGCAGGAGCTTCCGGCCGGTGATTTCGGGAGAGCAGATCTCTTCCCCAAGCAGTGATATTATAGCTCTTATGACAAAAGCTCTCAGACGATGGGATAATTCCTGCACACCTTTAATTCTGAACAGGACCTTTAAATAGAGTTTTTCCGATTGGGTCAGTGTCCGACAGCAGGTACTTCCTATTGGTTTGGCCTGAGAGCTTGGGAAGACCTCATCTACATATTTGGGGGCGTGGTCCTGTCTCTACGACTGATCTGTCTTGAGCCTAAGTGTCCTGGGGTCACGTCCTCACCTGTGGAGGAGGGGCTCGGGGCATTTCTCGACATGATTGGTCTGTCTCCAACCTCTCTAAATGGGTTTGTGGGGGTCTGCAGCTAGTGAGGACTTGAGACTAGGAATGCACCTGCCATCCCTTTTAGGGTCTCCTGAGGATTCGACCTGTCTCGACCAGGAATCAGGGTACCTTTCACTGCCCTCTGCCCCACACACTAGGATCTAGTTTCTGCACACAAACATAATTTTCAAATCCAAATGCCTTTACAAGATTTATGAAGAACAGCTGTTCCATGCCATACCCTGCCCTGAATCACATCCCTTTAGAAGCAAACACAGTAGGCTCTTCTAAACCAATTATTTCCTTATTTATGACATTTCTGACCCATGAACCATAAACAGAGACATGACCTTAGTTTCATTAGAAATGAATGCTCTCAGAACCCACCCTTTGTTCTGTCCACTTTTTAAATATCTAATGGTGTCCTTAAGGACCCTCAGACTTCCTCTGAAACTTCATAAGGCAAGCTTCCACTGTCTTTGTTTATTAGAGATAATGGCTGCAACAACAGGGCTGAGAAATTATCAATGATTAAGAATCAACCACATCAATGAGGCAAGGAAATCTTCCAGGAAGCCTTTCCTCACGTGTCAACATACAGAAACTGTGGTCCAGAGGCATTAAGAATGCACCTTAGTGCTGGCAGCCAAACTTAGTACAATTTGTAATAGTTTTTCCAGATAGAACTGGTTTTGAGTCATGACAAAAGTCGTGGGAGATCCGCTGAGGCTGGGCTGGTGGAGGGACAGTGGAGCGGTTGGGTAAAAAGTGCAGCTTTAGTTACAGTAGAAACCCCAGGATTGAGAGAGTCCTGGGAAGAAGTGGAGAACTGGTATGATGTGGTAAAATCTGAGTGCCCCAAGAGAGAGCAGAACATGCTAGCGGTGTGGGTGCAACTCAGTTTCGTCGGAGCCTCCAGCACTTTGGAGATGCAGGATCAAGAGGATACCAAGGACGGAAATAGGAATGGGGTGGAAACTGCCTGAGAGAGAAGCTGTGTGTGCTTCAGAGAGCAGGTCCTATGAAGAGCTATTGCCAAAGCGCATTAGCAGCTCAGAAGATGAGGAGGGGTCCCAGGCATCAAGCCCCTGGAACGTAATAATTTTGATCCTTAGTGTTGCTTTGGTCTGACTGTGACTATGATTATTCCCAGTTCTGTTAAGAACTGCATATGTATTTCAGTAAAAAAAAAAAAAAAGGGGGGGAAATTAGTTTTGGTTTTTTTTTTAAAAAAGAAACCACACTTTAAAATTTTAGGCTGTGGGGAACTTTTATAAGTTGGAATATTTAAGAGCTTGATATTATTATTAATATGAGATCTTGGGGACAAACAAGAAAAAATGATTGTAGTTGAATAGCGATGTGTTTGTGGGTCAAGTTGCAAAGGGTCAATTTTGCTGCATAGTCTTACACTGACTTGATACAAGCTGGAACCATATTAGAAGAGGGAACCTCAGTTAGAGGAAAAAAAAAAACCCATCAGACTGGCTTGTAGAAAAAACTGCTGTAAAATGAAATTTTCCTCCTAACCCTAGTTCCCTGAACAATGACTTTGAGATAAATATATTTACAAATACCTTGGCCATAAGCACATGTCCCACAGTTGCCTCATAACTTAATATTCCATTTGTTTGAGTCTAAGTCCTGTCATGTGGCTGGTTACCTCCGCTTAGATTTCATGTGTCTATTTTCCTTCATGTCTGGGGGCAATCCTCCCACACCTGGCTCTATCCTGAACTTTCCTTGGAATGTCCCGCCTATCTCCCCCTTTCCTATAGGCCATAGGATTTTATTGATAGGTGAAGTAGCTTACACATTATACAAGAGATTCCTTCTACAGCCTGTGGGTACATTTTCTTGAGGGCTTGTTTGAGGTCTAGCAGGGGGAGCGTAGCTACTTATATACCTTTTGGACCGAAGATCAGTCCTCCCCTGTTTGGGAAGGTCCTCCCTTCCACCTTCCAAGCTTCCAGGAGGGACGGGGATGTATATGGATCCTGAGGGAGGAAGCAGACCAGCCTAGCCAGCCAGATCAGCCAGGTCAACCTGGATGATCAATGTGGATGATAGATGTCACAACCAGCTCACCCTCACGCTTTGTGGTACATTTTCTTGATTGAGAATTGATGTGGAAAATTCCAGTTCATTGTAGGCTGCCTTCTAGGATGCTGACCTGGGCGACTAAGAAAGTAGGTTGGGCAAGCCATGAGGATCAAGGCAGTAAGCAGCATTTCTTCATGGCCTCTGCTCCAGTTCCTCCCTCCAGGTTCTTGGAATTCCTTCCTGGCTTCCTCAGTGGCAGAACCTTAGTTAGCTAAAGTGAAATAAATAATTTCCTTTCCAAATTGCTTTTGGTTGTATTGTTTTATCGTAGCAAGAGACACCTAACTAAGGCAATTAATCTGAAGAAAGTAACCCTATTTTTAGGCAATTAGTGTAGGCTGAGCTGAAGAGATTGTTAGTAGAGCCTGGAGTACATACACTTGGCTTTGAAACCCCCAACAACATCGAAAAAACGGGGGAGGAAGAGAAGTACATAAAACATTCTAGAGCTTCTTTCATTTTATAGATTCTGCTTCTTCATAACTCTCAATAGATTTGTAATCTAGGTAGGAATTTAAATCAATGCGGCATTCTTTCTTCGAGGTAGCCACCCATCACCAGTATGGTCGTATTGTGCGTCCCAGAACATGGAAACAGTCTACATGAGCTGCCTCAGGATCTACCATGTCTCGACTTTCATGCTTCACAGCAGCAGGTAAGATGAATAAAGAGTGCTAATGACCTTAGCAAATATTGAAAGATCCTAAACGATGCTCACAGTATAATCCATACTCCAAAGCATGACACAGGGCAGGCAGCATTACCACCATGTTAGGGGATTGCTGCTTGTTATTTGCGTCTGACATGGAATGCATTCTTGTGGAATATAGATGAAGGAACCTGTCACTATGTAATTGTGGAGGTCAGAGGACACCCTTATTTGAAGGGTGACCAAGAAGCAATTCCTTTTGTTTTCACTGCTTCCATGTCATTAGCGGGCTGCAAGTTTCCAAGTGATTTTCCTATCTCTCCCCATTAGGTATAGAGGACTGGGGTTAAAGGAACCCATGCCAACCTGTCCAGATTTCATCTCTCTTGGCAGTAGTTTAAAAAAAAATATTTACCTATGGCATAATATGTTGACATCCATAGACCAAGACTCGATACATTAGTCATATGCAGGATAATGTGAGGGATAACTCCTGCTCGGGGAATGTAGGCTCATAGTATACAATTTAAATAGTTCTTAAATCAGTGCACCTCCAGGAGCCCAAGCTCCCTCCACGCCATCTTCTCTACCGCAGTTTCAAACCTCAGCGGAGCCGACACTGCTTCCGTTGTCTCACTTCCATCTCATGGTTTCTGGTGTCATTGTACAGCGCTGCTTGTGTGGCAAGAACATGTCCCACGTGAAGGTCAGCCTGCATCGTGTGGGCACCCAGTTGCTGCCTCATATTCTTTCATGCGAGATGTCGGGATGATCACGCTCCCCCAGGCTATTGCAAGTCGCGCACTCTTTAATCTCCAGTTTACCTTTGAATTCGAGCAAGTCCATTACAAATTTCATTTCTTTTAAATTTAGATTTTATTTTCCGGGTTCGTGTCTTGGCCTGTATGTGGCCACTGTATCGCATGCATGCAGTACCCACGGGGGCCAGGAGATGGCGTCAGGTCCTCCAGAACTTGAGTTGTACAGGGTAATGAGTGGCCATGTGAATACTGGGAAGCAAACCCGCGTCTCCTGCAAGAGCAAACAGCAAGTGCTCCTTCCTGACGGTTGAGCCAGTCCCAAGTATTTTTAAGATGTAGCAAAACCGGGGTTGGGGATTTAGCTCAGTGGTAGAGCGCTTGCCTAGCAAGCACAAGGCCCTGGGTTCGGTCCCCAGCTCCAAAAAAAAAGAAAAGAAAAGGAAAAAAAAAAAGATGTAGCAAAACCTTACTAAAATAGGAAACGGATTCTAGGTAGAAACAGAAGGAGAAATTCAGGTTGAGAAAACAGCTTCAACAGAGGTGCCAGGGATATTAAAATCAGTTTGCCTTACTTCACACTGTTTCCTTTGTCCTTATACTCTGCCTATATCCTTGGAGGCATTTGAAACACCGAGTCCTGTTTCCAGAAGTTTAGAGAATATGGTAGAAGGGCACCGTGGGGAGTGGTAGAATTTGTCAGGGATAGATTGGTGAGCTGCTGGTGTGTGTGGGGAGGTGCATGTCTTAGTTAGGATTTCATCGCTACAAAGAGACACCATGACCATGGCAACTCTTAATTTAGGGCTGGCTTAGAGTTTCACAGATTTAGTCCATTATCATCCTGGCAAGAACCATGGCAGTGTGCAGGCAGGCATGGTGCTAGAGGAGCAGAGAGCTCTACATCTTGATCTGAAGATATCCAGGAGACTCTCATTCCACACTTGGGAGAAGCAGTAGCATGGGAGACATCAATGCCCACCACTATGGTGGCAAACTTCCTCCCACAAGGCCACACCTACTTGAACAAGGCTACACCTTCTTTAATAGTGCCGCTCCACGTGGGCCAAGCATTCAAACGCATGTGTATATGGGGGCAAAACTTATTCAAACCACCACATTCCACTCTCTGGCCCCCATAGGCTTATAGCATTTAGTCCAACTTCAAACGTCTCCATAGTCTATCGACATCTCAACAATGCTTAAAAGTCCAAAGTTCAATGTCTCTTCTGATGTTCCTGCAACCTCTTATCTGTAACTCCCTATAAAATCAAAAGCAAAAAGCAAATCAAATACCTGTAATATCAAAGGATATCTATTAACATTCCAAGATCCCATAGTAAGGAAATACTGGTCCAAACCAAGACCAAAAATCCAGCTAGGCAAACTCCAAACTCTTCATCTCCATGGTTTTTGTCCGACTCCTTTCAGCTCTGTTGCCTGTAACACACTCACTTCCAGTCCCTGAAATCGGCTTTCCTCAAGTGGGTAACCCACAGCTCTGGCCCACAGCTTGGTGTCTTCAAGGCAACGTCAGCGTCTTGGCTTCTTGTTCCAGTGTCTGGGAGCTACACATGATCTTCCGGGTTCCTCCAAAGGGTTTGAGTCCCATCTCAGGCCCCGCCCTCTGTAGCACTCTAGGCTCTGGTTGACTCCGCCCCACTGCTGCTGCCATTCTTGCTGGTCATCCCATGGTACTGACATCTCTAAGTCGCTGGGGTCTTCTGCTATAACTAGGCTGCACTTTCACCGATAGCCTCTAGTAGGCTCTCTATTCCTGGTGTCAAGCCTCAACTGCCACGGCCACTGCACCTTCACCCATGGCCTCTCCGGGCCTCTCCCAGTGAGGAGCCTCAGATGCTCTCCCTGACCCCTTCGTGCTTCAGGACCATTACCATCTGGGTGACTCTTAGTCATTACCAAATCCAGATGCCAGCATGAGGTACAACCCTGGCTATTTCTGGAACAGCTTCTTCGTGCTCTCAGAAAATACGTCCCAGAAGATTTCACCTCAGTAATTTGTTTGTCCGCTGAATACTGTGTTGACATTTTGGCGGAAACCGTATTGAACCTATAGGCTGCTCCTGGTAGGTTGGCTGTTTTTACTATATTAATCCTACCCATCCGTACTCATGGGAGATCTTTGCAACTTCTGGTAGCTTCTTCAATTAATTTCTTCAGCATCTTAAGGTTTCAATTTGTATCACGCGTGTCTTTCGGGTGCTTGGTTAGAGTTATCCCAAGATATTTTAGATACCTTTAGAGTCTATCGTTGGAAGGTATTTTTCCTTGATTTCCTGCTCAGTCCTTTTATCACTTGTAAATAGGAAGGCTGCAGATTTTTGAGGGTTAATTTTGTATTCAACTGCTTTGCTGGAAGTGTTTGGCAGTTAATGGTGTTTCCTGATGGAATTTTTAGGGTCACTTACATATATATTTATTTTACCATCTGTAAATAAAGATACTTGACTTCCTCCCTTTTGATGTACAGCCCCGTGAGCCCCTCCATTTGCCTTATTTCTCTAGACAGAACTTCAAGTATTATACTGCATAGGCATGGGGAGAGTACACAACCTTGCTTATTTCTGATTTTAGTGGAAATGCTTTATCTCCGTTGAAGTTGATATAGGCTATGGGCTTGCTGTAAACTGGCATTATTATGTTGGCGTCCGCCCTTTGTCTTCTGCTCGCGCCCTCTCTCTCTCTCTCTCTCTCTCTCTCTCTCTCTCTCTCTCTCTCTCTCTCTCTCT